>NW_027458864.1:0-300000 GCF_050624435.1 Tenrec ecaudatus
GTACCCGATAGGGAACCTACATAGTCCAACTGCCCGCTGGTAACCTACATAGTCCAAGTGCCCGTTAGTTAACCTAGATAGTCAAAGTGCCTGCTAGGTAACCTAAATTGTCCAATTGCCCGTTAGGGAACCTACATAGTCCAAGTGCCCGCTAGGAAACCTAGATAGTCCAATTGCCCGTTAGCTAACCTAGATAGTGGAAGTGTCCGCTAGTTCACCTACATAGTCCAAGAGCCCGTTCATTAACCTAGATAGTCCAAGTGCCCGCTAGGTAACCTAAGTAGTCCAAATGTCCGATAGAGATCCTACATAGTCCAAGTGCCTGCTAGGTAACCTACATAGTCCAAGTGCCCGTTCGTTAACCTAGATAGGCCAAGTGCCCGTTAGGTAACCTAGACAGTCCATGTGCCCGCGAGATTACCTACATAGTCCAAGTGCACGTTCGTTAACCTAGATAGTCCAAGTGCCGCTGGTAACCTACATAGTCCAAGGGCCCGCTATGTAACCTTCATAGTCCAAGTGCCTTCTAGTTAACCTACATAGTCCAAGTGCCCGCTAGGTAACCTAAATAGTAACCAAGTGCCCACTAGGAAACCTAAATAATCCAAATGCCCGCTAGGGAAACTACATAGTCCAAGTGCTCGCTAGCTAACCTAGATAGTCCAAGTGCCCACTAGTAATCCTAGATAGTCCAAGGGCCCGCTAGTTAATCTAGATAGTCCAAGTGCCCGCTAGTTAACCTAGATAGTCCAAGTGCCCGCTAGTTAACCTAGATAGTCCAAGTGCCCGCTAGTTAATCTAGATAGTCCAAGGGCCCTCTAGTTAACCTAGATAGTTCAAGTGCCCGCTAGGGGACGTACATAGTCCATGTGCTCGCTAGGCAACCTACATAGTCCAAGTGCCCGTTAGTTAACCTATATAGTCCAAGTGCCCACTAGGGGACGTACATAGTCCAAGTGCCCGCTAGTTGACCTAGATAGTCAACGTGCCCGCTAGTTAACCTAAGTAGTACAAATGTCCGATAGGGATCCTACATAGTCCAAGTCCCCGCTAGGTAACCTAGACAGTCCAAGTGACCATTATGTTACCTACATAGTCCAAGTGCCCGTTCGTTAACCTACACAGTCCAAGTGCCCGCTAGGTAACGTAGATAGCCCAATTGCCCGCTAGGAAATGTACATAGTCCAAGTGCCCTCTAGTTAACCTAGACAGTCCAAGTACCCGATAGGGAACCTACATAGTCCAACTGCCCGCTGGTAACCTACATAGTCCAAGTGCCCGTTAGTTAACCTAGATAGTCAAAGTGCCTGCTAGGTAACCTAAATTGTCCAATTGCCCGTTAGGGAACCTACATAGTCCAAGTGCCCGCTAGGAAACCTAGATAGTCCAATTGCCCGTTAGCTAACCTAGATAGTGGAAGTGTCCGCTAGTTCACCTACATAGTCCAAGAGCCCGTTCATTAACCTAGATAGTCCAAGTGCCCGCTAGGTAACCTAAGTAGTCCAAATGTCCGATAGAGATCCTACATAGTCCAAGTGCCTGCTAGGTAACCTACATAGTCCAAGTGCCCGTTCGTTAACCTAGATAGGCCAAGTGCCCGTTAGGTAACCTAGACAGTCCATGTGCCCGCGAGATTACCTACATAGTCCAAGTGCACGTTCGTTAACCTAGATAGTCCAAGTGCCGCTGGTAACCTACATAGTCCAAGGGCCCGCTATGTAACCTTCATAGTCCAAGTGCCTTCTAGTTAACCTACATAGTCCAAGTGCCCGCTAGGTAACCTAAATAGTAACCAAGTGCCCACTAGGAAACCTAAATAATCCAAATGCCCGCTAGGGAAACTACATAGTCCAAGTGCTCGCTAGTTAACCTAGATAGTCCAAGTGCCCACTAGTAATCCTAGATAGTCCAAGGGCCCGCTAGTTAATCTAGATAGTCCAAGTGCCCGCTAGTTAACCTAGATAGTCCAAGTGCCCGCTAGTTAACCTAGATAGTCCAAGTGCCCGCTAGTTAATCTAGATAGTCCAAGGGCCCTCTAGTTAACCTAGATAGTTCAAGTGCCCGCTAGGGGACGTACATAGTCCATGTGCTCGCTAGGCAACCTACATAGTCCAAGTGCCCGTTAGTTAACCTAGATAGTCAAAGTGCCTGCTAGGTAACCTAAATAGTCCCAGTGCACGCTAGGGAACCTACATAGTCCAAGTGCCCGCTAGGCAACCTACATAGTCCAAGTGCCCACTAGGGGACGTACATAGTCCAAGTGCCCGCTAGGTAACCTACATAGTCCAAGTTCCCGATGGTAACCTAAATAGTCCAAATGCCCGCTAGGGAAACTACATAGTCCAAGTGCCTGCTAGTTAACCTAGATAGTCCAAGTGCCTGCTAGTAAACCTACATAATCCATGGGCCCGCTAGTTAACCTACATAGTGCAATGGCCCGCTAGTTAACCTAGATCGTGCAAGTGTCCGCTAGTTAACCTACATAGTCCACGTGCCTGCAAGATAACCTACATAGTCCAAGTGCCCGCTAGGCATACTTCATAATCCAAGTGCCTGCTAGGTAACCTAGATAGTCCTAGTGCCCGTTAGTTAACCTAGATAGTCCAAGTGCCCACTAGGGGACGTACATAGTCCAAGGGCCCGCTAGTTAACCTACATAGTACAAGGGCCCGCTAGTTGACCTAGATAGTCCAAGTGCCCGCTAGTTAACCTAGATAGTCAAAGTGCCCGCTAGTTAACCTAAGCAATACAAAAGTCCGATAGGGATCCTACATAGTCCAAGTGCCCGCTAGGGAACCAACATAGTCCAAGTGCTCGCTAGGTAAACTACATAGTCCAAGTGCCCACTAGGTAATCTAGACAGTCCAATTGCCCGCTAGTTAACCTAGACAGTCCAAGTACCCGATAGGGAACCTACATAGTCCAACTGCCCGCTGGGAACCTACATAATCCAAGTGCTCGCTAGGCAACCTACATAGTCCAAGTGCCCGTTAGTTAACCTAGATAGTCAAAGTGCCTGCTAGGTAACCTAAATAGTCCAAGTGCCCGCTAGGGACCCTATATAGTCCAAGTGCCCGCTAGGTAACCTAGATAGTCCAATTGCCCGTTAGCTAACCTAGATAATCGAAGTGTCCGCTAGTTAACCTACATAGTCCAAGAGCCCGTTCATTAACCTAGATAGTCCAAGTGCCCGCTAGTTAACCTAGATCGTCCAAGTGCCCGCTAGTTAATCTAGATAGTCCAAGTGCCCGCTAGTTAACCTAGATAGTCCAAGGGCCCTCTAGTTAACCTAGATAGTCCAAGTGTCCGCTAGGTAACCTAAGTAGTCCAAATGTCCGATAGGGATCCTACATAGTCCAAGTGCCCGCTAGGTAACCTACATAGTCCAAGGGCCCGCTAGGTAACCTTGATAGTCCAAATGCCTTCTAATTAACCTACATAGTCCAAGTGCCCGCTAGGTAACCTACATAGTAACCAAGTGCCCACTAGGAAACCTAAATAATCCAAATGCCCGCTAGGGAAACTACATAGTCCAAGTGATCGCTAGTTAACCTAGATAGTCCAAGTGCCCGCTAGTAAACCTAGATAGTCCAAGGGCCCGCTAGTTAATCTAGATAGTCCAAGTGCCCGCTAGTTAACCTAGGTAGTCCAAGTGCCCGCTAGTTATTCTAGATAGTCCAAGGGCCCGCTAGTTAATCTAGATAGTCCAAGTGCCCGCTAGTTAACCTAGATAGTCCAAGTGCCCGCTAGTTAACCTAGATCGTCCAAGTGCCCGCTAGTTAATCTAGATAGTCCAAGTGCCCGCTAGTTAACCTAGATAGTCCAAGGGCCCTCTAGTTAACCTAGATAGTCCAAGTGCCCGCTAGGGGACGTACATAGTCCACGTGCTCGCTAGGCAACCTACATAGTCCAAGTGCCCGTTAGTTAACCTAGATAGTAAAAGTGCCTGCTAGGTAACCTAAATAGTCCAAGTGCCCGCTAGGTTACCTACATAGTCCAAGGGCCCGCTATGTAACCTTGATAGTCCAAGTGCCTTCTAGTTAACCTACATAGTCCAAGTGCCCGCTAGGTAAGCTACATAGTAACCAAGTGCCCACTAGGAAACCTAAATAATCCAAATGATCGCTAGGGAAACTACATAGTCCAAGTGCTCTCTAGTTGACCTAGATAGTCAAAGTGCCCGCTAGTTAACCTAAGTAGTACAAATGTCCGATAGGGATCCTACATAGTCCAAATCCCTGCTAGGTAACCTAGACAGTCCAAGTGACCATTAGGTTACCTACATAGTCCAAGTGCCCGTTCGTTAACCTACACAGTCCAAGTGCCCGCTAGGTAACGTAGATAGCCCAATTGCCCGCTAGGAAACGTACATAGTCCAAGAGCCCTCTAGTTAACCTAGACAGTCCAAGTACCCGATAGGGAACCTACATAGTCCAACTGCCCGCTGGTAACCTACATAGTCCAAGTGCCCGTTAGTTAACCTAGATAGTCAAAGTCCCTGCTAGGTAACCTAAATAGTCCAATTGCCCGCTAGGGAACCTACATATTCCAAGTGCTGGCTAGGTAACCTAGATAGTCCAATTGCCCGTTAGCTAACCTAGATAGTCGAAGTGTCCGCTAGTTAACCTACATAGTCCAAGAGCCCGTTCATTAACCTAGATAGTCCAAGTGCCCGCTAGGTAACCTAAGTAGTCCAAATGTCCGATAGAGATCCGACATAGTCCAAGTGCCCACTAGGTAACCTACATAGTCCAAGTGCCCGTTCGTTAACCTAGATAGGCCAAGTGCCCGTTAGGTAACCTAGACAGTCCATGTGCCCGCGAGGTTACCTAAATAGTCCAAGTGCACGTTCGTTAACCTAGATAGTCCAAGTGCCGCTGGTAACCTACATAGTCCAAGGGCCCGCTAGGTAACCTTGATAGTCCAAGTGCCTTCTAGTTAACCTACATAGTCCAAGTGCCCGCTAGGTAACCTAAATAGTAACCAAGTGCCCACTAGGAAACCTAAATAATCCAAATGCCCTCTAGGGAAACTACATAGACCAAGTGCTCGCTAGTTAACCTAGATAGTCCAAGTTCCCGCTAGTAAACCTAGATAGTCCAAGGGCCCGCTAGTTAATCTAGATAGTCCAAGTGCCCGCTAGTTAACCTAGATAGTCCAAGTGCCCGCTAGTTAACCTAGATCGTCCAAGGGCCCGCTAGTTAACCTAGATAGTCCAAGAGCCCGCTAGTTAATCTAGATAGTCCAAGGGCCCTCTAGTTAACCTAGATAGTTCAAGTGCCCGCTAGGGGACGTACATAGTCCAAGTGCTCGCTAGGCAACCTACATAGTCCAAGTGCCCGTTAGTTAACCTAGATAGTCAAAGTGCCTGCTAGGTAACCTAAATAGTCCATGTGCCCGCTAGGGAAAATACATAGTCCAAGTGCCCGCTAGGTAACCTAGATAGTCCAATTGCCCGTTAGCTAACCTAGATAATCGATGTGTCCGCTAGTTAACCTACATAGTCCAAGAGCCCGTTCATTAACCTAGATAGTCCAAGTGCCCGCTAGGTAACCTAAGTAGTCCAAATGTCCGATAGGGATCCTACATAGTCCAAGTGCCCGCTAGGTAACCTACATAGTCCAAGTGCCCGTTCGTTAACCTAGATAGTCCAAGTGCCCGCTAGTTAACCTAGATAGTCCAAGTGCCCGCTAGTTAACCTAGATCGTCCAATTGCCCGCTAGTTAACCTAGATAGTCCAAGTGCCCGCTAGTTAACCTAGATAGTCCAAGGGCCCTCTAGTTAACCTAGATAGTCCAAGTGCCGCTAGGGGACGTACATAGTCCAAGTGCTCGCTAGGCAACCTACATAGTCCAAGTGCCCGTTAGTTAACCTAGATAGTCAATGTGCCTGCTAGGTAACCTAAATAGTCCAAGTGCCCGCTAAGGAACCTATATAGTCCAAGTGCCCGCTAGGTAACCTAGATAGGCCAAGTGCCCGTTCGTTAACCTAGATAGTCCAAGTGCCCGCTAGGTAACCTAGATAGTCCAAGTGCCCGCTAGTTAACCTAGATCGTCCAATTGCCCGCTAGTTAACCTAGATAGTCCAAGTGCCCGCTAGTTAACCTAGATAGTCCAAGGGCCCTCTAGTTAACCTAGATAGTCCAAGTGCCCGCTAGGGGACGTACATAGTCCAAGTGCTCGCTAGGCAACCTACATAGTCCAAGTGCCCGTTAGTTAACCTAGATAGTCAAAGTGCCTGCTAGGTAACCTACATAGTCCTAGTGCCCGCTAGGTAACCTAGATAGGCCAAGTGCCCGCTAGGTAACCTAGACAGTCCAAGTGCCTGCTAGGTTACCTACATAGTCCAAGTGCACGTTCGTTAACCTAGATAGTCCAAGTGCCCGCTGGTAACCTACATAGTCCAAGGGCCCGCTAGGTACCCTTGATAGTCCAAGTGCCTTCTAGTTAACCTACATAGTCCAAGTGCCCACTAGGTAACCTAAATAATCCAAATGCCCGCTAGGGAAACTACATAGTCCAAGTGCCCGTTAGTTAACCTAGATAGTCAAAGTGCCCACTAGGGGATGGACATTGTCGAAGTGCCCGCTAGGAAACCTAGATAGTCCAAGTGCCTGCTAGTTAACCTACATAGTCCAAGGGCCCGCTAGTTAACCTATATAGTCCAAAGTCCGCTAGTTAACCTAGATAGTCCAAATGCCCGCTAGTTAACCTAGATAGTCCAAGTGCTCGCTAGTTAACCTAAGTAGTCCAAATGTCCGATAGGGATCCTACATAGTCCAAGTGCCCGCTAGGTAACCTACATAGTCCAAGTGCCCGTTTGTTAACCTAGGTAGTCAAAGTGCCCGCTAGGTAACCTAGACAGTCCAAGTGCCCGCTAGGTAACCTACATAGTCCAAGTGCCCGATAGGGAACCTACATAATCCAAGTGCCTGCTAGGGAACCTACATAGTCCAATTGCCCGCTAGGCAACCTACATAGTCCAAGTGCCCGTTAGTTAACCTAGATAGTTCAAGTGCCCACTAGGGGACGTACATAGTCCAAGTGCCTGCTAGGTAACCTACATAGTCCAAGTTCCCGATGGTAACCTAAATAGTCCAAATGCCCGCTATGGAAACTACATAGTCCAAGTGCCTGCTAGTTAACCTAGATAGTCCAAGTGCCTGCTAGTAAACCTACATAATCCATGGGCCCCCTAGTTAACCTACATAGTGCAATGGCCCGCTAGTTAACCTAGATCGTGCCAGTGTCCGCTAGTTAACCTACATAGTCCACGTGCCTGCTAGGTAACCTACATAGTCCAAGTGCCCGCTAGGCATCCTTCATATTCCAAGTGCCCGCTAGTTAACCTAGATAGTCCTAGTGCCAGTTAGTTAACCTAGGTAGTCCAAGTGCCCACTAGGGGACGTACATAGTCTAAGGGCCCGCTAGTTAACCTACATAGTCCAAGTGCCCGTTAGTTAACCTATATATTCCAAGTGCCCACTAGGGGACGTACATAGTCCAAGTGCCCGCTAGGTGACCAAATAGTCAAAGTGCCCGCTAGTTAACCTAAGTAGTACAAATGTCCGATAGGGATCCTACATAGTCCAAGTGCCCGCTAGTTAACCTACATAGTCCAAGTCCCCGCTAGGTAACCTAGACAGTGCAAGTGACCATTAGGTTACCTACATAGTCCAAGTGCCCGATCGTTAACCTACACAGTCCAAGTGCCCGCTAGGTAACGTAGATAGCCCAATTGCCCGCTAGGAAACGTACATAGTCCAAGTGCCCTCTAGTTAACCTAGACAGTCCAATTACCCGATAGGGAACCTACATAGTCCAACTGCCCGCTGGGAACCTACATAGTATAAGTGCTCGCTAGGCAACCTACATAGTCCAAGTGCCCGTTATTTAACCTAGATAGTCAAAGTGCCTGCTAGGTAACCTAAATAGTCCGAGTGACCAGTAGGGAACCTACATAGTCCAAGTGCCCGCTAGGTAACCTAAGTAGTCCAAATGTCCGATAGGGATCCTACATAGTCCAAGTGCCCGCTAGGTTACCTACAAAGTCCAAGTGCACATTCGTTAACCTAGATAGTCCAAGTGCCCGCTGGTAACCTACATAGTCCAAGGGCCCGCTAGGTAACCTTGATATTCAAAGTGCCTTCTAGTTAACCTAAATAGTCCAAGTGCCCGCTAGTTAACCTACATAATCCAATTGCCCACTAGGTAACCTAAATAATCCAAATGCCCGCTAGGGACACTACATAGTCCAAGTGCCCGTTAGTTAACCTAGATAGTCCAAGTGCCCACTAGGGGATGTACATAGTCCAAGTGCCCGCTAGGTAAACTCATAGTCCAAGTGCCCGTTTGTTAACCTAGGTAGTCAAAGTGCCCGCTAGGTAACCTAGACAGTCCAAGTGCCCGCTAGGTTACCTACATAGTCCAAGGGCCCGCTATGTAACCTTGATAGTCCAAGTGCCTTCTAGATAACCTACATAGTCCAAGTGCCCGCTAGGTAAGCTACATAGTAACCAAGTGCCCACTAGGAAACCTAAATAATCCAAATGACCGCTAGGGAAACTACATAGTCCAAGTGCTCTCTAGTTAACCTAGATAGTCCAAGTGCCCGCTAGTAAACCTAGATAGTCCAAGGGCCCGCTAGTTAATCTAGATAGTCCAATTGCCCGCTAGTTAACCTAGGTAGTCCAAGTGCCCGCTAGTTAACCTAGATAGTCCAAGGGCCCGCTAGTTAATCTAGATAGTCCAAGTGCCCGCTAGTTAACCTAGATAGTCCAAGTGCCTGCTAGTTAACCTACATAGTCCAAGTGCCCGTTAGTTAACCTATATAGTCCAAGTGCCCACTAGGGGACGTACATAGTCCAAGTGCCCGCTAGTTGACCTAGATAGTCAAAGTGCCCGCTAGTTAACCTAAGTAGTACAAATGTCCGATAGGGATCCTACATAGTCCAAATCCCTGCTAGGTAACCTAGACAGTCCAAGTGACCATTAGGTTACCTACATAGTCCAAGTGCCCGTTCGTTAACCTACAGAGTCCAAGTGCCCGCTAGGTAACGTAGATAGCCCAATTGCCCGCTAGGAAACGTACATAGTCCAAGAGCCCTCTAGTTAACCTAGACAGTCCAAGTACCCGATAGGGAACCTACATAGTCCAACTGCCCGCTGGTAACCTACATAGTCCAAGTGCCCGTTAGTTAACCTAGATAGTCAAAGTGCCTGCTAGGTAACCTAAATAGTCCAATTGTCCGCTAGGGAACCTACATAGTCCAAGTGCTCGCTAGGTAACCTAGATAGACCAATTGCCCGTTAGCTAACCTAGATAGTCGAAGTGTCCGCTAGTTAACCTACATAGTCCAAGAGCCCGTTCATTAACCGAGATAGTCCAAGTGCCCGCTAGGTAACCTAAGTAGTCCAAATGTCCGATAGAGATCCGACATAGTCCAAGTGCCCACTAGGTAACCTACATAGTCCAAGTGCCCGTTCGTTAACCTAGATAGGCCAAGTGCCCGTTAGGTAACCTAGACAGTCCATGTGCCCTCGAGGTTACCTACATAGTCCAAGTGCACGTTCGTTAACCTAGATAGTCCAAGTGCCGCTGGTAACCTACATAGTCCAAGGGCCCGCTAGGTAACCTTGATAGTCCAAGTGCCTTCTAGTTAACCTACATAGTCCAAGTGCCCGCTAGGTAACCTAAATAGTAACCAAGTGCCCACTAGGAAACCTAAATAATCCAAATGCCCTCTAGGGAAACTACATAGACCAAGTGCTCGCTAGTTAACCTAGATAGTCCAAGTTCCCGCTAGTAAACCTAGATAGTCCAAGGGCCCGCTAGTTAATCTAGATAGTCCAAGTGCCCGCTAGTTAACCTAGATAGTCCAAGTGCCCGCTAGTTAACCTAGATCGTCCAAGGGCCCGCTAGTTAACCTAGATAGTCCAAGGGCCCGCTAGTTAATCTAGATAGTCCAAGGGCCCTCTAGTTAACCTAGATAGTTCAAGTGCCCGCTAGGGGACGTACATAGTCCAAGTGCTCGCTAGGCAACCTACATAGTCCAAGTGCCCGTTAGTTAACCTAGATAGTCAAAGTGCTGCTAGGTAACCTAAATAGTCCATGTGCCCGCTAGGGAAAATACATAGTCCAAGTGCCAGCTAGGTAACCTAGATAGTCCAATTGCCCGTTAGCTAACCTAGATAATCGAAGTGTCCGCTAGTTAACCTACATAGTCCAAGAGCCCGTTCATTAACCTAGATAGTCCAAGTGCCCGCTAGGTAACCTAAGTAGTCCAAATGTCCGATAGGGATCCTACATAGTCCAAGTGCCCGCTAGGTAACCTACATAGTCCAAGTGCCCGTTCGTTAACCTAGATAGTCCAAGTGCCCGCTAGTTAACCTAGATAGTCCAAGTGCCCGCTAGTTAACCTAGATCGTCCAATTGCCCGCTAGTTAACCTAGATAGTCCAAGTGCCCGCTAGTTAACCTAGATAGTCCAAAGGCCCTCTAGTTAACCTAGATAGTCCAAGTGCCCGCTAGGGGACGTACATAGTCCAAGTGCTCGCTAGGCAACCTACATAATCCAAGTGCCCGTTAGTTAACCTAGATAGTCAAAGTGCCTGCTAGGTAACCTACATAGTCCTAGTGCCCGCTAGGTAACCAAGATAGGCCTAGTGCCCGCTAGGTAACCTAGACAGTCCAAGTGCCTGCTAGGTTACCTACATAGTCCAAGTGCACGTTCGTTAACCTAGATAGTCCAAGTGCCCGCTGGTAACCTACATAGTCCAAGGGCCCGCTAGGTACCCTTGATAGTCCAAGTGCCTTCTAGTTAACCTACATAGTCCAAGTGCCCACTAGGTAACCTAAATAATCCAAATGCCCGCTAGGGAAACTACATAGTCCAAGTGCCCGTTAGTTAACCTAGATAGTCAAAGTGCCCACTAGGGGACGTACATTGTCCAAGTGCCCGCTAGGAAACCTAGATAGTCCAAGTGCCTGCTAGTTAACCTACATAGTCCAAGGGCCCGCTAGTTAACCTACATAGTCCAAAGTCCGCTAGTTAACCTAGATAGTCCAAATGCCCGCTAGTTAACCTAGATAGTCCAAGTGCTCGCTAGTTAACCTAAGTGGTCCAAATGTCCGATAGGGATCCTACATAGTCCAAGTGCCCGCTAGGTAACCTACATAGTCCAAGTGCCCGTTTGTTAACCTAGGTAGTCAAAGTGACCGCTAGGTAACCTAGACAGTCCAAGTGCCCGCTAGTTAACCTACATAGTCCAAGTGCCCGATAGGGAACCTACATAATCCAAGTGCCTGCTAGGGAACCTACATAGTCCAATTGCCCGCTAGGCAACCTACATAGTCCAAGTGCCCGTTAGTTAACCTAGATAGTTCAAGTGCCCACTAGGGGACGTACATAGTCCAAGTGCCTGCTAGGTAACCTACATAGTCCAAGTTCCCGATGGTAACCTAAATAGTCCAGATGCCCGCTAGGGAAACTACATAGTCCAAGTGCACATTCGTTAACCTGGATAGTCCAAGTGCCCGCTGGTAACCTACAATGTCCAAGGGCCCGCTAGGTAACCTTGATATTCCAAGTGCCTTCTAGTTAACCTAAATAGTCCAAGTGCCCGCTAGTTAACCTACATAATCCAAGTGCCCACTAGGTAACCTAAATAATCCAAATGCCCGCTAGGGACACTACATAGTCCAAGTGCCCGTTAGTTAACCTAGATAGTCCAAGTGCCCACTAGGGGATGTACATAGTCTAAGTGCCCGCTAGGTAACCTAGATAGTCCAAGTGCGCGCTAGGGTATGTACATAGTCCGAGTGCCCGCTAGGAAACCTAGATAGTCCATATGCCCGCTAGTTAACCTACATAGTCCAAAGTCCTCTAGTTAACCTCGATCGTCCATATGCCCGCTAGTTAACCAAATAGCCCAAGTGCCCACTAGGGGACGTACATAGTCCAAGTGCCCGCTAGGTAACCTACATAGTCCAAGTTCCCGATGGTAACCTAAATAGTCCAAATGCCCGCTAGGGAAACTACATAGTCCAAGTGCCTGCTAGTTAACCTAGATAGTCCAAGTGCCTGCAAGAAAACCTACATAATCCATGGGCCCACTAGTTAACCTACATAGTGCAATGGCCCGCTAGTTAACCTAGATCGTGCAAGTGTCCGCTAGTTAACCTACGTAGTCCACGTGCCTGCAAGGTAACCTACATAGTCCAAGTGCCCGCTAGGCATCCTTCATAATCCAAGTGCCTGCTAGGTAACCTAGATAGTCCTAGTGCCCGTTAGTTAACCTAGATAGTCCAAGTGCCCACTAGGGGACGTACATAGTCCAAGGGCCCACTAGTTAACCTACATAGTACAAGGGCCCGCTAGTTGACATAGATAGTCCAAGTGCCCGCTAGTTAACCTAGATAGTCAAAGTGCCCGCTAGTTAACCTAAGCAATACAAAAGTCCAATAGGGATCCTACATAGTCCAAGTGCCCGCTAGGGAACCTACATAGTCCAAGTGCTCGCTAGGTAAACTACATAGTCCAAGTGCCCACTAGGTAATCTAGACAGTCCAATTGCCCGCGAGTTAACCTAGACAGTCCAATTACCCGATAGGGAACCTACATAGTCCAACTGCCCGCTGGGAACCTACATAGTCCAAGTGCCCGTTAGTTAACCTAGATAGTCAAAGTGCCTGCTAGGTAACCTAAATAGTCCAAGTGCCCGCTAGTGAACCTACATAGTCCAAGTGCCCGCTAGGTAACCTAGATAGTCCAATTGCCCGTTAGCTAACCTAGATAATCGAAGTGTCCGCTAGTTAACCTACATAGTCCAAAAGCCCGTTCATTAACCTAGATAGTCCAAGTGCCCGCTAGGTAACCTGAGTAGTCCAAATGTCCGATAGGGATCCTACATAGTCCAAGTGCCCGTTCGTTAACCTAGATAGGCCAAGTGCCCGTTAGGTAACCTAGATAGTCCTAGTTGCCGCGAGGTTACCTACATAGTCCAAGTGCACGTTCGTTAACCTAGATAGTCCAAGTGCCCACTGGTAACCTACATAGTCCAAGGGCCCGCTAGGTAACCTTGATAGTCCAAGTGCCTTCTAGTTAACCTACATAGTCCAAGTGCCCGCTAGGTAACCTACATAGTAACCAAGTGCCCATTAGGAAACCTAAATAATCCAAATGCCCGCTAGGGAAACTACATACTCCAAGTGCCCGCTACTTAACCTACGTAGTCCAAGGGCCCGCTAGTTAACCTAGATATTCCAAGTGTCCGTTAGTTAACCTACATAGTCCAAGTTCCCGTTAGTTAACCTAGATAGTACAAGTGCCCGCAGGGTAACATACATAATCCAAGGGCCCGCTAGGTAACCTTGATAGTCCAAGTGCCTTCTAGTTAACCTACATAGTCCAAGTGCCCGCTAGGTAACCTACATAGGCCAAGTGCCCACTAGGTAACCTAAGTAATCCAAATGCCCGCTAGGGAAACTAAGTAGTCCAAGTGCCCGCTATTTAACCTAGATAGTCCAAGTGCCCGCTAGTAAACCTAGATAGTCCAAGGGCCCGCTAGTTAACCTACATAGTCCAAGTCCCTCTAGTTAACCTAGATAGTCCAAGTGCCCGCTAGGGGACGTACATAGTCCAAGTGCCCGCTAGTTAACCTACATAGTCCAAGTGCCCGCTAGTTAACCTAAAAAGTCCAAGTGCCTGCTAGGTAAACTATATAGTCCACGTGCCCACTAGGTAACCTAGACAGTCCAATTGCCCGCTAGTTAACCTAGACAGTCCAAGTACCCGATAGGGAACCTACTTAGTCCAAGTGCCCGCTAGGGAACCTACATAGTCCAAGTGCCTGCTAGGTAACCTAGATAGTCCAATTGCCCATTAGCTAACCTAGATAGTCGAAGTGTCCGCTAGTTAACCTACATAGTCCAAGTGTCCGTTCGTTAACCTAGATAGGCCAAGTGTCCGCTAGGTAACCTAGACAGTCCTAGTGCCCGCTAGGTTACCTACATAGTCCAAGTGCACGTTCATTAACCTAGATAGTCCAAGTGCCCGCTGGTAACCTACATAGTCCAAGGGCCCACTAGGTAACCTTGATAGTCCAAGTGCCTTCTAGTTAACCTACATAGTCCAAGTGCCCGCTAGGTAACCTACATAGGCCAAGTGCCCACTAGGTAACCTAAGTAATCCAAATGCCCGCTAGGGAAACTACATAGTCCAAGTGCCCGCTACTTAACCTAGATAGTCCAAGTGCCCGCTAGTCAACCTAGATAGTCCAAGGGCCTGCTAGTTAATCTAGATAGTCCAAGTGCCCGCTAGTTAACCTAGATAGTCCAAGTGCCCGCTAGTAAACCTAGATAGTCCAAGGGCCCGCTAGTTAATCTAGATAGTCCAAGTGCCGGCTAGTTAACCTAGATAGTCCAAGTGCCCGCTAGTTAACCTAGATAATCCAAGTGCCCGTTAGTTAACCTAGATAGTCCAAGTGCCCACTAGGGGACGTAAATAGTCCAAGTGCCCGCTAGGTAACCTACATAGTCCAAGTTCCCGATGGTAACCTAAATAGTCCAAATGCCTGCTAGGGAAACTACATAGTCCAAGTGCCTGCTAGTCAACCTAGATAGTCCAAGTGCCTGCTAGTAAACCTACATAATCCATGGGCCCGCTAGTTAACCTACATAGTGAAATGGCCTGCTAGTTAACCTAGATCGTGCAGGTGTCCGCTAGTTAACGTACATAGTCCACGTGGCTGCTAGGTAACCTAGATAGTCCAAGTGCCCGCTAGGCATCCTTCATAATCCAAGTGCCTGCTAGGTAACCTAGATAGTCCAAGTGCCCGCTAGTTAACCTAGATAGTCCTAGTTTTCGTTAGCTAACCTACATCGTGCAAGTGCCCACTAGGGGACGTACATAGTCCAAGTGCCCGCTAGTTAACCTACATAGTACAAGGTCCGTTAGTTAACCTAGATAGTCCAAGTGCCCGCTAGTTAACCTACATAGTACAAGGGCCCGCTAGTTGACCTAGATAGTCCAAGTGCCCGCAGGGTAACCTAGACAGTCCAAGTGACCATTAGGTTACCTACATAGTCCAAGTGTCCGTTCGTTAACGTACATAGTCCAAGTGCCCACTAGGTAACGTAGATAGCCCAAGTGCCCGCTAGGGAACGTACATAGTCCAAGTGCCCTCTAGGCAACCTAGACAGTCCAAGTGCCCGCTAGTTAACTTACATAGTCCAAGTGCCTGCTAGGTAAACTACATAGTCCAAATGCCCACTAGGTAACCTAGACAGTCCAATTGCCCGCTAGTTAACCTAGACAGTCCAAGTACCCGATAGGGAACCTACATAGTCCAAGTGCCCATTAGGGAACCTACATAGTCCAAGTGCTCGCTAGGCAACCTACATAGTCCAAGTGCCCGTTAGTTAACCTAGATAGTCAAAGTGCCTGCTAGGAAACCTAAATTGTCCAAGTGCCCGCTAGGGAACCTACATAGTCCAAGTGCCCGCTAGGTAACCTAGATAGTCCAATTGCCCGTTAGCTAACCTAGATAGTCGAAGTGTCCGCTAGTTAACCTACATAGTCCAAGTGCCCGTTCGTTAACCTAGACAATCCAAGTGCCCGCTAGGTTACCTACATAGTCGAAGTGCACATTCGTTAACCTAGATAGTCCAAGTGCCCGCTGGTAACCTACATAGTCCAAGGGCCCGCTAGGTAACCTTGATAGTCCAAGTGCCTTCTAGTTAACCTACATAGTCCAAGTGCCCGCTAGGTAACCTACATAGGCCAAGTGCCCACTAGGTAACCTAAGTAATCCAAATGCCCGCTAGGGAAACTACGTAGTCCAAGTGCCCGCTAGTTAACCTAGATAGTCCTAGTGCCCGCTAGTAAACCTAGATAGTCCAAGTGCCCGCTAGGTAACCTACATAGTCCAAGTTCCCGATGGTAACCTAAATAGTCCAAATGCCCGCTAGGGAAACTACATAGTCCAAGTGCCTGCTAGTTAACCTAGATAGTCCAAGTGCCTGCTAGTAAACCTACATAATCCATGGGCCCGCTAGTTAACCTACATAGTGCAATGGCCTGCTAGTTAACCTAGATCGTGCAGGTGTCCGCTAGTTAACGTACATAGTCCACGTGCCTGCTAGGTAACCTAGATAGTCCATGTGCCCGCTAGTTAACCTAGATAGTCCAAGGGCCCGCTAGTTAACCTACATAGTCCAAGTCCCTCTAGTTAACCTAGATAGTCCAAGTGCCCGCTAGGGGACGTACATAGTCCAAGTGCCCGCTAGTTAACCTACATAGTCCAAGTGCCCGCTAGTTAACCTAAAAAGTCCAAGTGCCTGCTAGGTAAACTATATAGTCCAAGTGCCCACTAGGTAACCTAGACAGTCCAATTGCCCGCTAGTTAACCTAGACAGTCCAAGTACCCGATAGGGAACCTACTTAGTCCAAGTGCCCGCTAGGGAACCTACATAGTCCAAGTGCCTGCTAGGTAACCTAGATAGTCCAATTGCCCATTAGCTAACCTAGATAGTCGAAGTGTCCGCTAGTTAACCTACATAGTCCAAGTGTCCGTTCGTTAACCTAGATAGGCCAAGTGCCCGCTAGGTAACCTAGACAGTCCTAGTGCCCGCTAGGTTACCTATATAGTCCAAGTGCACGTTCATTAACCTAGATAGTCCAAGTGCCCGCTGGTAACCTACATAGTCCAAGGGCCCACTAGGTAACCTTGATAGTCCAAGTGCCTTCTAGTTAACCTACATATTCCAAGTGCCCGCTAGGTAACCTACATAGGCCAAGTGCCCACTAGGTAACCTAAGTAATCCAAATGCCCGCTAGGGACACTACATAGTCCAAGTGCCCGTTAGTTAACCTAGATAGTCCAAGTGCCCACTAGGGGATGTACATAGTCCAAGTGCCCGCTAGGTAACCTAGATAGTCCAAGTGCGCGCTAGGGTATGTACATAGTCCGAGTGCCCGCTAGGAAACCTAGATAGTCCATATGCCCGCTAGTTAACCTACATAGTCCAAAGTCCGCTAGTTAACCTCGATCGTCCATATTCCCGCTAGTTAACCAAATAGCCCAAGTGCCCACTAGGGGACGTACATAGTCCAAGTGCCCGCTAGGTAACCTACATAGTCCAAGTTCCCGATGGTAACCTAAATAGTCCAAATGCCCGCTAGGGAAACTACATAGTCCAAGTGCCTGCTAGTTAACCTAGATAGTCCAAGTGCCTGCAAGAAAACCTACATAATCCATGGGCCCACTAGTTAACCTACATAGTGCAATGGCCCGCTAGTTAACCTAGATCGTGCAAGTGTCCGCTAGTTAACCTACGTAGTCCACGTGCCTGCAAGGTAACCTACATAGTCCAAGTGCCCGCTAGGCATCCTTCATAATCCAAGTGCCTGCTAGGTAACCTAGATAGTCCTAGTGCCCGTTAGTTAACCTAGATAGTCCAAGTGCCCACTAGGGGACGTACATAGTCCAAGGGCCCACTAGTTAACCTACATAGTACAAGGGCCCGCTAGTTGACATAGATAGTCCAAGTGCCCGCTAGTTAACCTAGATAGTAAAGTGCCCGCTAGTTAACCTAAGCAATACAAAAGTCCAATAGGGATCCTACATAGTCCAAGTGCCCGCTAGGGAACCTACATAGTCCAAGTGCTCGCTAGGTAAACTACATAGTCCAAGTGCCCACTAGGTAATCTAGACAGTCCAATTGCCCGCGAGTTAACCTAGACAGTCCAATTACCCGATAGGGAACCTACATAGTCCAACTGCCCGCTGGGAACCTACATAGTCCAAGTGCCCGTTAGTTAACCTAGATAGTCAAAGTGCCTGCTAGGTAACCTAAATAGTCCAAGTGCCCGCTAGGGAACCTACATAGTCCAAGTGCCCGCTAGGTAACCTAGATAGTCCAATTGCCCGTTAGCTAACCTAGATAATCGAAGTGTCCGCTAGTTAACCTACATAGTCCAAAAGCCCGTTCATTAACCTAGATAGTCCAAGTGCCCGCTAGGTAACCTGAGTAGTCCAAATGTCCGATAGGGATCCTACATAGTCCAAGTGCCCGTTCGTTAACCTAGATAGGCCAAGTGCCCGTTAGGTAACCTAGATAGTCCTAGTTGCCGCGAGGTTACCTACATAGTCCAAGTGCACGTTCGTTAACCTAGATAGTCCAAGTGCCCACTGGTAACCTACATAGTCCAAGGGCCCGCTAGGTAACCTTGATAGTCCAAGTGCCTTCTAGTTAACCTACATAGTCCAAGTGCCCGCTAGGTAACCTACATAGTAACCAAGTGCCCATTAGGAAACCTAAATAATCCAAATGCCCGCTAGGGAAACTACATACTCCAAGTGCCCGCTACTTAACCTACCTAGTCCAAGGGCCCGCTAGTTAACCTAGATTTTCCAAGTGTCCGTTAGTTAACCTACATAGTCCAAGTTCCCGTTAGTTAACCTAGATAGTACAAGTGCCCGCAGGGTAACATACATAATCCAAGGGCCCGCTAGGTAACCTTGATAGTCCAAGTGCCTTCTAGTTAACCTACATAGTCCAAGTGCCCGCTAGGTAACCTACATAGGCCAAGTGCCCACTAGGTAACCTAAGTAATCCAAATGCCCGCTAGGGAAACTAAGTAGTCCAAGTGCCCGCTATTTAACCTAGATAGTCCAAGTGCCCGCTAGTAAACCTAGATAGTCCAAGGGCCCGCTAGTTAACCTACATAGTCCAAGTCCCTCTAGTTAACCTAGATAGTCCAAGTGCCCGCTAGGGGACGTACATAGTCCAAGTGCCCGCTAGTTAACCTACATAGTCCAAGTGCCCGCTAGTTAACCTAAAAAGTCCAAGTGCCTGCTAGGTAAACTATATAGTCCACGTGCCCACTAGGTAACCTAGACAGTCCAATTGCCCGCTAGTTAACCTAGACAGTCCAAGTACCCGATAGGGAACCTACTTAGTCCAAGTGCCCGCTAGGGAACCTACATAGTCCAAGTGCCTGCTAGGTAACCTAGATAGTCCAATTGCCCATTAGCTAACCTAGATAGTCGAAGTGTCCGCTAGTTAACCTACATAGTCCAAGTGTCCATTCGTTAACCTAGATAGGCCAAGTGTCCGCTAGGTAACCTAGACAGTCCTAGTGCCCGCTAGGTTACCTACATAGTCCAAGTGCACGTTCATTAACCTAGATAGTCCAAGTGCCCGCTGGTAACCTACATAGTCCAAGGGCCCACTAGGTAACCTTGATAGTCCAAGTGCCTTCTAGTTAACCTACATAGTCCAAGTGCCCGCTAGGTAACCTACATAGGCCAAGTGCCCACTAGGTAACCTAAGTAATCCAAATGCCCGCTAGGGAAACTACATAGTCCAAGTGCCCGCTACTTAACCTAGATAGTCCAAGTGCCCGCTAGTCAACCTAGATAGTCCAAGGGCCTGCTAGTTAATCTAGATAGTCCAAGTGCCCGCTAGTTAACCTAGATAGTCCAAGTGCCCGCTAGTAAACCTAGATAGTCCAAGGGCCCGCTAGTTAATCTAGATAGTCCAAGTGCCGGCTAGTTAACCTAGATAGTCCAAGTGCCCGCTAGTTAACCTAGATAATCCAAGTGCCCGTTAGTTAACCTAGATAGTCCAAGTGCCCACTAGGGGACGTAAATAGTCCAAGTGCCCGCTAGGTAACCTACATAGTCCAAGTTCCCGATGGTAACCTAAATATTCCAAATGCCTGCTAGGGAAACTACATAGTCCAAGTGCCTGCTAGTCAACCTAGATAGTCCAAGTGCCTGCTAGTAAACCTACATAATCCATGGGCCCGCAAGTTAACCTACATAGTGAAATGGCCTGCTAGTTAACCTAGATCGTGCAGGTGTCCGCTAGTTAACGTACATAGTCCACGTGGCTGCTAGGTAACCTAGATAGTCCAAGTGCCCGCTAGGCATCCTTCATAATCCAAGTGCCTGCTAGGTAACCTAGATAGTCCAAGTGCCCGCTAGTTAACCTAGATAGTCCTAGTTTTCGTTAGCTAACCTACATCGTGCAAGTGCCCACTAGGGGACGTACATAGTCCAAGTGCCCGCTAGTTAACCTACATAGTACAAGGTCCGTTAGTTAACCTAGATAGTCCAAGTGCCCGCTAGTTAACCTACATAGTACAAGGGCCCGCTAGTTGACCTAGATAGTCCAAGTGCCCGCAGGGTAACCTAGACAGTCCAAGTGACCATTAGGTTACCTACATAGTCCAAGTGTCCGTTCGTTAACGTACATAGTCCAAGTGCCCACTAGGTAACGTAGATAGCCCAAGTGCCCGCTAGGGAACGTACATAGTCCAAGTGCCCTCTAGGCAACCTAGACAGTCCAAGTGCCCGCTAGTTAACTTACATAGTCCAAGTGCCTGCTAGGTAAACTACATAGTCCAAATGCCCACTAGGTAACCTAGACAGTCCAATTGCCCGCTAGTTAACCTAGACAGTCCAAGTACCCGATAGGGAACCTACATAGTCCAAGTGCCCATTAGGGAACCTACATAGTCCAAGTGCTCGCTAGGCAACCTACATAGTCCAAGTGCCCGTTAGTTAACCTAGATAGTCAAAGTGCCTGCTAGGAAACCTAAATTGTCCAAGTGCCCGCTAGGGAACCTACATAGTCCAAGTGCCCGCTAGGTAACCTAGATAGTCCAATTGCCCGTTAGCTAACCTAGATAGTCGAAGTGTCCGCTAGTTAACCTACATAGTCCAAGTGCCCGTTCGTTAACCTAGACAATCCAAGTGCCCGCTAGGTTACCTACATAGTCGAAGTGCACATTCGTTAACCTAGATAGTCCAAGTGCCCGCTGGTAACCTACATAGTCCAAGGGCCCGCTAGGTAACCTTGATAGTCCAAGTGCCTTATAGTTAACCTACATAGTCCAAGTGCCCGCTAGGTAACCTACATAGGCCAAGTGCCCACTAGGTAACCTAAGTAATCCAAATGCCCGCTAGGGAAACTACGTAGTCCAAGTGCCCGCTAGTTAACCTAGATAGTCCTAGTGCCCGCTAGTAAACCTAGATAGTCCAAGTGCCCGCTAGGTAACCTACATAGTCCAAGTTCCCGATGGTAACCTAAATAGTCCAAATGCCCGCTAGGGAAACTACATAGTCCAAGTGCCTGCTAGTTAACCTAGATAGTCCAAGTGCCTGCTAGTAAACCTACATAATCCATGGGCCCGCTAGTTAACCTACATAGTGCAATGGCCTGCTAGTTAACCTAGATCGTGCAGGTGTCCGCTAGTTAACGTACATAGTCCACGTGCCTGCTAGGTAACCTAGATAGTCCATGTGCCCGCTAGTTAACCTAGATAGTCCAAGGGCCCGCTAGTTAACCTACATAGTCCAAGTCCCTCTAGTTAACCTAGATAGTCCAAGTGCCCGCTAGGGGACGTACATAGTCCAAGTGCCCGCTAGTTAACCTACATAGTCCAAGTGCCCGCTAGTTAACCTAAAAAGTCCAAGTGCCTGCTAGGTAAACTATATAGTCCAAGTGCCCACTAGGTAACCTAGACAGTCCAATTGCCCGCTAGTTAACCTAGACAGTCCAAGTACCCGATAGGGAACCTACTTAGTCCAAGTGCCCGCTAGGGAACCTACATAGTCCAAGTGCCTGCTAGGTAACCTAGATAGTCCAATTGCCCATTAGCTAACCTAGATAGTCGAAGTGTCCGCTAGTTAACCTACATAGTCCAAGTGTCCGTTCGTTAACCTAGATAGGCCAAGTGCCCGCTAGGTAACCTAGACAGTCCTAGTGCCCGCTAGGTTACCTATATAGTCCAAGTGCACGTTCATTAACCTAGATAGTCCAAGTGCCCGCTGGTAACCTACATAGTCCAAGGGCCCACTAGGTAACCTTGATAGTCCAAGTGCCTTCTAGTTAACCTACATATTCCAAGTGCCCGCTAGGTAACCTACATAGGCCAAGTGCCCACTAGGTAACCTAAGTAATCCAAATGCCCGCTAGGGACACTACATAGTCCAAGTGCCCGTTAGTTAACCTAGATAGTCCAAGTGCCCACTAGGGGATGTACATAGTCCAAGTGCCCGCTAGGTAACCTAGATAGTCCAAGTGCGCGCTAGGGTATGTACATAGTCCGAGTGCCCGCTAGGAAACCTAGATAGTCCATATGCCCGCTAGTTAACCTACATAGTCCAAAGTCCGCTAGTTAACCTCGATCGTCCATATTCCCGCTAGTTAACCAAATAGCCCAAGTGCCCACTAGGGGACGTACATAGTCCAAGTGCCCGCTAGGTAACCTACATAGTCCAAGTTCCCGATGGTAACCTAAATAGTCCAAATGCCCGCTAGGGAAACTACATAGTCCAAGTGCCTGCTAGTTAACCTAGATAGTCCAAGTGCCTGCAAGAAAACCTACATAATCCATGGGCCCACTAGTTAACCTACATAGTGCAATGGCCCGCTAGTTAACCTAGATCGTGCAAGTGTCCGCTAGTTAACCTACGTAGTCCACGTGCCTGCAAGGTAACCTACATAGTCCAAGTGCCCGCTAGGCATCCTTCATAATCCAAGTGCCTGCTAGGTAACCTAGATAGTCCTAGTGCCCGTTAGTTAACCTAGATAGTCCAAGTGCCCACTAGGGGACGTACATAGTCCAAGGGCCCACTAGTTAACCTACATAGTACAAGGGCCCGCTAGTTGACATAGATAGTCCAAGTGCCCGCTAGTTAACCTAGATAGTAAAGTGCCCGCTAGTTAACCTAAGCAATACAAAAGTCCAATAGGGATCCTACATAGTCCAAGTGCCCGCTAGGGAACCTACATAGTCCAAGTGCTCGCTAGGTAAACTACATAGTCCAAGTGCCCACTAGGTAATCTAGACAGTCCAATTGCCCGCGAGTTAACCTAGACAGTCCAATTACCCGATAGGGAACCTACATAGTCCAACTGCCCGCTGGGAACCTACATAGTCCAAGTGCCCGTTAGTTAACCTAGATAGTCAAAGTGCCTGCTAGGTAACCTAAATAGTCCAAGTGCCCGCTAGGGAACCTACATAGTCCAAGTGCCCGCTAGGTAACCTAGATAGTCCAATTGCCCGTTAGCTAACCTAGATAATCGAAGTGTCCGCTAGTTAACCTACATAGTCCAAAAGCCCGTTCATTAACCTAGATAGTCCAAGTGCCCGCTAGGTAACCTGAGTAGTCCAAATGTCCGATAGGGATCCTACATAGTCCAAGTGCCCGTTCGTTAACCTAGATAGGCCAAGTGCCCGTTAGGTAACCTAGATAGTCCTAGTTGCCGCGAGGTTACCTACATAGTCCAAGTGCACGTTCGTTAACCTAGATAGTCCAAGTGCCCACTGGTAACCTACATAGTCCAAGGGCCCGCTAGGTAACCTTGATAGTCCAAGTGCCTTCTAGTTAACCTACATAGTCCAAGTGCCCGCTAGGTAACCTACATAGTAACCAAGTGCCCATTAGGAAACCTAAATAATCCAAATGCCCGCTAGGGAAACTACATACTCCAAGTGCCCGCTACTTAACCTACCTAGTCCAAGGGCCCGCTAGTTAACCTAGATTTTCCAAGTGTCCGTTAGTTAACCTACATAGTCCAAGTTCCCGTTAGTTAACCTAGATAGTACAAGTGCCCGCAGGGTAACATACATAATCCAAGGGCCCGCTAGGTAACCTTGATAGTCCAAGTGCCTTCTAGTTAACCTACATAGTCCAAGTGCCCGCTAGGTAACCTACATAGGCCAAGTGCCCACTAGGTAACCTAAGTAATCCAAATGCCCGCTAGGGAAACTAAGTAGTCCAAGTGCCCGCTATTTAACCTAGATAGTCCAAGTGCCCGCTAGTAAACCTAGATAGTCCAAGGGCCCGCTAGTTAACCTACATAGTCCAAGTCCCTCTAGTTAACCTAGATAGTCCAAGTGCCCGCTAGGGGACGTACATAGTCCAAGTGCCCGCTAGTTAACCTACATAGTCCAAGTGCCCGCTAGTTAACCTAAAAAGTCCAAGTGCCTGCTAGGTAAACTATATAGTCCACGTGCCCACTAGGTAACCTAGACAGTCCAATTGCCCGCTAGTTAACCTAGACAGTCCAAGTACCCGATAGGGAACCTACTTAGTCCAAGTGCCCGCTAGGGAACCTACATAGTCCAAGTGCCTGCTAGGTAACCTAGATAGTCCAATTGCCCATTAGCTAACCTAGATAGTCGAAGTGTCCGCTAGTTAACCTACATAGTCCAAGTGTCCATTCGTTAACCTAGATAGGCCAAGTGTCCGCTAGGTAACCTAGACAGTCCTAGTGCCCGCTAGGTTACCTACATAGTCCAAGTGCACGTTCATTAACCTAGATAGTCCAAGTGCCCGCTGGTAACCTACATAGTCCAAGGGCCCACTAGGTAACCTTGATAGTCCAAGTGCCTTCTAGTTAACCTACATAGTCCAAGTGCCCGCTAGGTAACCTACATAGGCCAAGTGCCCACTAGGTAACCTAAGTAATCCAAATGCCCGCTAGGGAAACTACATAGTCCAAGTGCCCGCTACTTAACCTAGATAGTCCAAGTGCCCGCTAGTCAACCTAGATAGTCCAAGGGCCTGCTAGTTAATCTAGATAGTCCAAGTGCCCGCTAGTTAACCTAGATAGTCCAAGTGCCCGCTAGTAAACCTAGATAGTCCAAGGGCCCGCTAGTTAATCTAGATAGTCCAAGTGCCGGCTAGTTAACCTAGATAGTCCAAGTGCCCGCTAGTTAACCTAGATAATCCAAGTGCCCGTTAGTTAACCTAGATAGTCCAAGTGCCCACTAGGGGACGTAAATAGTCCAAGTGCCCGCTAGGTAACCTACATAGTCCAAGTTCCCGATGGTAACCTAAATATTCCAAATGCCTGCTAGGGAAACTACATAGTCCAAGTGCCTGCTAGTCAACCTAGATAGTCCAAGTGCCTGCTAGTAAACCTACATAATCCATGGGCCCGCAAGTTAACCTACATAGTGAAATGGCCTGCTAGTTAACCTAGATCGTGCAGGTGTCCGCTAGTTAACGTACATAGTCCACGTGGCTGCTAGGTAACCTAGATAGTCCAAGTGCCCGCTAGGCATCCTTCATAATCCAAGTGCCTGCTAGGTAACCTAGATAGTCCAAGTGCCCGCTAGTTAACCTAGATAGTCCTAGTTTTCGTTAGCTAACCTACATCGTGCAAGTGCCCACTAGGGGACGTACATAGTCCAAGTGCCCGCTAGTTAACCTACATAGTACAAGGTCCGTTAGTTAACCTAGATAGTCCAAGTGCCCGCTAGTTAACCTACATAGTACAAGGGCCCGCTAGTTGACCTAGATAGTCCAAGTGCCCGCAGGGTAACCTAGACAGTCCAAGTGACCATTAGGTTACCTACATAGTCCAAGTGTCCGTTCGTTAACGTACATAGTCCAAGTGCCCACTAGGTAACGTAGATAGCCCAAGTGCCCGCTAGGGAACGTACATAGTCCAAGTGCCCTCTAGGCAACCTAGACAGTCCAAGTGCCCGCTAGTTAACTTACATAGTCCAAGTGCCTGCTAGGTAAACTACATAGTCCAAATGCCCACTAGGTAACCTAGACAGTCCAATTGCCCGCTAGTTAACCTAGACAGTCCAAGTACCCGATAGGGAACCTACATAGTCCAAGTGCCCATTAGGGAACCTACATAGTCCAAGTGCTCGCTAGGCAACCTACATAGTCCAAGTGCCCGTTAGTTAACCTAGATAGTCAAAGTGCCTGCTAGGAAACCTAAATTGTCCAAGTGCCCGCTAGGGAACCTACATAGTCCAAGTGCCCGCTAGGTAACCTAGATAGTCCAATTGCCCGTTAGCTAACCTAGATAGTCGAAGTGTCCGCTAGTTAACCTACATAGTCCAAGTGCCCGTTCGTTAACCTAGACAATCCAAGTGCCCGCTAGGTTACCTACATAGTCGAAGTGCACATTCGTTAACCTAGATAGTCCAAGTGCCCGCTGGTAACCTACATAGTCCAAGGGCCCGCTAGGTAACCTTGATAGTCCAAGTGCCTTATAGTTAACCTACATAGTCCAAGTGCCCGCTAGGTAACCTACATAGGCCAAGTGCCCACTAGGTAACCTAAGTAATCCAAATGCCCGCTAGGGAAACTACGTAGTCCAAGTGCCCGCTAGTTAACCTAGATAGTCCTAGTGCCCGCTAGTAAACCTAGATAGTCCAAGTGCCCGCTAGGTAACCTACATAGTCCAAGTTCCCGATGGTAACCTAAATAGTCCAAATGCCCGCTAGGGAAACTACATAGTCCAAGTGCCTGCTAGTTAACCTAGATAGTCCAAGTGCCTGCTAGTAAACCTACATAATCCATGGGCCCGCTAGTTAACCTACATAGTGCAATGGCCTGCTAGTTAACCTAGATCGTGCAGGTGTCCGCTAGTTAACGTACATAGTCCACGTGCCTGCTAGGTAACCTAGATAGTCCATGTGCCCGCTAGTTAACCTAGATAGTCCAAGGGCCCGCTAGTTAACCTACATAGTCCAAGTCCCTCTAGTTAACCTAGATAGTCCAAGTGCCCGCTAGGGGACGTACATAGTCCAAGTGCCCGCTAGTTAACCTACATAGTCCAAGTGCCCGCTAGTTAACCTAAAAAGTCCAAGTGCCTGCTAGGTAAACTATATAGTCCAAGTGCCCACTAGGTAACCTAGACAGTCCAATTGCCCGCTAGTTAACCTAGACAGTCCAAGTACCCGATAGGGAACCTACTTAGTCCAAGTGCCCGCTAGGGAACCTACATAGTCCAAGTGCCTGCTAGGTAACCTAGATAGTCCAATTGCCCATTAGCTAACCTAGATAGTCGAAGTGTCCGCTACTTAACCTACATAGTCCAAGTGTCCGTTCGTTAACCTAGATAGGCCAAGTGCCCGCTAGGTAACCTAGACAGTCCTAGTGCCCGCTAGGTTACCTACATAGTCCAAGTGCACGTTCATTAACCTAGATAGTCCAAGTGCCCGCTGGTAACCTACATAGTCCAAGGGCCCGCTAGGTAACCTTGATAGTCCAAGTGCCTTCTAGTTAACCTACATAGTCCAAGTGCCCGCTAGGTAACCTACATAGGCCAAGTGCCCACTAGGTAACCTAAGTAATCCAAATGCCCGCTAGGGAAACTACATAGTCCAAGTGCCCGCTACTTAACCTAGATAGTCCAAGTGCCCGCTAGTCAACCTAGATAGTCCAAGGGCCCGCTAGTTAATCTAGATAGTCCAAGTGCCCGCTAGTTAACCAAGATAGTCCAAGTGCCCGCTAGTTAACCTAGATAGTCCAAGGGCCCGCTAGTTAATCTAGATAGTCCAAGTGCCGGCTAGTTAACCTAGATAGTCCAAGTGCCCGCTAGTTAACCTAGATAGTCCAAGTGCCCGTTAGTTAACCTAGATAGTCCAAGTGCCCACTAGGTAACCTAGACAGTCCAATTGCCCGCTAGTTAACCTAGACAGTCCAAGTACCCGATAGGGAACCTACTTAGTCCAAGTGCCCGCTAGGGAACCTACATAGTCCAAGTGCCTGCTAGGTAACCTAGATAGTCCAATTGCCCATTAGCTAACCTAGATAGTCGAAGTGTCCGCTAGTTAACCTAGATAGTCCAAGTGCCCGTTAGTTAACCTAGATAGTCCAAGTGCCCGCTAGGTAACCTACATAGTCCAAGTTCCCGATGGTAACCTAAATAATCCAAATGCCCGCTAGGGAAACTACATAGTCCAAGTGCCTGCTAGTTAACCTAAATAGTCCAGGTGCCTGCTAGTAAACCTACATAATCCATGGGCCCGCTAGTTAACCTACATAGTGCAATGGCCTGCTAGTTAACCTAGATCGTGCAGGTGTCCGCTAGTTAACGTACATAGTCCACGTGCCTGCTAGGTAACCTAGATAGTCCAAGTGCCCGCTAGGCATCCTTTATAATCCAAGTGCCTGCTAGGTAACCTAGATAGTCCAAGTGCCCGCTAGTTAACCTAGATAGTCCTAGTTTTCGTTAGCTAACCTACATAGTGCAAGTGCCCACTAGGGGACGTACATAGTCCAAGTGCCCGCTAGTTAACCTACATAGTACAAGGTCCGTTAGTTAACCTAGATAGTCCAAGTGCCCGCTAGTTAACCTACATAGTACAAGGGCCCGCTAGTTGACCTAGATAGTCCAAGTGCCCGCAGGGTAACCTAGACAGTCCAAGTGACCATTAGGTTACCTACATAGTCCAAGTGTCCGTTCGTTAACGTACATAGTCCAAGTGCCCGCTAGGTAACGTAGATAGCCCAAGTGCCCGCTAGGGAACGTACATAGTCCAAGTGCCCTCTAGGCAACCTAGACAGTCCAAGTGCCCGCTAGTTAACTTACATAGTCCAAGTGCCTGCTAGGTAAACTACATAGTCCAAATGCCCACTAGGTAACCTAGACAGTCCAATTGCCCGCTAGTTAACCTAGACAGTCCAAGTACCCGATAGGGAACCTACATAGTCCAAGTGCCCATTAGGGAACCTACATAGTCCAAGTGCCCATTAGGGAACCTACATAGTCCAAGTGCTCGCTAGGCAACCTACATAGTCCAAGTGCTCGCTAGGCAACCTACATAGTCCAAGTGCCCGTTAGTTAACCTAGATAGTCAAAGTGCCTGCTAGGAAACCTAAATTGTCCAAGTGCCCGCTAGGGAACCTACATAGTCCAAGTGCCCGCTAGGTAACCTAGATAGTCCAATTGCCCGTTAGCTAACCTAGATAGTCGAAGTGTCCGCTAGTTAACCTACATAGTCCAAGTGCCCGTTCGTTAACCTAGACAATCCAAGTGCCCGCTAGGTTACCTACATAGTCGAAGTGCACATTCGTTAACCTAGATAGTCCAAGTGCCCGCTGGTAACCTACATAGTCCAAGGGCCCGCTAGGTAACCTTGATAGTCCAAGTGCCTTCTAGTTAACCTACATAGTCCAAGTGCCCGCTAGGTAACCTACATAGGCCAAGTGCCCACTAGGTAACCTAAGTAATCCAAATGCCCGCTAGGGAAACTACGTAGTCCAAGTGCCCGCTAGTTAACCTAGATAGTCCAAGTGCCCGCTAGTAAACCTAGATAGTCCAAGGGCCCGCTAGTTAACCTACATAGTCCAAGTCCCTCTAGTTAACCTAGATAGTCCAAGTGCCCGCTAGGGGACGTACATAGTCCAAGTGCCTGTTAGGTAACCTAGATAGTCCAAGTGCCCGCTAGGGTATGTACATAGTTCAAGTGCCTGCTAGGTAACCTTGATAGTCCAAAGTCCTGTTAGTTAACCTACATAGTCAAATGCCCGATAAGGAACCTACATAGTCCAAGTGCCCGATAGGGAACCTATATATTCTAAGTGCCCGTTAGGGAACCTAGATAGTCCAAGTGCCCATAGGGAACCTATATATTCCAAGTGCCCGCTAGGAAACCTACATTGTCAAAGTGCCCGCTAGGGAACCTGCATTGTGCAAGTGCCTGCTACTTAACCTAGATAGTCCAAGTACCCGCTAGTTAACCTACATAGTCCAAGGTCAGCTAGTTAAGCTAGATAGTCCAAGTGCCCGCTAGTTAACCTACATAGTCCAAGGTCAGCTAGTTAACCTTGATAGTCCAAGTGCCCGCTAGTTAACCTACCTAGTCCAAGGGCCCACTAGTTAACCTAGATATTCCAAGTGTCCGCTAGTTAACCTACATAGTCCAAGTTCCCGTTAGTTAACCTAGATATTACAAGTGCCCGCAGGGTAACATACATAGTCCAAGGGCCCGCTAGGTAACCTTGATAGTCCAAGTGCCTTCTAGTTAACCTACATAGTCCAAGTGCCCGCTAGGTAACCTACATAGGCCAAGTGCCCACTAGGTAACCTAAGTAATCCAAATGCCCGCTAGGGAAACTAAGTAGTCCAAGTGCCCGCTATTTAACCTAGATAGTCCAAGGGCCCGCTAGTAAACCTAGATAGTCCAAGGGCCCGCTAGTTAACCTACATAGTCCAAGTCCCTCTAGTTAACCTAGATAGTCCAAGTGCCCGCTAGGGGACGTACATAGTCCAAGTGCCTGTTAGGTAACCTAGATAGTCCAAGTGCCCGCTAGGGTATGTATATAGTTCAAGTGCCCGCTAGGTAACCTAGATAGTCCAAGGTCCTGCTAGTTAACCTACATAGTCCAATGCCTGATAGGGAACCTACATAGTCCAAGTGCCCGCTGAGGAACCTACATAGTCCAAGTGCCCGATAGGGAACCTATATATTCTAAGTGCCCGTTAGGGAACCTATATAGTCCAAGTGCCCAGAGGGAACCTATATAGTCCAAGTGCCCGCTAGGGAACCTACATAGTCAAAGTGCCCGCTAGGGAACCTGCATTGTGCAAGTGCCCGCTAGTTAACCTAGATAGTCCAAGTGCCCGCTAGTTAACCTACATAGTCCAAGGTCAGCTAGTTAACCTAGATATTCCAATTGCCCGCTAGTTAACCTACATAGTCCAAGGGCCCGCTAGTTAACCTAGATATTCCAAGTGTCCGCTAGTTAACCTACATAGTCGAAGTTCCCGTTAGTTAACCTAGATAGTACAAGTGCCCGCAAGGTAACCTACATAGTCCAAGTTCCTGTTTGCTAACCTAGATAATCCAAGTGCCCGCTAGGTAACCTACATAGTCCAAGTGCCCTTTCGTTAACCTAGATAGTCCAAGTGCCCGCTAGGTAACCTAGACTGTCCAATTGTCCGCTAGGTTACCTATATAGTCCAAGTGGACGTTGGTTTACCTAGATAGTCCAAGTGCCCGCTAGGTAACCTACATAATCCAAGTTCCCGCTAGGTAACCTAGATAGTCCAATTGCCCGCTATGCAACATACATAGTCCAAGTGCCCGTTCGTTAACCTAGAAGTCCAAGTGCCCGCTAGGTAACCTAGACTGTCCAAGTTCACGCTAGGTTACCTACATAGTCCAACTGCCCGCTAGGTAACCTAGATGTCCAAGTGTCCGCTAGGTTACCTACATAGTCCAAGTGCACGTTCGTTAACCTAGATAGTCCAAGTGCCCACTAGGTAACCTACAAAATCCAAGGGCCCGCTAGTTAACCTACATAGTCCAATATCCGCTAGTTAACCTAGATAGTCCAAGTGCCCGCTAGTTAACCTACATAATACAAGGGCCCGCTAGTTAGCCTAGATAGTCCAAGTGCCTGCTAGTTAACCTAGATAGTCAAAGTGCCCGTTAGTTAACCTAAGTAGTACAAATGTCCGATAGTGATCCTACATAGTCCAAGTGCCCGCTAGGTTACCTACATAGTCCAAGTGCCCGTTCTTTAACCTAGATAGTCCAAGTGCCCGCTAGGTTACTTAGACAGTCCAAGTGCCCGCTAGTTAACCTACAAAATCCAAGTGCCCGCTACGCAACCTACATAGTCAAAGTGCCCGCTACACAACCTACATAGTCCAAGTTCCAGTTAGTTAACCTAGATAGTCAAACTGCCTGCTAGGTAATCTAGATAGTCCAAGTGTCCGCTAGGTAACCTACATAGTCCAAGTTCCCGTTGGTAACCTAAATAGTCCAAATGCCCGCTAGGGAAACTACATAGTCCATGTGCCCGCTAGGTAACCCAGATAGTCCAAGTGCCTGCTAGTAAACCTATATAATCCATGGGCCCGCTAGTTAACCTACATAGTGCAAGGGCCCGCTAGTTAACCTAGATCGTGCAAGTGTCCACTAGTTAACCTACATAGTCCACGTGCCCGCTAGGTAACCTAGATAGTCCAAGTGCCCGCTAGGGATTCTTCATAATCCAAGTGCCTGCTAGGTAACCTAGATAGTCCAAGTGCCCGCTAGTTAACCTAGATAGTCCTAGTGCCCGCTAGTTAACGTACATAGTCCAAGTGCCCACTAGGGGACTTACATAGTCCAAGTGCCCGCTATTTAACCTACATAGTCCAAGGTCCGCTAGATAACCTAGATAGTCCAGGTGCCCGCTAGGTAACGTACATAGTCCAAGTGCCGCTAGGTAACCCAGAGAGTCCAAGTGCCCGTTCGTTAACCTAGATAGTCCAATTGCCCGCTAGGTTACCTAGACTGTCCAAGTGTCCGCTAGGTTACCTATATAGTCCAAGTGCCCGTTCGTTAACGTAGATAGTCCAAGTGCCTGCTAGGTAACCTAGACTGTCCAAGTGCCCGCTAGGTTACCTACATGTTCCAAGTGCCCGTTCGTTAACCTAGATAGTCCAAGTGCCCGCTAGGAAACCTACATAGTCCAAGGGCCCGCTAGGTAACCTAGATAGTCCAAGTGCCGGCTAGATAACCTAGAGTCCAAGTGATCGCTAGTTAACCTACATAGTCCAAGTGCCCGCTATGTAACCTAGATAGTCAAAGTGCCCGTTAGGTAACCTAGATAGTCCAAGTGCCCGCTAGGTAACTTACATTGTCGAAGTTCCCACTAGGTAACCTAGATACTCAAAGTGCCCGTTACCTAACCTAGATAGTTCTAGTGCCCGCTAAGCAACCTATATAGTCCAATTGCCTGTTCGTTAACCTAGAATTCCAAGTGCCCGCTAATTTACCTAGACAGTCCAAGTGCCCGCTAGGTTACCTGCATATTCCAAGTGCCCGTTCATTAACTTAGATAGTCCAAGTGCCCACTAGGTAACCTACATAGTCCAAGTGCCCGCTAGGTAACCTATATAGTCCAAGTGCCCGCTAAGTAGCCTAGATAGTCCAAGGGCCCGCTAGTTAACATACATATTCCAAAAGCTCACTTGTTAACTTTGATAGTCCAAGTGCCCGCTAGTTAACCTAGATCGTCCAAGTGCCCGCTAGTTAACCTAGATTGTCCAAGTGCCCGCTAGGGATCCTTCATAATCCAAGTGCCTGCTAGGTAACCTAGATAGTCCAAGTGCCCGCTAGTTAACCTAGATAGTCCTAGTGCCCGTTAGTTAACCTAGATAGTCTAAGTGCGCGCTTGGGTATGTACCTAGTCCAAGTGCCTGCTAGGAAACCTAGATAGTCCAAGTGCCCGCTTGTTAACCTACATAGTCCAAGGGCACGCTAGGTAACCTACATAGTCCAAGGTCCGCTAGTTAACCTAGATAGTCCAAGTGCCCGCTAGTTAACCTACATAGTACAAGGGCCCGCTAGTTGACTTAGATAGTCCAAGTGCCCGCTAGTTAACCTAGATAGCCAAATGCCCGCTAGTTAACCTAAGTAGTACAAATGTCCGATAGGGATCCTACATAGTCCAAGTGCCCGCTAGGTAACCTACATAGTCCAAGTGCCCATTCGTTAACCTAGATAGTCAAAGTGCCCGCTAGGTAACCTGGCCTGTCCAAGTGCCCACTAGGTTACCTACATATTCCAAGTACCCGTTCGTTAACCTAGAAAGTCCAAGTGCCCACTAGGAAAACTACATAGTCCAAGGGCCCGCTAGGTAACCTAGATAGTCCAAGTGCCCGCTAGTTAACCTAGATAGTCAAAGTGCCCGCTAGTTAACCTAAGTAGTACAAATGTCCGATAGGGATCCTACATAGTCCAAGTGCCCGCTAGGTAACCTACATAGTCCAAGTGCCCATTAGTTAACCTAGATAGTCAAAGTGCCCTCTAGGTAACCTAGACAGTCCAAGTGCCCGCTAGGTTACCTACATAGTCCAAGTGCCCGTTCGTTAACCTAGATTGTCCAAGTGCCCGCTAGGTTACTTAGACAGTCAAAGTGCCCGCTAGTTAACCTACATAGTCCAAGTGCCCGATAGGGAAACTACGTAATCCAAGTGCCCGATAGGGATCCTACATTATCCAAGTGCCCGCTATGGAACCTACATAGTCCAAGTGCCCGCTAGGCAACCTACATAGTCCAAGTGCCCGTTAGTTAGCCTAGATAGTCAAAGTGCCTGCTAGGTCACCTACATAGTCCAAGTTCCCGCTTGGTAATCTAATTAGTCCAAATGCCCGCTAGGGAAACTACATAGTCCAAGTGCGCGCTAGTTAACCTAGATAGTCCAAGTGCCTGCTAGTAATCCTACATAATCCATGGGCCTGCTATTTAACCTACATAGTTCAAGGGCCCGCTAGTTAAGCTAGATCGTGCAAGTGTCCGTTAGTTAACCTATATAGTCCAAGTGCCTGCTAGGTAACCTAGATAGTCCAAGTGCCCGCTAGGTAACCTAGATAGTCCAGTGCCCGCTAGGGATCCTTCATAATCCAAGTGCCTTCTAGGTAACTTAGATGGTCCAAGTGCCCGCTAGTTAACCTAGATTGTCCTAGTGCCCGCTAGTTAACGTACGTAGTCCAAGTGCCCACTAGGGGACTTACATAGTCCAAGTGCCCGCTATTTAACCTACATAGTCCAAGGTCCGCTAGATAACCTAGATAGTCCAGGTGCCCTCTAGGTAACTTACATAGTCCAAGTGCCGCTAGGTAACCCAGAGAGTCCAAGTGCCCGTTCGATAACCTAGATAGTCCAATTGCCCGCTAGGTTACCTAGACTGTCCAAGTGTCCGCTAGGTTACCTATATAGTCCAAGTGCCCGTTCGTTAACGTAGATAGTCCAAGTGCCCGCTAGGTAACCTAGACTGTCCAAGTGCCCGCTAGGTTACCTACATATTCCAAGTACCCGTTCGTTAACCTAGATAGTCCAAGTGCCCGCTAGGAAACCTACATAGTCCAAGGACCCGCTAGGTAACCTAGATAGTCCAAGTGCCTGCTAGATAACCTAGAGTCCAAGTGATCGCTAGTTAACCTACATAGTCCAAGTGCCCGCTATGTAACCTAGATAGTCAAAGTGCCCGTTAGGTAACCTAGATAGTCCAAGTGCCCGCTAGGTAACTTACATTATCAAAGTTCCCACTAGGTAACCTAGATACTCAAAGTGCCCGTTACCTAACCTAGATAGTTCTAGTGCCCGCTAAGCAACCTATATAGTCCAATTGCCTGTTCGTTAACCTAGAATTCCAAGTGCCCGCTAATTAACCTAGAAAGTCCAATTGCCCGCTAGGTTACCTGCATATTCCAAGTGCCCGTTCGTTAACTTAGATAGTCCAAGTGCCCACAAGGTAACCTACATAGTCCAAGTGCCCGCTAGGTAACCTATATAGTCCAAGTGCCCGCTAAGTAACCTAGATAGTCCAAGGGCCCACTAGTTAACCTACATATTCCAAGGGTTCACTTGTTAACTTTGATAGTCCAAGTGCCCGCTAGTTAACCTAGATCGTCCAAGTGCCCGCTAGTTAACCTAGATTGTCCAAGTGCCCGCTAGGGATCCTTCATAATCCAAGTGCCTGCTAGGTAACCTAGATAGTCCAAGTGCCCGCTAGTTAACTTAGATAGTCCTAGTGCCCGTTAGTTAACCTAGATAGTCCAAGTGTGCGCTAGGGTATGTACGTAGTCCAAGTGCCTGCTAGGAAACCTAGATAGTCCAAGTGACCGCTTGTTAACCTACATAGTCCAAGGGCACGCTAGGTAACCTAAATAGTCCAAGGTCCGCTAGTTAACCTAGATAGTCCAAGTGTCCGCTAGTTAACCTACATAGTACAAGGGCCCGCTAGTTGACCTAGATAGTCCATGTGCCCGCTAGTTAACCTAGATAGTCAAAGTGCCCGCTAGTTAACCTAAGTAGTACAAATGTCCGATAGGGATCCTACATAGTCCAAGTGCCCGCTAGGTAACCTACATAGTCCAAGTGCCCATTCGTTAACCTAGATAGTCAAAGTGCCCGCTAGGTAACCTAGACAGTCCAAGTGCCGGCTAGGTTACCTACATAGTCCAAGTGCCCGTTCGTTAACCTAGATAGTCCAAGTGCCCGCTAGGAAACCTACATAATCCAAGGGCCCGCTAGGTAACCTAGATAGACCAAGTGCCTGCAAGATAACCTAGAGTCCAAGTGATCGCTAGTTAACCTACATAGTCCAAGTGCCCGCTATGTAATCTAGATAGTCAAAGTGCCCGTTAGGTAACCTAGATAGTCCAAGGGCCCGCTAGGTAACTTACATTGTCCAAGTTCCCACTAGGTATCCTAGATACTCAAAGTGCCCGTTACCTAACCTAGATAGTTCAAGTGCCCGCTAAGCAACCTACATAGTCCAAGTGCCTGTTCGTTAACCTAGAATTCCAAGTACCCGCTAATTAACCTAGAATGTCCAATTGCCCGCTAGGTTACCTGCATATTCCAAGTGCCCGTTCGTTAACTTAGATAGTCCAAGTGCCCACAAGGTAACCTACATAGTCCAAGTGCCCGCTAGGTAACCTATATAGTCCAAGTGCCCGCTAAGTAACCTAGATAGTCCAAGGGCCCGCTAGTTAACCTACATATTCCAAGGGTTCACTTGTTAACTTTGATAGTCCAAGTGCCCGCTAGTTAACCTAGATCGTCCAAGTGCCCGCTAGTTAACCTAGATTGTCCAAGTGCCCGCTAGGGTTCCTTCATAATCCAAGTGCCTGCTAGGTAACATAGATAGTCCAAGTGCCCGCTAGTTAACCTAGATAGTCCTAGTGCCCGTTAGTTAACCTAGATAGTCCAAGTGCGCGCTAGGGTATGTACGTAGTCCAAGTGCCTGCTAGGAAACCTAGATAGTCCAAGTGCCCGCTTATTAACCTACATAGTCCAAGGGCACGCTAGGTAACCTACATAGTCCAAGGTCCGCTAGTTAACCTAGATAGTCCAAGTGCCCGCTAGTTAACCTACATAGTACAAGGGCCCGCTAGTTGACCTAGATAGTCCATGTGCCCGCTAGTTAACCTAGATAGTCAAAGTGCCCACTAGTTAACCTAAGTAGTACAAATGTCCGATAGGGATCCTACATAGTCCAAGTGCCCGCTAGGTAACCTACATAGTCCAAGTGCCCATTCGTTAACCTAGATAGTCAAAGTGCCCGCTAGGTAACCTAGACAGTCCATGTGCCCACTAGGTTACCTACATAGTCCAATTGCCAGTTCGTTAACCTAGATTGTCCAAGTGCCCGCTAGGTTACCTAGACAGTCCAAGTGCCCGCTAGTTAACCTACATAGTCCAAGTGTCCGATAGGGAAACTACATAATCCAAGTGCCCGATAGGGAACCTACATAATCCAAGTGCCCGCTATGGAACCTACATAGTCCAATGCCTGCTAGGCAACCTACATAGTCCAAGTGCCCGTTAGTTAACCTAGATAGTCAAAGTGCCTGCTAGGTAACCTACACAGTCCAAGTTCCCGCTTGGTAACCTAAATAGTCCAAATGCCCGCTAGGGAAACTACATAGTCCAAGTGCGCTCTAGTTAACCTAGATAGTCCAAGTGCCTGCTAGTAATCCTACATAATCCATGGGCCTGCTAGTTAACCTACATAGTTCAAGGGCCCGCTAGTTAAGCTAGATCGTGCAAGTGTCCGTTAGTTAACCTATATAGTCCAAGTGCCTACTAGGTAACCTAGATAGTCCAAGTGCCCGCTAGGGATCCTTCATAATCCAAGTGCCTGCTTGGTAACCCAGATAGTCCAAGTGCCCGATAGTTAACCTAGGTATTCCTAGTGCCCGTTAGTTAACCTAGATAGTCCAAGTGCGCGCTAGGGTATGTACGTAGTCCAAGTGCCTGCTAGGAAACCTAGATAGTCCAAGTGACCGCTTGTTAACCTACATTGTCCAAGGGCACGCTAGGTAACCTACATAGTCCAAGGTCCGCTAGTTAACCTAGATAGTCCAAGTGCCCGCTAGTTAACCTACATAGTACAAGGGCCCGCTAGTTGACCTAGATAGTCCATGTGCCCGCTAGTTAACCTAGATAGTCAAAGTGCCCGCTAGTTAACCTAAGTAGTACAAATGTCCGATAGGGATCCTACATAGTCCAAGTGCCCGCTAGGTAACCTACATAGTCCAAGTGCCCATTCGTTAACCTAGATAGTCAAAGTGCCCGCTAGGTAACCTAGACAGTCCATGTGCCCACTAGGTTACCTACATAGTCCAAGTGCCAGTTCGTTAACCTAGATTGTCCAAGTGCCCGCTAGGTTACCTAGACAGTCCAAGTGCCCGCTAGTTAACCTACATAGTCCAAGTGCCCGATAGGGAAACTACATAATCCAAGTGCCCGATAGGGAACCTACATAATCCAAGTGCCCGCTATGGAACCTACATAGTCCAATGCCTGCTAGGCAACCTACATAGTCCAAGTGCCCGTTAGTTAACCTAGATAGTCAAAGTGCCTGCTAGGTAACCTACACAGTCCAAGTTCCCGCTTGGTAACCTAAATAGTCCAAATGCCCGCTAGGGAAACTACATAGTCCAAGTGCGCGCTAGTTAACCTAGATAGTCCAAGTGCCTGCTAGTAATCCTACATAATCCATGGGCCTGCTAGTTAACCTACATAGTTCAAGGGCCCGCTAGTTAAGCTAGATCGTGCAAGTGTCCGTTAGTTAACCTATATAGTCCAAGTGCCTGCTAGGTAACCTAGATAGTCCAAGTGCCCGCTAGGTAACCTAGATAGTCCAGTGCCCGCTAGGGATCCTTCATAATCCAAGTGCCAGCTTGGTAACCCAGATAGTCCAAGTGCCCGATAGTTAACCTAGGTAGTCCTAGTGCCCGTTAGTTAACCTAGATAGTCCAAGTGCGCGCTAGGGTATGTACGTAGTCCAAGTGCCTGCTAGGAAACCTAGATAGTCCAAGTGCCCGCTTGTTAACCTACATAGTCCAATGGCACACTAGGTAACCTACATAGTCCAAGGTCCGCTAGTTAACCTAGATAGTCCAAGTGCCCACTAGTTAACCTATATAGTACAAGGGCCCGCTAGTTGACCTAGATAGTCCATGTGCCCGCTAGTTAACCTAGATAGTCAAAGTGCCCGCTAGTTAACCTAAGTAGTACAAATGTCCGATAGGGATCCTACATAGTCCAAGTGCCCGCTAGGTAACCTACATAGTCCAAGTGCCCATTCGTTAACCTAGATAGTCAAAGTGCCCGCTAGGTAACCTAGACAGTCCATGTGCCCGCTAGGTTACCTACATAGTCCAAGTGCCCGTTCGTTAACCTAGATTGTCCAAGTGCCCGCTAGGTTACCTAGACAGTCCAAGTGCCCGCTAGTTAACCTACATAGTCCAAGTGCCCGATAGGGAAACTACATAATCCAAGTGCCCGATAGGGAACCTACATAATCCAAGTGCCCGCTATGGAACCTATATAGTACAATGCCTGCTAGGCAACCTACATAGTCCAAGTGCCCGTTAGTTAACCTAGATAGTCAAAGTGCCTGCTAGGTAACCTACACAGTCCAAGTTCCCGCTTGGTAACCTAAATAGTCCAAATGCCCGCTAGGGAAACTACATAGTCCAAGTGCGCGCTAGTTAACCTAGATAGTCCAAGTGCCTGCTAGTAATCCTACATAATCCATGGGCCTGCTAGTTAACCTACATAGTTCAAGGGCCCGCTAGTTAAGCTAGATCGTGCAAGTGTCCGTTAGTTAACCTATATAGTCCAAGTGCCTGCTAGGTAACCTAGATAGTCCAAGTGCCCGCTAGGTAACCTAGATAGTCCAGTGCCCGCTAGGGATCCTTCATAATCCAAGTGCCTGCTAGGTAACCCAGATAGTCCAAGTGCCCGATAGTTAACCTAGATAGTCCTAGTTCCCGTTAGTTAACCTAGATAGTCCAAGTGCGCCCTAGGGTATGTACATAGTCCAAGTGCCTGCTAGGAAACCTAGATAGTCCAAGTGCCTGCTAGTTAACCTACATAGTCCAAGGAGAGGCTAGGTAACCTACATAGTCCAAGGACCGTAGTTAACCTAGATAGTCCAAGTGCCCGCTAGTTAACCTACATAGTACAAGGGCCCGCTAGTTGAGCTAGATAGTCCAAGTGCCCATTCGTTAACCTAGATATTCAAAGTGCCTGCTAGGTAACCTACACAGTCCAAGTGCCCGCTAGGTTTCCTACATAGTCCAAGTGCCCGTTCGTTATCCTAGATAGTCCAAGTGCCCGCTAGGTTACCTAGACAGTCCAAGTGCCCGCTAGTTCACCTACATAGTCCAAGTGCCTGATAGGGACCCTACATAATACAAGTGCCCGATAGGGAATCTACATAATTCAAGTGCCCGCTAGGAAACCTACATAGTCCAAGTGCCCGTTAGTTAACCTAGATAGTCCCAGTGAGTGCTAGGGTATGTACATAGTCCAAGTGTCTGCTAGGAAACCGAGATAGTCCAAGTGCCCGCTAGGGATACTTCATAATCCAAGTGCCTGCTAGGTAACCTAGATAGTCCAAGTGCCCACTAGGTAACCTAGATTGTCCAAGTGCACGCTAGGGTATGTACATAGTCCAAGTGCCTGCTAGGAAACCTAGATAGTCCATGTGCCCGCTAGGTAACCTAGAGTCCAAGTGCTCGCTAGTTAACCTACATAGTCCAAGTGCCCGCTATGTAACCTAGATAGTCAAAGTGCCCGTTAGGTAACCTAGATAGTCCAAGTGATCGCTAGGTAACTTACATTGTCCAAGTTCCCGCTAGGTAACCTAGATAGTGCAAGTGCCCGTTACCTAACCTAGATAGTCCAAGTGCTCGGTAATCAACTTACATATTCCAAGTGCCCGTTCGTTAACCTAGAAGTCCAAGTGCCCGCTAGGTAACCTAGACAGTCCAAGTGCCCGCTAGGTTACCTGCATATTCCAAGTGCCCGTTCGTTAACCTAGATAGTCCAAGTGCCCACTAGGTACCCTACATAGTCCAATAGCCCGCTAGGTAACGTATATAGTCCATGTGCCCGCTAGTTAACCTAGATAGTCCAAGTGTCCTCTAGTTAACATACATAGTCCAAGTGCCCGCTAGTTAACCTACATACCAAGTTCCCGCTACGTAACCTAGATAGTCCAGGGCACGCTAGTTAACCTACATATTCCATGTGGCCGCTAAGGAACCTACATAGTCCAAGTGCACGCTAGGTAAACTAGATTGTCCAAGTGCCCGCTAGTTAACCTAGATAGTCCAAGTGTCCTCTAGTTAACCTACATAGTCCAAATGCCCGCTAGTTAACCTACATACCAAGTTCCCGCTATGTAACCTAGATAGTCCAGGGCACGCTAGTTAACATACATAGTCCAAGTGCCCACTAAGGAACCTACATAGTCCAAGTGCACGCTAGTTAACCTAGATAGTCCAAGTGCCTGCTAGTTAACCTAGATAGTGCAAGTGCTTGCTAGGTAACCTACATAGTCCAAGTGCACGCTAGTTAACCTAGATAGTCCAAGTGCCCGCTAGGGAACGTACATAGTCCAAGTGCCCGCTAGGTAACCTAGATAGTGCAAGTGTCCGCTAGTTAACTTAGATAGTTCAAGTACCCGCTAGGTAACCTAGATCGTCCAAGGGCCCCCTAGTTAGCCTACATAGTCCAAGTGCCCGCTAGGTAACCTAGATAGTCCAAGTGCCCGTTCGGTCACCTAGATAGTCCAAGTGCCCTTTAGGGAACCTAGAGAGTCCAAGGGCCCGCTAGTAAACTTACATAGTCCATGGGCCCACTAGTTAACCTACATATTCCAAGTGCCCGCTAGTTAACCGACATAATCTACGTGCCCGTTAGCTAACCTAGGTAGTCCAAGGGCCCGCTAGTTGACCTACATAGTCCAAGTGCCAGCTAGGTATCCTAGATAGTACAAGTGCCCGCTAGGGAACCTAGATAGTCCAAGTGCCTGTAAGCTAACATAGATAGTCCAAGTGGCGGCTAGGTAACCTACATAGTCCAAGTGCCCGTTCGTTAACCTAGATAATCCAAATGCCCGCTAGGTAACCTAGACAGTCCAAGTGCCCGCTAGTTAACCTACATAGTCTAAGTGCCCGATAGGGAACCTACATAATCCAAGTGCCTGCTAGGCAACCTACACAATCGAAGTGCCCTTTAGTTAACCTAGATAGTCAAAGTGCCTGCTAGGTAACCTAGATAGTCCAAGTGCTCGCTAGGTAACCTACATAGTCCAAGTGCCCGCTTGGTAACCTAAATAATCCAAATGCCCGCTAGGGAAACTACATAGTCCAAGTGCCCGCTAGTTAACCTAGATAGTCCAAGTGCCGGCTAGTAAACCTACATAATCCATGGGCCCGTTAGTTAACCTACATAGTGCAAGGGCCCGCTAGTTAACCTAGATCGTGCAAGTGTCCGCTAATTAACCTACATAGTCCATGTGCCTGCTAGGTATCCTAGATAGTCCAACTGCCCGCTAGGGATCCTCAATAATCCAAGTGCCTGCTAGGTAACCTAGATAGTCCTAGTGCCGTTAGTTAACCTAGATAGTCCAAGTGCCCACTAGGGGATGTACATAGTCCAAGTGCCCGCTAGGTAACCTAGGTAGTTCAAGTGCGCACTAGGGTATGTATATAGTCCAAGTGCCAGCTAGGAAACCTAGATAGTCCAAGTGCCCGCTAGTTAACCTACATAGTCCAAGTGCCCGCTAGGTAACCTAGATAGTACAAGTGCTCGCTAGGAAACCTACATAGCCAAAGAGCCCCCTTGGTAACCTAAATAGTCCAAATGCCCGCTAGGGAAACTACATAGTCCAAGTGCCCGCTAGTTAACCTAGATAGTCCAATTGCCTGCTAGTAAACCTACATAATCCATGGGCATGCTAATAACCTACATAGTGCAAGGACCCACTAGTTAACCTAGATCGTGAAAGTGACCGCTTGTTAACCTACATTGTCCAAGTGCCCGCTAGTTAACCTAGATAGTCCTAGTGCCCATTAGTTAACCTAGATAGTCCAAGTGCCCACTAGGGGACGTACATAGTCCAAGTGCCTGCTAGATATCCTAGATAGTCCCAGTGTGCGCTAGGGTATGTACATAGTCCAAGTGTCTGCTAGGAAACCTAGATAGTCCAAGTGCCCGCTAGGGATCCTTCATAATCCAAGTGCCTGCTAGGTAACCTAGATAGTCAAAGTGCCCACTAGGTAACCTAGATAGTCCAAGTGCACGCTAGGGTATGTACATAGTCCAAGTGCCTGCTAGGAAACCTAGATAGTCCAAGTGCCCGCTAGTTAACCTACATAGCCCAAGGTCCGCTTGTTAACCTAGTTAGTCCAAGTGCCCGCTAGTTAACCTACATAGTAGAAGGGCCCGCTAGTTGACCTAGACAGTCCTAGTGCCTGCTAGTTAACCTAGATAGTCAAAGTGCCCGCTAGTTAACCTAAGTAGTATAAATGTCGATAGTGATCCTACATAGTCCAAGTGCCCTCTAGGTAACCTACATAGTCCAAGTTCCCGTTCGTTAACCTAGATAGTGAAAGTGCCCGCTAGGTAACCTAGACATTCCAAGTGCCCGCAAGGTTACCTACATAGTCCAAGGCCCGCTAGGTAACCTAGATAGTCCAAGTGCCCGCTAGGTAACCTAGATAGTCCAAGTGACCGCTAGATATCCTACATAGTCCAAGTGTCCGCTAGTTAACATACATATTCCAAGTGCCCGCTAGTTAACCTAGATAGTCCAAATGCCCGCTAGGGATCCTTCATAATCCAAGTGCCTGCTAGGTAACCTAGATAGTCCAAGTGCCCGCTATTTAACCTAGATAGTCCTGGTGCCCGTTAGTTAACCTAGATAGTCCAAGTGCCCACTAGGTAACCTAGATAGTCCAAGTGCGCGCTGGGGTATGTACATAGTCCAAGGGCCTGCTAGTCAACCTTCATAGTCCAAGTGCCGCTAGTTAATCTACATAGTCCAAGGGCCTGCTAGTTAACCTACATAGTCCAAGTACCCGCTAGTTAACCTTGATAGTCAAAGTGCCCGCTAGGTAACCTAGACAGTCCAAGTGCCCGTTAGGTTACCTACATAGTCCAAGTGCCCGTTCGTTAACCTAGATAGTCCAAGTGCCCACTAGGTAACCTAGATAGTCCAAGTGCGCGCTGGGGTATGTACATAGTCCAAGGGCCTGCTAGTTAACCTTCATAGTCCAAGTGCCGCTAGTTTATCTACATAGTCCAAGGGCCCGCTAGTTAACCTACATAGTCCAAGGTCTGCTAGTTAACCTTGATAGTCAAAGTGCCCGCTAGGTAACCTAGACAGTCCAAGTGCCCGTTAGGTTACCTACATAGTCCAAGTGCCCGTTCATTAACCTAGATAGTCCAAGTGCCCGCTAGGTAACTTACATAGTGCAAGGGCCCGCTAGGTAACCTAGATAGTCCAAGTGCCCGCTAGGTAACTTACATAGTGCAAGGGCCCGCTAGGTAACCTAGATAGTCCAAGTGCCCGCTAGGTAACCTAGATAGTCCAAGTGCCCGCTAGTTAACCTAGATAGTCCAAGTGCCTGCTAGGTAACCTACATTGTCCAAGTTCCCGCTAAGTAACCTAGATAGTCCAAGTGCCCGTTACCTAACCTAGATTGTCCAAGTGCCCGCTAGGCAACATACATATTCCAAGTGCCCGTTCGTTAACCTAGAAGTCCAAGTGCCCGCTATGTAACCTAGACAATCCAAGTGCCCGCTAGATTACCTGCATAGTCCAAGTGCACGTTCGTTAACCTAGATAGTTCAAGTGCCCGCTAGGGAACCTATATTGTCCAAGTGCTATCTAGGTAACCTAGATAGTCCAAGGGCCCGCTAGTTAACCGAGATAGTCCAAGGGCTCGCTTGTTAACTTTGATAGTCCAAGTGCCCGTTAGTTAACCTAGATCGTCCAAGTGCCCGCTAGTTAACCTAGATCGTCCAAGTGTCCTCTAGTTAACCTACATAGTCCAAGTGCCCACTAGGTAACCTACATAGTCCAAGTACCCGCTAGGTAACCTAGATAGTCCAAGGGCCTGCTAGTTAACCTACATAGTCCAAGTGCCCGCTAGGTAACCTAGATAGTGCAAGTGTCCGCTAATTAACCTACATAGTCAAAGTGCCCGCTTGTTAACCTAGATAGTCCAAGTGCCCGCTAGGTAATCTACATAGTGCAAGTGTCCGCTAGTTAACCTAGATCGTCCAGTTGTCTGCTAGTTAACCTACATGGTCCAAGTTCCCGCTAGGTAACCTAGATAGTCCAAGTGCCCTTTAGGGAATCTAGATAGTCCAAGTGCCCACTAGGGAACCTACATAGTCCAATTGCCCGCTCTGGAACATACATAGCCCAAGTTCCCGCTAGTTAACCTAGAGAGTCCAAGTGCCCGCTAGGTAATCTAGAGAGTGCAAGTGCCCGCTAGTTAACCTACATAGTCCAAGTGCCTGCTAGGTAACCTAGATAGTCCAAGGGCCTGCTAGTTAACCTACATAGTCCAAGTGCCCGCTAGGTAACCTACATAGTGCAAGTGTCCGCTAATTAACCTACATAGTCAAAGTGCCCGCTAGTTAACCTAGATAGTCCAAGTGCCCTCTAGGTAACCTACATAGTCCAGGCGCCCCCTAGTTAACCTGGATAGTCCAAGTGCCCGCTAGGTAACGTAGATAGCCCAAGTGCCTGCTAGGGAACGTACATAGTCCAAGTGCCCACAAGGTAACCTAGACAGTCCAATTGCCCACTAGTTAACCTAGACAGTCCAAGTACCCTATAGGGAACCTACATAGTCCAAGGGCCCGCTAGTTAACCTAGATAGTCCAAGTGCCCACTAGTTAACCTAAATCGTCCAAGTGCCTGATAGCTAACCTACATAATCCAAGTGTCCGTTCGTTAACCTAGATAGTCCAAGTGCCCATTGGGTAACCTACATAGTCCAAGTGCCCGCTTGGTAACCTGGATAGTCCAAGTGCCTGCTAGTTAACCTACATAGTCCAAGTGCCTTCTAGGGAGCCAACATAGTCCACGTGACCGCTTCGGAACCTACATAGTCCATGTGCCCGCTAGGTAACCTACATAGTCCAAATGCCCGCAAGGAAACCTACATTGTCTAAATGCCCGCTAGGTAACCTAGAGAGTCCAATTGCCCGTTAGCTAACCTAGATAGTCGAAGTGTCCGCTAGTTAACCTACATAGTCCAAGTGCCCGTTCGTTAACCTAGACAGTCCAAGTGCCCGCTAGGTTACCTACATAGTCCAAGTGCACTTTCGTTAACCTAGATAGTCCAAGTGCCCGCTGGTAACTTACATAGTCCAATAGCCCGCTAGGTAACCTTGATAGTCCAAGTGCCTTCTAGTTAACCTACGTAGTCCAATTGCCCGCTAGGTAACCTACATAGTCCAAGTGCCCACTAGGCAACCTAAATAATCCAAATGCCCGCTAGGGAAACTACATAATTCAAGTGCCCGCTAGATAACCTAGATAGTCCAAGTGCCCGCTAGTAAACCTAGATACTCCAAGGGCCCGCTAGTTAACCTAGATAGTCCAAGTGCCCGCTAGTTAACCTTGATAGTCCAAGTGCCTGATAGCTAACCTACATAGTCCAAGTGTCCGTTCGTTAACCTAGATAGTGCAAGTGCCCATTGGGTAACCTACATAGTCCAAGTGCCCGCTTGGTAACCTGGATAGTCCAAGTGCCCGCTAGTTAACCTACATAGTCCAAGGGCCCGCTAGTTAACCCACATAGTCCAAGGTCCGCTAGTTAACCTAGATAGTCCAAGTGCTCGCTAGTTAACCTACATAGTACAAGGGCCCGCTAGTTGACCTTGATAGTCCAAGTGCCCGCTAGTTAACCTAGATAGTCCAAGTGCCCGCTAGGTAACCAAAGTAGTCCAAATGTCCAATAGGGATCCTACATAGTCCAAGTGCCCGCTAGGGAACCTACATAGTCCAAGTGCCCGTTAGTTAACCTAGATTGTCCAAGTGCCCGCTAGGTAACCTAGATAGTCCAACAGCCCTCTAGGTAACCTACATACTCCAAGAACCCGCTAGGCAACGTAGATAGTTCAACTGCCAGCTAGGTAACCTAGATAGTCCAAGTGCCCGCTAGATAACCTACAAAGTCTAAGTGCCCGCTAGGTTATCTATATAGTCCAAATGCCCGCCTGGGAACCTACATAGTCCAAGTGCCCGCTAGGTAAACTAGATAGTCCAAGTGCCCTCTAGTTAACCTAGATCGTCCAAGTGCCCGCTTTAACCTACATAGTCCAAGGGCCCGCTAGTTAACCCACATAATCCAAGGTCCGCTAGTTAACATAGATAATCCAAGTGCTCGCTAGTTAACCTATATAGTACAAGGGCCCGCTAGTTGACCTAGATAGTCCAATTGCCCGCTAGTTAACCTAGATAGTCCAAGTGCCCGCTAGGTACCCAAAGTAGTCCAAATGTCCAATAGGGATCCTACATAGTCCAAGTGCCCGCTAGGTAACCTACATAGTCCAAGTGCCCGTTCGTTAACCTAGATAGTCCAAGTGCCTGCTAGGTAACCTAGACTGTCCAAGTGCCCGCTAGGTTACCTACATAGTCCAAGTGCCCGTTCGTTAACCTAGATAGTCCAAGTGCCCCCTAGGAAACCTACATAGTCCAAGGGCCCGCTAGGTAACCTAGATAGTCCAAGTGCCCGCTAGGTAACCTAGAGTCCAAGTGCTCGCTATTTAACCTACATAGTCCAAGAACCCTCTAGGCAACGTAGATAGTCCAAGTGCCCGCTAGGTAACCTAGATAGTCGAAGTGCCCGCTGGGTAACCTACATAATCTAAGTGCCCGTTAGCTAACCTAGATTGTCCAACAGTCCGCTCGTTGACCTACATCGTCCAAGTGCCAGCTAGGTAACCTAGATAGTACAAGTGCCTGCTAGGGGAACTAGATAGTCCAAGTGCCTGTTAGCTAACCTAGATAGTCCAAGTGGCAACTAGGTAACCTACATAGTCCAAGTGCCCGTTTGTTATCCTAGATAATCCAAGTGCCGCTAGGTAACCTAGACAGTCCAAGTGCCAGCTAGTTAACCTACATAGTTCAAGTGCCCGATAGGGAACCTACATAATCCAAGAGCCCGCTGGGCAACATACATATTCCAAGTGCCCGTTAGTTAACCTAGATAGTCCAAGTGCCTGCAAGGTAACCTAGATAGTCCAAGTGCCCGCTAGGTAACGTACATAGTCCAAGTGCCCGCTAGGTAATCTAAATAGTCCAAATGCCCGCTAGGGAAACTACATACTCCAAGTGCCCGCTTGTTAACCTAGATAGTCCAAGTGCCTACTAGTAAACCTACATAATCCATGGGCCTGCTAGTTAACCTACATAGGGCAAGGGCCCGCTAGTTAACCTATATCGTGCAAGTGTCCGCTAGTTAACCTATATAGTCCAAGTGCCCGCTAGTTAACGTATATACCAAGTGCCCGCTACGTAACCTAGATAGTCCAAGGGCACGCTAGTTAACCTACATAGTACAAGTGCCCGCTAGGCAACCTAGATAGTCCAAGTGCCCTCTAAGGAACCTACATAGTCCAAGTGCCCGCTAGGTAACCTACAAAGTCTAAGTGCCCACTATGGAATCTATATAGTCCAAAGGCCCGCTAGGGAGCCTACATAATCCAAATGCCCGCTAGGTAACATAGATAGTCCAAGGGCCCTCTAGGTAACCTACATAGTCCTAGTGCCCCCTAGTTAACCTACATTCTCGAGTACCCGATAAGTAACCTACATATTCCAAGTGCCCGCAAGGTAACCTTCATAGTCCAAATGCCCTCTAGTTAACCCACATAGTCCAAGTGCCCGCTAGGGAACTTACATAGTCCAAGGGCCGCTAGGGAACCTACATAGTCCAAGTGCCCTCTAAGGAACCTACATAGTCCAAGTGCACGCTAGTTAACCTAGATAGTCCAAGTGCCCGCTAGGTAACCTAGATAGTCCAACAGCCCTCTAGGTAACCTACATACTCCAAGAACCCGCTAGGCAACGTAGATAGTTCAAGTGCCAGCTAGGTAACCTACAAAGTCTAAGTGCCCGCTAGGTTATCTATATAGTCCAAATGCCCACCTGGGAACCTACATAGTCCATGTGCCCGCTAGGTAACCTAGATAGTCCAAGTGCCCTCTAGTTCACCTAGATCGTCCAAGTGCCCGCTAGTTAACCTACATAGTCCAAGGGCCCACTAGTTAACCCACATATTCCAAGGTCCGCTAGTTAACCTGGATAGTCCAAGTGCTCGCGAGTTAACCTACATAGTACAAGGGCCCGCTAGTTGACCTAGATAGTCCAATTGCCCGCTAGTTAACCTAGATAGTCCAAGTGCCCGCTAGGTAACCAAAGTAGTACAAATGTCCAAGAGGGATTCTACATAGTCCAAATGCCCGCTAGGGAACCTCCATAGTCCAAGTGCCCGTGAGTTAACCTAGATAGTCAAAGTGCCCGCTAGGTAACCTAGATAGTCCAACAGCCCTCTAGTTAACCTACATACTCCAAGATCCCGCTAGGCAACGTAGATAGTTCAAGTGCCATCTAGGTAACCTAGATAGTCAAAGTACCCACGAGGTAACCTACAAAGTCTAACTGCCCGCTAGGTTATCTATATAGTCCAAATGCCCACCTGGGAACCTACATAGTCCAAGTGCCCGATTGTTAACCTAGATAGTCCAAGTGCCCGCTAGGTAACCTACATAGTCCAAGTGCCCGTTCGTTAACCTAGATAGTCCAAGTGCCCGCTAGGAAACCTACATAGTCCAAGGGCCCGCTAGGTAACCTAGATAGCCCAAGTGCCCGCTAGGTAACCTAGAGTCCAAGTGCCCGCTATGTAACCTAGATATTCAAAGTGCCCATTAGGTAACCTAGATAGTCCAAGTGCCCGTTACCTAACCTAGATAGTCCAAGTGCCCACTAGGCAACCTATATAGTCCAAGAGCCCGTTCGTTAAATTAGAAGTCCAAGTGCCCGCTAGGTAACCTAGACAGTCCAAGTGCCCGCTAGGTTACCTGCATATTCAAAGTGCCCGTTCGTTAACATAGATAGTCCAAGTGCCCACTAGGTAACCTACATAGTCCAATTGCCCGCTAGGTAACCTACATAGTCCAAGGGCTCACTAGTTAACTTTGATAGTCCAAGTGCCCGCTAGTTAACCTAGATCGTCCAAGTGCCCGCTAGTTAACCTAGATTGTCCAAGTGCCTGCTAGTTAACTTACATAGTCCAATGGTCCACTAGTTAACATAGATAGTAAAAGTGTCCTCTAGTTAACCTACATAATCCAAGTGCCCGCTAGTTAACCTATATACCAAGTGCCCGCTACGTAACCTAGATAGTCCAAGGGCACGCTAGTTAACCTACATAGTCCAAGAGCACGATAGGCAACCTAGGTAGTCCTAGTGCCCGCTAAGGAACCTACATAGTCCAAGTGCACGCTAGTTAACCTAGATAGTCCAAGTGCCCGCTAGGTAACCTAGATAGTCCTAGTGCCTGCTAGGTAACCTACATAGTGCAAGTGTCCGCGAGTTAACCTACATATTCCAAGTGCGCACTAGTTAACATCGATAGTCCAAGTGCCCGCTAGGGAACGTACATAGTCCAAGTGCCCGCTAGGTAACCTAGATAGTCCAAGTGCCCGCTAGTTAACCTAGATAGTCAAAGTGCCCGCTAGTTAACCTAGATAGTTCAAGTGCCCACTAGTTAACCTAAATCGTCCAAGTGCCTGATAGCTAACCTACATAATCCAAGTGTCCGTTCGTTAACCTAGATAGTCCAAGTACCCATTGGGTAACCTACATAGTCCAAGTGCCCGCTTGGTAACCTGGATAGCCAAGTGCCTGCTAGTTAACCTACATAGTCCAAGTGCCTTCTAGGGAGCCAACATAGTCCACGTGACCGCTTCGGAACCTACATAGTCCAAGTGCCCGCTAGGTAACCTACATAGTCCAAATGCCCGCAAGGAAACCTACATTGTCTAAATGCCCGCTAGGTAACCTAGAGAGTCCAATTGCCCGCTAATTAACCTAGATAATCCAAATGCCCGCTAGGTAACCAAGGTAGTCCAAGTGCCCGCTAGGTAACCTACAAAGTCTAAGTGCCCACTATGGAATCTATATAGTCCAAAGGCCCGCTAGGGAGCCTACATAATCCAAATGCCCGCTAGGTAACATAGATAGTCCAAGGGCCCTCTAGGTAACCTACATAGTCCTAGTGCCCCCTAGTTAACCTACTTCTCGAAGTACCCGATAAGTAACCTACATATTCCAAGTGCCCGCTAGGTAACCTTCATAGTCCAAATGCCCTGAAGTTAACCCACATAGTCCAAGTGCCCGCTAGGGAACTTACATAGTCCAAGGGCCCGCTAGGGAACCTACATAGTCCAAGTGCCCGTAAGTTAACCTAGATAGTCCAAGTGCCCGCTAGGTAACCTAGATAGTCCAACAGCCCTCTAGGTAACCTACATACTCCAAGAACCCGCTAGGCAACGTAGATAGTTCAAGTGCCGGCTAGGTAACCTACAAAGTCTAAGTGCCCGCTAGGTTATCTATATAGTCCAAATGCCCGCCTGGGAACCTACATAGTCCATGTGCCCGCTAGGTAACCTAGATAGTCCAAGTGCCCTCTAGTTCACCTAGATGGTCCAAGTGCCCGCTAGTTAACCTACATAGTCCAAGGGCCCACTAGTTAACCCACATATTCCAAGGTCCGCTAGTTAACCTGGATAGTCCAAGTGCTCGCTAGTTAACCTACATAGTACAAGGGCCCGCTAGTTGACCTGGATAGTCCAATTGCCCGCTAGTTAACCTAGATAGTCCAAGTGCCCGCTAGGTAACCAAAGTAGTACAAATGTCCAATAGGGATTCTACATAGTCCAAGTGCCCGCTAGGGAACCTCCATAGTCCAAGTGCCCGTGAGTTAACCTAGATAGTCAAAGTGCCCGCTAGGTAACCTAGATAGTCCAACAGCCCTCTAGTTAACCTACATACTCCAAGATCCCGCTAGGCAACGTAGATAGTTCAAGTGCCATCTAGGTAACCTAGATAGTTTAAGTACCCACGAGGTAACCTACAAAGTCTAAGTGCCCGCTAGGTTATCTATATAGTCCAAATGCCCACCTGGGAACCTACATAGTCCAAGTGCCCGTTCGTTAACCTAGATAGTCCAAGTGCCCGCTAGGTAACCTACATAGTCCAAGTGCCCGTTCGTTAACCTAGATAGTCCAAGTGCCCGCTAGGTAACCTACATAGTCCAAGTGCCCGTTCGTTAACCTAGATAGTCCAAGTGCCCGCTAGGTAACCTACATAGTCCAAGTGCCCGTTCGTTAACCTAGACAGTCCAAGTGCCCGCTAGGTTACCTACATAGTCCAAGTGCACTTTCGTTAACCTAGATAGTCCAAGTGCCCGCTGGTAACTTACATAGTCCAATAGCCCGCTAGGTAACCTTGATAGTCCAAGTGCCTTCTAGTTAACCTACGTAGTCCAATTGCCTGCTAGGTAACCTACATAGTCCAAGTGCCCACTAGGCAACCTAAATAATCCAAATGCCCGCTAGGGAAACTACATAATTCAAGTGCCCGCTAGATAACCTAGATAGTCCAAGTGCCCGCTAGTAAACCTAGATACTCCAAGGGCCCGCTAGTTAACCTAGATAGTCCAAGTGCCCGCTAGTTAACCTAGATAGTCCAAGTGCCTGATAGCTAACCTACATAGTCCAAGTGTCCGTTCGTTAACCTAGATAGTGCAAGTGCCCATTGGGTAACCTACATAGTCCAAGTGCCCGCTTGGTAACCTGGATAGTCCAAGTGCCCGCTAGTTAACCTACATAGTCCAAGGGCCCGCTAGTTAACCCACATAGTCCAAGGTCCGCTAGTTAACCTAGATAGTCCAAGTGCTCGCTAGTTAACCTACATAGTACAAGGGCCCGCTAGTTGACCTTGATAGTCCAAGTGCCCGCTAGTTAACCTAGATAGTCCAAGTGCCCGCTAGGTAACCAAAGTAGTCCAAATGTCCAATAGGGATCCTACATAGTCCAAGTGCCCACTAGGAAACCTACATAGTCCAAGTGCCCGTTAGTTAACCTAGATTGTCCAAGTGCCCGCTAGGTAACCTAGATAGTCCAACAGCCCTCTAGGTAACCTACATACTCCAAGAACCCGCTAGGCAACGTAGATAGTTCAACTGCCAGCTAGGTAACCTAGATAGTCCAAGTGCCCGCTAGATAACCTACAAAGTCTAAGTGCCCGCTAGGTTATCTATATAGTCCAAATGCCCGCCTGGGAACCTACATAGTCCAAGTGCCCGCTAGGTAAACTAGATAGTCCAAGTGCCCTCTAGTTAACCTAGATCGTCCAAGTGCCCGCTTTAACCTACATAGTCCAAGGGCCCGCTAGTTAACCCACATAATCCAAGGTCCGCTAGTTAACATAGATAATCCAAGTGCTCGCTAGTTAACCAATATAGTACAAGGGCCCGCTAGTTGACCTAGATAGTCCAATTGCCCGCTAGTTAACCTAGATAGTCCAAGTGCCCGCTAGGTACCCAAAGTAGTCCAAATGTCCAATAGGGATCCTACATAGTCCAAGTGCCCGCTAGGTAACCTACATAGTCCAAGTGCCCGTTCGTTAACCTAGATAGTCAAGTGCCTGCTAGGTAACCTAGACTGTCCAAGTGCCCGCTAGGTTACCTACATAGTCCAAGTGCCCGTTCGTTAACCTAGATAGTCCAAGTGCCCCCTAGGAAACCTACATAGTCCAAGGGCCCGCTAGGTAACCTAGATAGTCCAAGTGCCCGCTAGGTAACCTAGAGTCCAAGTGCTCGCTATTTAACCTACATAGTCCAAGAACCCTCTAGGCAACGTAGATAGTCCAAGTGCCCGCTAGGTAACCTAGATAGTCGTAGTGCCCGCTGGGTAACCTACATAATCTAAGTGCCCGTTAGCTAACCTAGATTGTCCAACAGTCCGCTCGTTGGCCTACATCGTCCAAGTGCCAGCTAGGTAACCTAGATAGTACAAGTGCCTGCTAGGGGAACTAGATAGTCCAAGTGCCTGTTAGCTAACCTAGATAGTCCAAGTGGCAACTAGGTAACCTACATAGTCCAAGTGCCCGTTTGTTAACCTAGATAATCCAAGTGCCGCTAGGTAACCTAGACAGTCCAAGTGCCAGCTAGTTAACCTACATAGTTCAAGTGCCCGATAGGGAACCTACATAATCCAAGAGCCCGCTGGGCAACATACATATTCCAAGTGCCCGTTAGTTAACCTAGATAGTCCAAGTGCCTGCAAGGTAACCTAGATAGTCCAAGTGCCCGCTAGGTAACGTACATAGTCCAAGTGCCCGCTAGGTAATCTAAATAGTCCAAATGCCCGCTAGGGAAACTACATAGTCCAAGTGCCCGCTTGTTAACCTAGATAGTCCAAGTGCCTACTAGTAAACCTACATAATCCATGGGCCCGCTAGTTAACCTACATAGGGCAAGGGCCCGCTAGTTAACCTATATCGTGCAAGTGTCCGCTAGTTAACCTATATAGTCCAAGTGCCCGCTAGTTAACCTATATACCAAGTGCCCGCTACGTAACCTAGATAGTCCAAGGGCACGCTAGTTAACCTACATAGTACAAGTGCCCGCTAGGCAACCTAGATAGTCCAAGTGCCCTCTAAGGAACCTACATAGTCCAAGTGCACGCTAGTTAACCTAGATAGTCAAGTGCCCGCTAGTTAACCTACATAGTCCAAGTGCCCGCTAGTTAACCTAGATAATCCAAATGCCCGCTAGGTAACCAAGGTAGTCCAAGTGCCCGCTAGGTAACCTACAAAGTCTAAGTGCCCACTATGGAATCTATATAGTCCAAAGGCCCGCTAGGGAGCCTACATAATCCAAATGCCCGCTAGGTAACATAGATAGTCCAAGGGCCCTCTAGGTAACCTACATAGTCCTAGTGCCCCCTAGTTAACCTACATTCTCGAAGTACCCGATAAGTAACCTACATATTCCAAGTGCCCGCTAGGTAACCTTCATAGTCCAAATGCCCTCTAGTTAACCCACATAGTCCAAGTGCCCGCTAGGGAACTTTCATAGTCCAAGGGCCCGCTAGGGAACCCACATAGTCCAAGTGCCTGTAAGTTAACCTAGATAGTCCAAGTGCCCGCTAGGTAACCTAGATAGTCCAACAGCCCTCTAGGTAACCTACATACTCCAAGAACCCGCTAGGCAACGTAGATAGTTCAAGTGCCAGCTAGGTAACCTACAAAGTCTAAGTGCCCGCTAGGTTATCTATATAGTCCAAATGCCCGCCTGGGAACCTACATAGTCCATGTGCCCGCTAGGTAACCTAGATAGTCCAAGTGCCCTCTAGTTCACCTAGATCGTCCAAGTGCCCGCTAGTTAACCTACATAGTCCAAGGGCCCACTAGTTAACCCACATATTCCAAGGTCCGCTAGTTAACCTGGATAGTCCAAGTGCTCGCTAGTTAACCTACATAGTACAAGGGCCCGCTAGTTGACCTAGATAGTCCAATTGCCCGCTAGGTAACCAAAGTAGTACAAATGTCCAAGAGGGATTCTACATAGTCCAAGTGCCCACTAGGGAACCTCCATAGTCCAAGTGCCCGTGAGTTAACCTAGATAGTCAAAGTGCCCGCTAGGTAACCTAGATAGTCCAACAGCCCTCTAGTTAACCTACATACTCCAAGATCCCGCTAGGCAACGTAGATAGTTCAAGTGCCATCTAGGTAACCTAGATAGTCAAAGTACCCACGAGGTAACCTACAAAGTCTAAGTGCCCGCTAGGTTATCTATATAGTCCAAATGCCCACCTGGGAACCTACATAGTCCAAATGCCCGTTCGTTAACCTAGACAGTCCAAGTGCCCGCTAGGTAACCTACATAGTCCAAGTGCCCGTTCGTTAACCTAGATAGTCCAAGTGCCCGCTAGGTAACCTACATAGTCCAAGTGCCCGTTCGTTAACCTAGATAGTCCAAGTGCCCGCTAGGAAACCTACATAGTCCAAGGGCCCGCTAGGTAACCTAGATAGCCCAAGTGCCCGCTAGGTAACCTAGAGTCCAAGTGCCCGCTATGTAACCTAGATATTCAAAGTGCCCATTAGGTAACCTAGATAGTCCAAGTGCCCGTTACCTAACCTAGATAGTCCAAGTGCCCACTAGGCAACCTATATAGTCCAAGAGCCCGTTCGTTAACTTAGAAGTCCAAGTGCCCGCTAGGTAACCTAGACAGTCCAAGTGCCCGCTAGGTTACCTGCATATTCAAAGTGCCCGTTCGTTAACATAGATAGTCCAAGTGCCCACTAGGTAACCTACATAGTCCAATTGCCCGCTAGGTAACCTACATAGTCCAAGGGCTCACTAGTTAACTTTGATAGTCCAAGTGCCCGCTAGTTAACCTAGATCGTCCAAGTGCCCGCTAGTTAACCTAGATTGTCCAAGTGCCTGCTAGTTAACTTACATAGTCCAATGGTCCACTAGTTAACCTAGATAGTAAAAGTGTCCTCTAGTTAACCTACATAATCCAAGTGCCCGCTAGTTAACCTATATACCAAGTGCCCGCTACGTAACCTAGATAGTCCAAGGGCACGCTAGTTAACCTACATAGTCCAAGAGCACGATAGGCAACCTAGGTAGTCCTAGTGCCCGCTAGGTAACCTAGATAGTCCTAGTGCCTGCTAGGTAACCTACATAGTGCAAGTGTCCGCGAGTTAACCTACATATTCCAAGTGCGCACTAGTTAACATCGATTGTACAAGTGCCCGCTAGGGAACGTACATAGTCCAAGTGCCCGCTAGGTAACCTAGATATTGCAAGTGCCTGCTAGTTAACCTAGATAGTTCAAGTACCCGCTAGGTAACCTAGATCGTCCAAGGGCCCCCTAGTTAGCCTACATAGTCCAAGTGCCCACTAGGTAACCTAGATAGTCCAAGTGCCCGTTCGGTAACCTAGATAGTCCAAGTGCCCTTTAGGGAACCTAGATAGTCCAAGGGCCCGCTAGTAAACCTACATAGTCCATGGGCCCGCTAGTTAACCTACATTGTGCAAGTTTCCCCTAGTTAACCTACATAATCTAATTTCCCGGTAGCTAACCTAGGTAGTCAAAGGGCCCGCTAGTTGACCTACATAGTCCAAGTGCCAGCCAGGTAACCTAGATAGTACAAGTGCCCGCTAGGGAACCTAAATAGTCCAAGTGCACGTTAGTTAACCTAGATAGACCAAGTGTCTGCTAGTTAACCTACATAGTCCAAGTGCCCGCTAGTTAACCTATATATCAAATGCCCGCTACGTAACCTAGATAGTCCAAGGGCACGCTAGTTAACCTACATAGTACAAGTGCCCGCTAGGCAACCTAGATAGTCCAAATGCCTGCTAAGGAACCTACATAGTCCAAGTGCCCGCTAGGTAACTTAGATAGTGCAAGTGCCCGCTAGTTAACCTAGATAGTTCTAGTACCCGCTAGGTAACCTAGATCATCCAAGGGCCCCCTAGTTAGCCTACATAGTCCAAGTGCCCGCTAGGTAACCTAGATAGTCCAAGTGCCTGTTCGGTAACCTAGATATTCCAAGTGCCCTTTAGGGAACCTAGATAGTCCAAGGGTCCGCTAGTAAACCTACATATTCCATGGGCCCGCTAGTTAACCTACATAATCTAAGTTCCCGTTAGCTAACCTAGGTAGTCCAAGGGCCCGCTAGATGACCTACATAGTCCAAGTGCCAGCTAGGTAACCTAGATAGTACAAGTACCCGCTAGGGAACCTAGATAGTCCAAGTGCCTGTTAGCTAACCTAGATAGTCCAAGTGGCGGCTAGGTAACCTACATAGTCCAAGTGCCCTTTTTATTAACCTAGATAATCCAAATGCCTGCTAGGTAACCTAGACAGTCCAAGTGCCCGCTAGTTACCCTATATAGTCCAAGTGCCCGATAGGGAACCTACATAATCCAAGTGCCCGCTAGGGAACCTACATAGTCCAAGTGCCCTTTAGGGAACCTAGATAGTCCAACGGCCCGCTAGTAAACCTACATAGTCCAAGTGCCCGATAGGGAACCTACATAATCCAAGGCCCGCTAGGGAACCTACATAGTCCAAGTGCCCGCTAGGCAACCTACATAGTCCAAGTGCCGGTTAGTTAACCTAGATAATCAAAGTGCCTGCTAGGTAACTTAGATAGTCCAAGTGCCCACTAGGTAACCTACATAGTCCACGTTCCCGCTTGGTAACCTTAATAGTCCAAATGCCCGCTAGGGAAACTACATATTCCAAGTGCCCGATAGTTAACCTAAATAGTCCAAATGCCTGCTAGTAAACCTACATAATCCATGGGCCCGCTAGTTAACCTAGATAGTCCAAGTGCCCGCTAGGTAACCTAGATAGTCAAAGTGCCCGTTAGGTAACCTACATTGTCCAAGTTCCCGCTAGGTAACCTTGATAGTCCAAGTGCCCGTTACCTAACTTAGATAGTCCAAGTGCCCACTAGGCAACATACATAGTCCAAGTGCCCGTTCGTTAACCTAGAAGTCCAAGTGCCCGCTATGTAACCTAGACAGTCCAAGTGCCCGCTAGGTTACCTGCATAGTCCAAGTGCCCGTTCGTTAACCTAGATAGTCCAAGTGCCCGCTAGGAAACCTACATAGTCTAAGGGCCCGCTAGGTAACATAGATAGTCCAAGTGCCCGCTAGGTAACCTAGAGTCCAAGTGCTCGCTAGTTAACCTACATAGTCCAAGTGCTCGCTATGTAACCTAGATAGTCAAAGTGCCCGTTAGGTTACCTAGAGAGTCCAAGTGCCCGCTAGGTAACCTAGATAGTCCAAGTGCCCTCTAGTTAACCTAGATCGTCCAAGTGCCCGCTAGTTAACCAACAAAGTCCAAGGGCCCGCTAGTTAACCCACATAGTCCAAGGTCCGCTAGTTAACCTAGATAGTCCAAGTGCTCGCTAGTTAACCTACATAGTACAAGGGCCCGCTAGTTGACCTAGATAGTCCAAGTGCCCGCTAGTTAACCTAGATAGTCCAAGTGCCCGCTAGGTAACCAAAGTAGTCCAAATGTCCAATAGGGATCCTACATAGTCCAAGTGCCCGCTAGGTAACCTACATAGTCCAAGTGCCCGTTCGTTAACCTAGATAGTCCAAGTGCCTGCTAGGTAACCTAGACTGTCCAAGTGCCCGCTAGGTTACCTACATAGTCCAAGTGCCCGTTCGTTAACCTAGATAGTCCATGTGCCCGCTAGGAAACCTACATAGTCCAAGGGCCCGCTGGTAACCTAGATAGTCCAACAGCCCTCTAGGTAACCTACATACTCCAAAAACCCGCTACGCAACGTAGATAGTTCAAGTGCCAGCTAGGTAACCTACATAGTCAAAGTGCCCGCTAGGTAACCTACAAAGTCTAAGTGCCCGCTAGGTTATCTATATAGTCCAAATGCCCACCTGGGAACCTACATAGTCCAAGTGCCCGCTAGGTAACCTAGATAGTCCAAGTGCCCGCTACGTAACCTATATAGTCCAAGTGCCCTCTAGTTAACCTAGATCGTCCAAGTGCCCGCTAGTTAACCAACAAAGTCCAAGGGCCCGCTAGTTGACCCACATAGTCCAAGGTCCACTAGTTAACCTAGATAGTCCAAGTGCTCGCTAGTTAACCTACATAGTACAAGGGCCCGCTAGTTGACCTAGATAGTCCAAGTGCCCGCTAGTTAACCTAGTTAGTCCAAGTGCCCGCTAGGTAACCAAAGTAGTCCAAATGTCCAATAGTGATCCTACATAGTCCAAGTGCCCGCTATGTAACCTACATAGTCCAAGTGCTCGTTCGTTAACCTAGATAGTCCAAGTGCCTGCTAGGTAACCTAGACTGTCCAAGTGCCCGCTAGGTTACCTACAAAGTCCAAATGCCCGCCTGGGAACCTACATAGTCCAAGGGCCCGCTAGTTAACCCACATAGTCCAAGGTCCGCTAGTTAACCTAGATAGTCCAAGTGCTCGCTAGTTAACCTACATAGTACAAGGGCCCGCTAGTTGACCTTGATAGTCCAAGTGCCCGCTAGTTAACCCAGATAGTCCAAGTGCCCGCTAGGTAACCAAAGTAGTCCAAATGTCCAAAAGGGATCCTACATAGTCCAAGTGCCCGCTAGGGAACCTACATAGTCCAAGTGCCCGTTAGTTAACCTAGATTGTCCAAGTGCCCGCTAGGTAACCTAGATAGTCCAACAGCCCTCTAGGTAACCTACATACTCCAAGAACCCGCTAGGCAACGTAGATAGTTCAACTGCCAGCTAGGTAACCTAGATAGTCCAAGTGCCCGCTAGATAACCTACAAAGTCTAAGTGCCCGCTAGGTTATCTATATAGTCCAAATGCCCGCCTGAGAACCTACATAGTCCAAGTGCCCGCTAGGTAAACTAGATAGTCCAAGTGCCCTCTAGTTAACCTAGATCGTCCATGTGCCCGCTTTAACCTACATAGTCCAAGGGCCCGCTAGTTAACCCACATAATCCAAGGTCCGCTAGTTAACATAGATAATCCAAGTGCTCGCTAGTTAACCTATATAGTACAAGGGCCCGCTAGTTGACCTAGATAGTCCAATTGCCCGCTAGTTAACCTAGATAGTCCAAGTGCCCGCTAGGTACCCAAAGTAGTCCAAATGTCCAATAGGGATCCTACATAGTCCAAGTGCCCGCTAGGTAACCTACATAGTCCAAGTGCCCGTTCGTTAACCTAGATAGTCCAAGTGCCTGCTAGGTAACCTAGACTGTCCAAGTGCCCGCTAGGTTACCTACATAGTCCAAGTGCCCGTTCGTTAACCTAGATAGTCCAAGTGCCCCCTAGGAAACCTACATAGTCCAAGGGCCCGCTAGGTAACCTAGATAGTCCAAGTGCCCGCTAGGTAACCTAGAGTCCAAGTGCTCGCTATTTAACCTACATAGTCCAAGAACCCTCTAGGCAACGTAGATAGTCCAAGTGCCCGCTAGGTAACCTAGATAGTCGAAGTGCCCGCTGGGTAACCTACATAATCTAAGTGCCCGTTAGCTAACCTAGATTGTCCAACAGTCCGCTCGTTGACCTACATCGTCCAAGTGCCAGCTAGGTAACCTAGATAGTACAAGTGCCTGCTAGGGGAACTAGATAGTCCAAGTGCCTGTTAGCTAACCTTGATAGTCCAAGTGGCAACTAGGTAACCTACATAGTCCAAGTGCCCGTTTGTTAACCTAGATAATCCAAGTGCCGCTAGGTAACCTAGACAGTCCAAGTGCCAGCTAGTTAACCTACATAGTTCAAGTGCCCGATAGGGAACCTACATAATCCAAGAGCCCGCTGGGCAACATACATATTCCAAGTGCCCGTTAGTTAACCTAGATAGTCCAAGTGCCTGCAAGGTAACCTAGATAGTCCAAGTGCCCGCTAGGTAACGTACATAGTCCAAGTGCCCGCTAGGTAATCTAAATAGTCCAAATGCCCGCTAGGGAAACTACATAGTCCAAGTGCCCGCTTGTTAACCTAGATAGTCCAAGTGCCTACTAGTAAACCTACATAATCCATGGGCCCGCTAGTTAACCTACATAGGGCAAGGGCCCGCTAGTTAACCTATATCGTGCAAGTGTCCGCTAGTTAACCTATATAGTCCAAGTGCCCGCTAGTTAACCTATATACCAAGTGCCCGCTACGTAACCTAGATAGTCCAAGGGCACGCTAGTTAACCTACATAGTACAAGTGCCCGCTAGGCAACCTAGATAGTCCAAGTGCCCTCTAAGGAACCTACATAGTCCAAGTGCACGCTAGTTAACCTAGATAGTCAAGTGCCCGCTAGTTAACCTACATAGTCCAAGTGCCCGCTAGTTAACCTAGATAATGCAAATGCCCGCTAGGTAACCAAGGTAGTCCAAGTGCCCGCTAGGTAACCTACAAAGTCTAAGTACCCACTATGGAATCTATATAGTCCCAAGGCCCGCTAGGGAGCCTACATAATCCAAATGCCCGCTAGGTAACATAGATAGTCCAAGGGCCCTCTAGGTAACCTACATAGTCCTAGTGCCCCCTAGTTAACCTACATTCTCGAAGTACCCGATAAGTAACCTACATATTCCAAGTGCCCGCTAGGTAACCTTCATAGTCCAAATGCCCTCTAGTTAACCCACATAGTCCAAGTGCCCGCTAGGGAACTTACATAGTCCAAGGGCCCGCTAGGGAACCTACATAGTCCAAGTGCCCGTAAGTTAACCTAGATAGTCCAAGTGCCCGCTAGGTAACCTAGATAGTCCAACAGCCCTCTAGGTAACCTACATACTCCAAGAACCCGCTAGGCAACGTAGATAGTTCAAGTGCCAGCTAGGTAACCTACAAAGTCTAAGTGCCCGCTAGGTTATCTATATAGTCCAAATGCCCGCCTGGGAACCTACATAGTCCATGTGCCCGCTAGGTAACCTAGATAGTCCAAGTGCCCTCTAGTTCACCTAGATCGTCCAAGTGCCCGCTAGTTAACCTACATAGTCCAAGGGCCCACTAGTTAACCCACATATTCCAAGGTCCGCTAGTTAACCTGGATAGTCCAAGTGCTCGCGAGTTAACCTACATAGTACAAGGGCCCGCTAGTTGACCTAGATAGTCCAATTGCCCGCTAGTTAACCTAGATAGTCCAAGTGCCCGCTAGGTAACCAAAGTAGTACAAATGTCCAAGAGGGATTCTACATAGTCCAAGTGCCCGCTAGGGAACCTCCATAGTCCAAGTGCCCGTGAGTTAACCTAGATAGTCAAAGTGCCCGCTAGGTAACCTAGATAGTCCAACAGCCCTCTAGTTAACCTACATACTCCAAGATCCCGCTAGGCAACGTAGATAGTTCAAGTGCCATCTAGGTAACCTAGATAGTCAAAGTACCCACGAGGTAACCTACAAAGTCTAAGTGCCCGCTAGGTTATCTATATAGTCCAAATGCCCACCTGGGAACCTACATAGTCCAAGTGCCCGTTCGTTAACCTAGATAGTCCAAGTGCCCGCTAGGTAACCTACATAGTCCAAGTGCCCGTTCGTTAACCTAGATAGTCCAAGTGCCCGCTAGGAAACCTACATAGTCCAAGGGCCCGCTAGGTAACCTAGATAGCCCAAGTGCCCGCTAGGTAACCTAGAGTCCAAGTGCCCGCTATGTAACCTAGATATTCAAAGTGCCCATTAGGTAACCTAGATAGTCCAAGTGCCCGTTACCTAACCTAGATAGTCCAAGTGCCCACTAGGCAACCTATATAGTCCAAGAGCCCGTTCGTTAACTTAGAAGTCCAAGTGCCCGCTAGGTAACCTAGACAGTCCAAGTGCCCGCTAGGTTACCTGCATATTCAAAGTGCCCGTTCGTTAACATAGATAGTCCAAGTGCCCACTAGGTAACCTACATAGTCCAATTGCCCGCTAGGTAACCTACATAGTCCAAGGGCTCACTAGTTAACTTTGATAGTCCAAGTGCCCGCTAGTTAACCTAGATCGTCCAAGTGCCCGCTAGTTAACCTAGATTGTCCAAGTGCCTGCTAGTTAACTTACATAGTCCAATGGTCCACTAGTTAACCTAGATAGTAAAAGTGTCCTCTAGTTAACCTACATAGTCCAAGTGCCCGCTAGTTAACCTATATACCAAGTGCCCGCTACGTAACCTAGATAGTCCAAGGGCACGCTAGTTAACCTACATAGTCCAAGAGCACGATAGGCAACCTAGGTAGTCCTAGTGCCCGCTAGGTAACCTAGATAGTCCTAGTGCCTGCTAGGTAACCTACATAGTGCAAGTGTCCGCGAGTTAACCTACATATTCCAAGTGCGCACTAGTTAACATCGATAGTACAAGTGCCCGCTAGGGAACGTACATAGTCCAAGTGCCCGCTAGGTAACCTAGATAGTGCAAGTGCCTGCTAGTTAACCTAGATAGTTCAAGTACCCGCTAGGTAACCTAGATCGTCCAAGGGCCCCCTAGTTAGCCTACATAGTCCAAGTGCCCACTAGGTAAGCTAGATAGTCCAAGTGCCCGTTCGGTAACCTAGATAGTCCAAGTGCCCTTTAGGGAACCTAGATAGTCCAAGGGCCCGCTAGTAAACCTACATAGTCCATGGGCCCGCTAGTTAACCTACATTGTGCAAGTTTCCCCTAGTTAACCTACATAATCTAATTTCCCGGTAGCTAACCTAGGTAGTCAAAGGGCCCGCTAGTTGACCTACATAGTCCAAGTGCCAGCCAGGTAACCTAGATAGTACAAGTGCCCGCTAGGGAACCTAAATAGTCCAAGTGCACGTTAGTTAACCTAGATAGACCAAGTGTCTGCTAGTTAACCTACATAGTCCAAGTGCCCGCTAGTTAACCTATATATCAAATGCCCGCTACGTAACCTAGATAGTCCAAGGGCACGCTAGTTAACCTACATAGTACAAGTGCCCGCTAGGCAACCTAGATAGTCCAAGTCCCTGCTAAGGAACCTACATAGTCCAAGTGCCCGCTAGGTAACTTAGATAGTGCAAGTGCCCGCTAGTTAACCTAGATAGTTCTAGTACCCGCTAGGTAACCTAGATCATCCAAGGGCCCCCTAGTTAGCCTACATAGTCCAAGTGCCCGCTAGGTAACCTAGATAGTCCAAGTGCCTGTTCGGTAACCTAGATATTCCAAGTGCCCTTTAGGGAACCTAGATAGTCCAAGGGCCCGCTAGTAAACCTACATATTCCATGGGCCCGCTAGTTAACCTACATAATCTAAGTTCCCGTTAGCTAACCTAGGTAGTCCAAGGGCCCGCTAGATGACCTACATAGTCCAAGTGCCAGCTAGGTAACCTAGATAGTACAAGAACCCGCTAGGGAACCTAGATAGTCCAAGTGCCTGTTAGCTAACCTAGATAGTCCAAGTGGCGGCTAGGTAACCTACATAGTCCAAGTGCCCGTTTGTTAACCTAGATAATCCAAATGCCTGCTAGGTAACCTAGACAGTCCAAGTGCCCGCTAGTTACCTTACATAGTCCAAGTGCCCGATAGGGAACCTACATAATCCAAGTGCCCGCAAGGTAACCTTCATAGTCCAAATGCCCTCTAGTTAACCCACATAGTCCAAGTGCCCGCTAGGGAACTTACATAGTCCAAGGGCCCGCTAGGGAACCTACATAGTCCAAGTGCCCGTAAGTTAACCTAGATAGTCCAAGTGCCCGCTAGGTAACCTAGATAGTCCAACAGCCCTCTAGGTAACCTACATACTCCAAGAACCCGCTAGGCAACGTAGATAGTTCAAGTGCCAGCTAGGTAACCTACAAAGTCTAAGTGCCCGCTAGGTTATCTATATAGTCCAAATGCCCGCCTGGGAACCTACATAGTCCATGTGCCCGCTAGGTAACCTAGATAGTCCAAGTGCCCTCTAGTTCACCTAGATCGTCCAAGTGCCCGCTAGTTAACCTACATAGTCCAAGGGCCCACTAGTTAACCCACATATTCCAAGGTCCGCTAGTTAACCTGGATAGTCCAAGTGCTCGCGAGTTAACCTACATAGTACAAGGGCCCGCTAGTTGACCTAGATAGTCCAATTGCCCGCTAGTTAACCTAGATAGTCCAAGTGCCCGCTAGGTAACCAAAGTAGTACAAATGTCCAATAGGGATTCTACATAGTCCAAGTGCCCGCTAGGGAACCTCCATAGTCCAAGTGCCCGTGAGTTAACCTAGATAGTCAAAGTGCCCGCTAGGTAACCTAGATAGTCCAACAGCCCTCTAGTTAACCTACATACTCCAAGATCCCGCTAGGCAACGTAGATAGTTCAAGTGCCATCTAGGTAACCTAGATAGTCAAAGTACCCACGAGGTAACCTACAAAGTCTAAGTGCCCGCTAGGTTATCTATATAGTCCAAATGCCCACCTGGGAACCTACATAGTCCAAGTGCCCGTTCGTTAACCTAGATAGTCCAAGTGCCCGCTAGGTAACCTACATAGTCCAAGTGCCCGTTCGTTAACCTAGATAGTCCAAGTGCCCGCTAGGAAACCTACATAGTCCAAGGGCCCGCTAGGTAACCTAGATAGCCCAAGTGCCCGCTAGGTAACCTAGAGTCCAAGTGCCCGCTATGTAACCTAGATATTCAAAGTGCCCATTAGGTAACCTAGATAGTCCAAGTGCCCGTTACCTAACCTAGATAGTCCAAGTGCCCACTAGGCAACCTATATAGTCCAAGAGCCCGTTCGTTAACTTAGAAGTCCAAGTGCCCGCTAGGTAACCTAGACAGTCCAAGTGCCCGCTAGGTTACCTGCATATTCAAAGTGCCCGTTCGTTAACATAGATAGTCCAAGTGCCCACTAGGTAACCTACATAGTCCAATTGCCCGCTAGGTAACCTACATAGTCCAAGGGCTCACTAGTTAACTTTGATAGTCCAAGTGCCCGCTAGTTAACCTAGATCGTCCAAGTGCCCGCTAGTTAACCTAGATTGTCCAAGTGCCTGCTAGTTAACTTACATAGTCCAATGGTCCACTAGTTAACCTAGATAGTAAAAGTGTCCTCTAGTTAACCTACATAGTCCAAGTGCCCGCTAGTTAACCTATATACCAAGTGCCCGCTACGTAACCTAGATAGTCCAAGGGCACGCTAGTTAACCTACATAGTCCAAGAGCACGATAGGCAACCTAGGTAGTCCTAGTGCCCGCTAGGTAACCTAGATAGTCCTAGTGCCTGCTAGGTAACCTACATAGTGCAAGTGTCCGCGAGTTAACCTACATATTCCAAGTGCGCACTAGTTAACATCGATAGTACAAGTGCCCGCTAGGGAACGTACATAGTCCAAGTGCCCGCTAGGTAACCTAGATAGTGCAAGTGCCTGCTAGTTAACCTAGATAGTTCAAGTACCCGCTAGGTAACCTAGATCGTCCAAGGGCCCCCTAGTTAGCCTACATAGTCCAAGTGCCCACTAGGTAAGCTAGATAGTCCAAGTGCCCGTTCGGTAACCTAGATAGTCCAAGTGCCCTTTAGGGAACCTAGATAGTCCAAGGGCCCGCTAGTAAACCTACATAGTCCATGGGCCCGCTAGTTAACCTACATTGTGCAAGTTTCCCCTAGTTAACCTACATAATCTAATTTCCCGGTAGCTAACCTAGGTAGTCAAAGGGCCCGCTAGTTGACCTACATAGTCCAAGTGCCAGCCAGGTAACCTAGATAGTACAAGTGCCCGCTAGGGAACCTAAATAGTCCAAGTGCACGTTAGTTAACCTAGATAGACCAAGTGTCTGCTAGTTAACCTACATAGTCCAAGTGCCCGCTAGTTAACCTATATATCAAATGCCCGCTACGTAACCTAGATAGTCCAAGGGCACGCTAGTTAACCTACATAGTACAAGTGCCCGCTAGGCAACCTAGATAGTCCAAGTCCCTGCTAAGGAACCTACATAGTCCAAGTGCCCGCTAGGTAACTTAGATAGTGCAAGTGCCCGCTAGTTAACCTAGATAGTTCTAGTACCCGCTAGGTAACCTAGATCATCCAAGGGCCCCCTAGTTAGCCTACATAGTCCAAGTGCCCGCTAGGTAACCTAGATAGTCCAAGTGCCTGTTCGGTAACCTAGATATTCCAAGTGCCCTTTAGGGAACCTAGATAGTCCAAGGGCCCGCTAGTAAACCTACATATTCCATGGGCCCGCTAGTTAACCTACATAATCTAAGTTCCCGTTAGCTAACCTAGGTAGTCCAAGGGCCCGCTAGATGACCTACATAGTCCAAGTGCCAGCTAGGTAACCTAGATAGTACAAGAACCCGCTAGGGAACCTAGATAGTCCAAGTGCCTGTTAGCTAACCTAGATAGTCCAAGTGGCGGCTAGGTAACCTACATAGTCCAAGTGCCCGTTTGTTAACCTAGATAATCCAAATGCCTGCTAGGTAACCTAGACAGTCCAAGTGCCCGCTAGTTACCTTACATAGTCCAAGTGCCCGATAGGGAACCTACATAATCCAAGTGCCCGCAAGGTAACCTTCATAGTCCAAATGCCCTCTAGTTAACCCACATAGTCCAAGTGCCCGCTAGGGAACTTACATAGTCCAAGGGCCCGCTAGGGAACCTACATAGTCCAAGTGCCCGTAAGTTAACCTAGATAGTCCAAGTGCCCGCTAGGTAACCTAGATAGTCCAACAGCCCTCTAGGTAACCTACATACTCCAAGAACCCGCTAGGCAACGTAGATAGTTCAAGTGCCAGCTAGGTAACCTACAAAGTCTAAGTGCCCGCTAGGTTATCTATATAGTCCAAATGCCCGCCTGGGAACCTACATAGTCCATGTGCCCGCTAGGTAACCTAGATAGTCCAAGTGCCCTCTAGTTCACCTAGATCGTCCAAGTGCCCGCTAGTTAACCTACATAGTCCAAGGGCCCACTAGTTAACCCACATATTCCAAGGTCCGCTAGTTAACCTGGATAGTCCAAGTGCTCGCTAGTTAACCTACATAGTACAAGGGCCCGCTAGTTGACCTAGATAGTCCAATTGCCCGCTAGTTAACCTAGATAGTCCAAGTGCCCGCTAGGTAACGAAAGTAGTACAAATGTCCAATAGGGATTCTACATAGTCCAAGTGCCCGCTAGGGAACCTCCATAGTCCAAGTGCCCGTGAGTTAACCTAGATAGTCAAAGTGCCCGCTAGGTAACCTAGATAGTCCAACAGCCCTCTAGTTAACCTACATACTCCAAGATCCCGCTAGGCAACGTAGATAGTTCAAGTGCCATCTAGGTAACCTAGATAGTCAAAGTACCCACGAGGTAACCTACAAAGTCTAAGTGCCCGCTAGGTTATCTATATAGTCCAAATGCCCACCTGGGAACCTACATAGTCCAAGTGCCCGTTCGTTAACCTAGATAGTCCAAGTGCCCGCTAGGTAACCTACATAGTCCAAGTGCCCGTTCGTTAACCTAGATAGTCCAAGTGCCCGCTAGGAAACCTACATAGTCCAAGGGCCCGCTAGGTAACCTAGATAGCCCAAGTGCCCGCTAGGTAACCTAGAGTCCAAGTGCCCGCTATGTAACCTAGATATTCAAAGTGCCCATTAGGTAACCTAGATAGTCCAAGTGCCCGTTACCTAACCTAGATAGTCCAAGTGCCCACTAGGCAACCTATATAGTCCAAGAGCCCGTTCGTTAACTTAGAAGTCCAAGTGCCCGCTAGGTAACCTAGACAGTCCAAGTGCCCGCTAGGTTACCTGCATATTCAAAGTGCCCGTTCGTTAACATAGATAGTCCAAGTGCCCACTAGGTAACCTACATAATCCAATTGCCCGCTAGGTAACCTACATAGTCCAAGGGCTCACTAGTTAACTTTGATAGTCCAAGTGCCCGCTAGTTAACCTAGATCGTCCAAGTGCCCGCTAGATAACCTAGATTGTCCAAGTGCCTGCTAGTTAACTTACATAGTCCAATGGTCCACTAGTTACCCTAGATAGTAAAAGTGTCCTCTAGTTAACCTACATAATCCAAGTGCCCGCTAGTTAACCTATATACCAAGTGCCCGCTACGTAACCTAGATAGTCCAAGGGCACGCTAGTTAACCTACATAGTCCAAGAGCACGATAGGCAACCTAGGTAGTCCTAGTGCCCGCTAGGTAACCTAGATAGTCCTAGTGCCTGCTAGGTAACCTACATAGTGCAAGTGTCCGCGAGTTAACCTACATATTCCAAGTGCGCACTAGTTAACATCGATAGTACAAGTGCCCGCTAGGGAACGTACATAGTCCAAGTGCCCGCTAGGTAACCTAGATAGTGCAAGTGCCTGCTAGTTAACCTAGATAGTTCAAGTACCCGCTAGGTAACCTAGATCGTCCAAGGGCCCCCTAGTTAGCCTACATAGTCCAAGTGCCCACTAGGTAAGCTAGATAGTCCAAGTGCCCGTTCGGTAACCTAGATAGTCCAAGTGCCCTTTAGGGAACCTAGATAGTCCAAGGGCCCGCTAGTAAACCTACATAGTCCATGGGCCCGCTAGTTAACCTACATTGTGCAAGTTTCCCCTAGTTAACCTACATAATCTAATTTCCCGGTAGCTAACCTAGGTAGTCAAAGGGCCCGCTAGTTGACCTATATAGTCCAAGTGCCAGCCAGGTAGCCTAGATAGTACAAGTGCCCGCTAGGGAACCTAAATAGTCCAAGTGCACGTTAGTTAACCTAGATAGACCAAGTGTCTGCTAGTTAACCTACATAGTCCAAGTGCCCGCTAGTTAACCTATATATCAAATGCCCGCTACGTAACCTAGATAGTCCAAGGGCACACTAGTTAACCTACATAGTACAAGTGCCCGCTAGGCAACCTAGATAGTCCAAGTGCCTGCTAAGGAACCTACATAGTCCAAGTGCCCGCTAGGTAACTTAGATAGTGCAAGTGCCCGCTAGTTAACCTAGATAGTTCTAGTACCCGCTAGGTAACCTAGATCATCCAAGGGCCCCCTAGTTAGCCTACATAGTCCAAGTGCCCGCTAGGTAACCTAGATAGTCCAAGTGCCTGTTCGGTAACCTAGATATTCCAAGTGCCCTTTAGGGAACCTAGATAGTCCAAGGGCCCGCTAGTAAACCTACATATTCCATGGGCCCGCTAGTTAACCTACATAGTGCAAGTGTCCGCTAGTTAACCTACATATTCCAAGTGCCCCCTAGTTAACCTACATAATCTAAGTTCCCGTTAGCTAACCTAGGTAGTCCAAGGGCCCGCTAGATGAACTACATAGTCCAAGTGCCAGCTAGGTAACCTAGATAGTACAAGTACCCGCTAGGGAACCTAGATAGTCCAAGTGCCTGTTAGCTAACCTAGATAGTCCAATTGGCGGCTAGGTAACCTACATAGTCCAAGTGCCCGTTCGTTAACCTAGACAATCCAAGTGCCTGCTAGGTAACCTAGACAGTCCAAGTGCCCGCTAGTTACCCTACATAGTCCAAGTGCCCGATTGGGAACCTACATAATCCAAGTGCCCGCTAGGGAACCTACATAGTCCAAGTGCCCTTTAGGGAACCTAGATAGTCCAACGGACCGCTAGTAAACCTACATAGTCCATGGGCCCGCTAGTTAACCTACATAGTCCAAGTGCCCGATAGGGAACCTACATAATCCAAGTGCCCGCTAGGTAACCAACGTAGTCCAAATGTCCAATAGGGATCCTACATAGTCCACCTGCCCGCTAGGTAACCTATATAGTCCAAGTGCCCGTTCGTTAATCTACATAGTCCAAGTGCCGGCTAGGAAACCTACATAGTCCAAGGGCCCGCTGGTAACCTAGATAGTCCAAGTGCCCGCTAGGTAACCTAGAGTCCAAGTGCTCGCTATTTAACCTACATAGTCCAAGTGCCCGCTATGTAACTTAGATAGTCAAAGTGCCCATTAGGTAACCTAGATAGTCCAAGTGCCCGTTACCTAACCTAGATAGCCCAAGTACCCACTAGGCAACCTACATAGTCCAAGAGCCCGTTCGTTAACCTAGAAGTCCAAGAGCCCGCTAGGTAATCTAGACAGTCCAAGTGCCCGCTAGGTTACCTGCATATTCCAAGTGCCCGTTCATTAACCTAGATAGTCCAAGTGACCACTAGGTAACCTACATAGTCCAAGTGCCCGCTAGGTAACCTATATAGTCCAAGGGCCCGCTAGGTAACCTAGATAGTCCAAGGGCCCGCTAGTTAACCTACATAGTCCAAGGGCTCACTTGTTAACTTTGATAGTCCAAGTGCCCGCTAGTTAACCTAGATAGTCCAAGTGTCCTCTAGTTAACCTACATAGTCCAAGTGCCCGCTAGTTAACCTATATACCAAGTGCCCGCTACGTAACCTAGATAGTCCAAGGGCACGCTAGTTAACCTACATAGTCCAAGGGTCCACTAGTTAACCTAGATAGTCCAAGTGTCCTCTAGTTAACCTACATAGTCTAAGTGCCCGCTAGTTAAGCTATATACCAAGTGCCCGCTACGTAACCTAGATAGTCCAAGGGCACGCTAGTTAACCTACATAGTCCAAGAGCCCGCTAGGCAACCTAGATAGTCCTAGTGCCCGCTAAGGAACCTACATAGTCCATGTGCCCGCTAGGTAACCTAGATAGTCCAAGTGCCCTCTAGTTCACCTAGATCGTCCAAGTGCCCGCTAGTTAACCTACATAGTCCAAGGGCCCACTAGTTAACCCACATATTCCAAGGTCCGCTAGTTAACCTGGATAGTCCAAGTGCTCGCTAGTTAACCTACATAGTACAAGGGCCCGCTAGTTGACCTAGATAGTCCAATTGCCCGCTAGTTAACCTAGATAGTCCAAGTGCCCGCTAGGTAACGAAAGTAGTACAAATGTCCAATAGGGATTCTACATAGTCCAAGTGCCCGCTAGGGAACCTCCATAGTCCAAGTGCCCGTGAGTTAACCTAGATAGTCAAAGTGCCCGCTAGGTAACCTAGATAGTCCAACAGCCCTCTAGTTAACCTACATACTCCAAGATCCCGCTAGGCAACGTAGATAGTTCAAGTGCCATCTAGGTAACCTAGATAGTCAAAGTACCCACGAAGTAACCTACAAAGTCTAAGTGCCCGCTAGGTTATCTATATAGTCCAAATGCCCACCTGGGAACCTACATAGTCCAAGTGCCCGTTCGTTAACCTAGATAGTCCAAGTGCCCGCTAGGTAACCTACATAGTCCAAGTGCCCGTTCGTTAACCTAGATAGTCCAAGTGCCCGCTAGGAAACCTACATAGTCCAAGGGCCCGCTAGGTAACCTAGATAGCCCAAGTGCCCGCTAGGTAACCTAGAGTCCAAGTGCCCGCTATGTAACCTAGATATTCAAAGTGCCCATTAGGTAACCTAGATAGTCCAAGTGCCCGTTACCTAACCTAGATAGTCCAAGTGCCCACTAGGCAACTTTTATAGTCCAAGAGCCCGTTCGTAAACGTAGAAGTCCAAGTGCCCGCTAGGTAACCTAGACAGTCCAAGTGCCCGCTAGGTTACCTGCATATTCAAAGTGCCCGTTCGTTAACATAGATAGTCCAAGTGCCCACTAGGTAACCTACATAGTCCAATTGCCCGCTAGGTAACCTATATAGTCCAAGTGCCCGCTAGGTAACCTAGATAGTCCAAGGGCCCGCTAGTTAACCTACATAGTCCAAGGGCTCACTAGTTAACTTTGATAGTCCAAGTGCCCGCTAGTTAACCTAGATCGTCCAAGTGCCCGCTAGTTAACCTAGATTGTCCAAGTGCCTGCTAGTTAACTTACATAGTCCAATGGTCCACTAGTTAACCTAGATAGTAAAAGTGTCCTCTAGTTAACCTACATAATCCAAGTGCCCGCTAGTTAACCTATATACCAAGTGCCCGCTATGTAACCTAGATAGTCCAAGGGCACGCTAGTTAACCTACATAGTCCAAGAGCACGATAGGCAACCTAGGTAGTCCTAGTGCCCGCTAAGGAACCTACATAGTCCATGTGCACCCTAGTTAACCTAGATAGTCCAAGTGCCCGCTAGGTAACCTAGATAGTCCTAGTGCCTGCTAGGTAACCTACATAGTGCAAGTGTCCGCGAGTTAACCTACATATTCCAAGTGCGCACTAGTTAACATCGATAGTCCAAGTGCCCGCTAGGGAACGTACATAGTCCAAGTGCCCGCTAGGTAACCTAGATAGTGCAAGTGCCTGCTAGTTAACCTAGATAGTTCAAGTACCCGCTAGGTAACCTAGATCGTCCAAGGGCCCCCTAGTTAGCCTACATAGTCCAAGTGCCCACTAGGTAACCTAGATAGTCCAAGTGCCCGTTCGGTAACCTAGATAGTCCAAGTGCCCTTTAGGGAACCTAGATAGTCCAAGGGCCCGCTAGTAAACCTACATAGTCCATGGGCCCGCTAGTTAACCTACATTGTGCAAGTTTCCCCTAGTTAACCTACATAATCTAATTTCCCGGTAGCTAACCTAGGTAGTCAAAGGACCCGCTAGTTGACCTACATAGTCCAAGTGCCAGCTAGGTAACCTAGATAGTACAAGTGCCCGCTAGGGAACCTAAATAGTCCAAGTGCACGTTAGTTAACCTAGATAGACCAAGTGTCTGCTAGTTAACCTACATAGTCCAAGTGCCCGCTAGTTAACCTATATATCAAGTGCCCGCTACGTAACCTAGATAGTCCAAGGGCACGCTAGTTAACCTACATAGTACAAGTGCCCGCTAGGCAACCTAGATAGTCCAAGTCCCTGCTAAGGAACCTACATAGTCCAAGTGCCCGCTAGGTAACTTAGAAAGTGCAAGTGCCCGCTAGTTAACCTAGATAGTTCTAGTACCCGCTAGGTAACCTAGATCATCCAAGGGCCCCCTGGTTAGCCTACATAGTCCAAGTGCCCGCTAGGTAACCTAGATAGTCCAAGTGCCTGTTCGGTAACCTAGATATTCCAAGTGCCCTTTAGGGAACCTAGATAGTCCAAGGGCCCGCTAGTAAACCTACATATTCCATGGGCCCGCTAGTTAACCTACATAATCTAAGTTCCCGTTAGCTAACCTAGGTAGTCCAAGGGCCCGCTAGTTGACCTAGATAGTCCAAGTGCCCGCTAGTTAACCTAGTTAGTCCAAGTGCCCGCTAGGTAACCAAAGTAGTCCAAATGTCCAATAGGGATCCTACATAGTCCAAGTGCCCGCTAGGTAACCTACAAAGTCCAAGTGCCCGTTCGTTAACCTAGATAGTCCAAGTGCCTGCTAGGTAACCTAGACTGTCCAAGTGCCCGCTAGGTTACCTACATAGTCCAAGTGCCCGTTCTTTAACCTAGATAGTCCATGTGCCCGCTATGAAACCTACATAGTCCAAGGGCCCGCTGGTAACCTAGATAGTCCAACAGCCCTCTAGGTAACCTACATACTCCAAAAACCCGCTAGGCAACGTAGATAGTTCAAGTGCCAGCTAGGTAACCTACATAGTCAAAGTGCTCGCTAGGTAACCTACAAAGTCTAAGTGCCCGCTAGGTTATCTATATAGTCCAAATGCCCGCCTGGGAACCTACATAGTCCAAGTGCCCGCTAGGTAACCTAGATAGTCCAAGTGCCCTCTAGTTAACCTAGATCGTCCAAGTGCCCGCTAGTTAACCCACATAGTCCAAGGTCCGCTAGTTAACCTAGATAGTCCATGTGCTTGCTAGTTAACCTTCATAGTACAAGGGCCCGCTGGTTGACCTAGATAGTCCAAGTGCCCGCTAGTTAACGTAGATAGTCCAAGTGCCCGCTAGGTAACCAAAGTAGTCCAAATGTCCAATAGGGATCCTACATAGTCCAAGTGCCCGCTAGGTAACCTACATAGTCCAAATGCCCGTTCGTTAATCTACATAGTCCAAGTGCCGACTAGGAAACCTACATAGTCCAAGGGCCCGCTGGTAACCTAGATAGTCCAAGTGCCCGCTAGGTAACCTAGAGTCCAAGTGCTCGCTATTTAACCTACATAGTCCAAGTGCCCGCTATGTAACTTAGATAGTCAAAGTGCCCATTAGGTAACCTAGATAGTCCAAGTGCCCGTTACCTAACCTAGATAGCCCAAGTACCCACTAGGCAACCTACATAGTCCAAGAGCCCGTTCGTTAACCTAGAAGTCCAAGAGCCCGCTAGGTAATCTAGACAATCCAAGTGCCCGCTAGGTTACCTGCATATTCCAAGTGCCCGTTCATTAACCTAGATAGTCCAAGTGACCACTAGGTAACCTACATAGTCCAAGTGCCCGCTAGGTAACCCATATAGTCCAAGTGCCCGCTAGGTAACCTAGATAGTCCAAGGGCCCGCTAGTTAACCTACATAGTCCAAGGGCTCACTTGTTAACTTTGATAGTCCAAGTGCCCGCTAGTTAACCTAGATTGTCCAAGTGCCTGCTAGTTAACCTACATAGTCCCAGGGTCCACTAGTTAACCTAGATAGTCCAAGTGTCCTCTAGTTAACCTACATAGTCCAAGTGCCCGCTAGTTAACCTATATACCAAGTGCCCGCTACGTAACCTAGATAGTCCAAGGGCACACTAGTTAACCTACATACTCCAAGGGTCCACTAGTTAACCTAGATAGTCCAAGTGTCCTCTAGTTAACCTACATAGTCCAAGTGCCCGCTAGTTAAGCTATATACCAAGTGCCCGCTACGTAACCTAGATAGTCCAAGGGCACGCTAGTTAACCTACATAGTCCAAGAGCCCGCTAGGCAACCTAGATAGTCCTAGTGCCCGCTAAGGAACCTACATAGTCCAAGTGCACGCTAGGTAACCTATATAGTCCAAGTGCCCGCTAGGTAACCTAGATAGTCCAAGGGCCCGCTAGTTAACCTACATAGTCCAAGGGCTCACTTGTTAACTTTGATAGTCCAAGTGCCCCTAGTGAACCTAGATTGTCCAAGTGCCCGCTAGTTAACCTAGATTGTCCAAGTGCCTGCTAGTTAACCTACATAGTCCAAGGGTCCACTAGTTAACCTAGATAGTCCAAGTGTCCTCTAGTTAACCTACATAGTCCAAGTGCCCGCTAGTTAACCTATATACCAAGTGCCCGCTACGTAACCTAGATAGTCCAAGGGCACGCTAGTTAACCTACATAGTCCAAGTGCACGCTAGTTAACCTTGATAGTCCAAGTGCCCGCTAGTTAACCTAGATAGTCCAAGAGACTGCTAGGTAACCTACATAGTGCAAGTGTCCGCTAGTTAACCTACATATTCCAAGTGCCCGCTAGTTAACATAGATAGTCCATGTGCCCGCTAGGGAACGTACATAGTCCAACTGCCCGCTAGGTAACCTATATAGTGCAAGTGCCCGCTAGTTAACCTAGATAGTTCAAGTACCCGCTAGGTAATCTAGATCGTCCAAGGGCACCCTAGTTAGCCTACATAGTCCAAGTGCCCGTTCGGTAACCTAGATAGTCCAAGTGCCCTTTAGGGAACCTAGATAGTCCATGGGCCCGCTAGTTAACCTACATAGTGCAAGTGTCCGCTAGTTAACCTACATATTCCAAGAGCCCCCTAGTTAACCTACATAATCTAAGTTCCCGTTAGCTAACCTATGTAGTACAAGGGCCCGCTAGTTGACCTACATAGTCCAAGTGCCAGCTAGGTAACCTAGATAGTAAAAGTGCCCGCTAGGAAACCTAGATAGTCCAAGTGCACGCTAGTTAACCTAGATAGTCCAAGTGACCGCTAGTTAACCTACATAGTCCAAGTGCCCGCTAGTTAACCTATATACCAAGTGCCTGCTACGTAACCTAGATAGTCCAAGGGCACTCTAGTTAACCTACATAGTACAAGTGCCCGCTAGGCAACCTAGATAGTCCAAGTGCCCGCTAAGGAACCTACATAGTCCAAGTGCACGCTAGTTAACCTAGATAGTCCAAGTGCCCTCTACTTAACCTAGATAGTCCAAGTGCCTGCTAGGTAACCTACATAGTGCAAGTGTCCGCTAGTTAACCTACATATTCCAAGTGCCCGCTAGTTAACATAGATAGTCCAAGTGCCCGCTAGGTAACTTAGATAGTGCAACTGCCCGCTAGTTAACCTAGATAGTTCTAGTACCCGCTAGGTAACCGAGAATATCCAAGGGCCCCCATAGTTAGCCTACATAGTCCAAGTGCCCGCTAGGTAACCTAGATAGTCCAAGTGCGCGCTCGGTAACCTAGAGGGTCCAAGTGCCTTTTAGGGAACCTAGATAGTCCAAGGGCCCGTAGTAAACCTACATAGTCCTTGGGCCCGCTAGTTAACCTACATAGTGCAAGTGTCCGCTAGTTAACCTACATATTCCAAGTGCCCCCTAGTTAACCTACATAATCTAAGTTCCCGTTAGCTAACCTAGGTAGTCCAGGGGCCCGCTAGTTGACCTACATAGTCCAAGTGCCAGCTAGGGAACCTAGATAGTCCAAGTGCCTGTTAGCTAACCTAGATAGGCTAAGTGGCGGCTAGGTCACCTACATAGTCCAAGTGCCCGTTCGTTATCCTAGAAGTCCAAGTGCCCGCTATGTAACCTACACAGTCCAAGTGCCCGTTCGTTAACCTACATAGTCCAAGTACCCGCTAGTTTGCCTAGATAGTCCAAGTGCCTGCTAGTAAACCTACATTATCCATGGGCCCGCTAGTTAACCTACATAGTACAAGGGCCCGCTGGTTAACCTAGATCGTGTAAGTGTCCGCTAGTTAACCTACATAGTCCAAATGCCCGCTAGTTAACCTATATACCAAGTGCCCGCTACGTAACCTAGATAGTCCAAGGGCACGCTAGTTAACCTACATAGTACAAGGGCCAGCTAGGCAACCTAGATAGTCCAAGTGCCCGCTAAGGAACCTACATAGTCCAAGTGCACGCTAGCTAACCTAGATAGTCCAAGTGCCCGCTAGTTAACCTAGATAGTCCAAATGCCTGCTAGGTAACCGACATAGTGCAAGTGTCCGCTAGTTAACCTACATATTCCAAGTGCCCGCTAGTTAACATAGATAGTCCAAGTGCCCGCTAGGGAACGTACATAGTCCAAGTGCCCGCTAGGTAACTTAGATAGTGCAAGTGCCCGCTAGTTAACCTAGATAGTTCTAGTACCCGCTAGGTAACCTCGATCGTTCAAGGGCCCCTTAGTTAGCCTACATAGTCCAAGTGCCCGCTAGATAACCTAGATAGTCCAAGTGCCCGTTTGGTAACCTAGATAGCCCAAGTGCCCTTTAGGGAACCTAGATAGTCCAAAGGCCCTCTAGTAAACCTACATAGTCCATGGGACCGCTAGTTAACCTGATAGTGCAAGTGTCCGCTAGTTAACCTACATATTCCAAGTGCCCGCTAGGGAACCTACATAGTCCAAGTGTCCGCTAGACAACCTACATAGTCCAAGTGCCCGTTAGTTAACCTAGATAATCAAAGTGCCTGCTAGGTTACTTAGATAGTCCAAGTGCCCACTAGGTAACCTACATAGTCCAAGTTCCCGCTTGGTAACTTTAATCGTCCAAATGCCCGCTAGGGAAACTACATAGTCCAAGTGTCCGCTAGTTAACCTAGATAGTCCAAGTGCCTGCTAGTAAACCTACATAATCCAAGGGCCCGCTAGTTAACCTACATAGTGCAAGGGCCCGCTAGTTAACCTAGATCGTGCAAGTGTCCGCTAGTTAACCTACATAGTCCAAGTGCCCGCTAGTTAACCTAGATAGTCCAAGTGCCCGCTAGGGATCCTTCATAATCCAAGTGCCTGCTAGGTAACCTAGATAGTCCAAGTGCCCGCTAGTTAACCTAGATAATCCTAGTGCCTGTTAGTTAACCTAGATAGTCCACGTGCCCACTAGGGGACGTACATAGTCCAAGTTCCTGCTAGGAAACCTAGATAGTCCAAGTGCCCGCTAGTTAACCTACATAGTCCAAGGGCCCGCTAGTTAACCTACATAGTCCAAGGTCTGCTAGTTAACCTAGATAGTAAAAGTGCCCGCTAGGTATCCTAGACAGTCCAAGTGCCCGCTAGGTTACCTACATAGTCCAAGTGCCCGTTCGTTAACCTAGATAGTCCAAGTGCCCGCTAGGTAACCTACATAGTCCAAGGGACCGCTAGGTAGTCCAATTGTCCGCTAGGTAACCTAGATAGTCTAAGTTCCCGCTAGTTAACCTAGATAGTCCAAGTGCTCGCTAGGTAACCTAGATAGTCCAAGTGCCTGCTAGGTAACCTAGATAGTCCAAAAGCCCGCTAGGGAAACTACATAGTCCAAGTGCCCGCTAGTTTACCTAGATAGTCCAAGTGCCTGCTAGTAAACCTACATAATCCATGGGCCCGCTAGTTAACCTACATAGTACAAGGGCCCGCTGGTTAACCTAGATCGTTTAAGTGTCCGCTAGTTAACCTACATAGTCCAAATGCCCGCTAGTTAACCTATATACCAAGTGCCTGCTACGTAACCTAGATAGTCCAAGGGCACGCTAGTTAACCTACATAGTACAAGTGCCAAATAGGCAATCTAGATAGTCCAAGTGCCCGCTAAGGAACCTACATAGTCCAAGTGCACGCTAGTTAACCTAGATAGTCCAAGTGCCCGCTAGTTAACCTAGATAGTCCAAATGCCTGCTAGGTAACCGACATAGTGCAAGTGTCCGCTAGTTAACCTACATATTCCAAGTGCCCGCTAGTTAACATAGATTGTCCAAGTGCCCGCTAGGGAACGTACATAGTCCAAGTGCCCGCTAGGGAACGTACATAGTCCAAGTGCCTGCTAGGTAAGTTAGATAGTGCAAGTGCCCGCTAGTTAACCTAGATAGTTCTAGTATCCGCTAGGTAACCTCGATCGTTCAAGGGCCCCCTAGTTAGCCTACATAGTCCATGTGCCCGCTAGATAACTTAGATAGTCCAAGTGCCCGTTTGGTAACCTAGATAGCCCAAGTGCCCTTTAGGGAACCTAGATAGTCCAAAGGCCCTCTAGTAAACCTACATAGTCCATGGACCCGCTAGTTAACCTACATAGTGCAAGTGTCCGCTAGTAAACCTACATATTCCAAGTGCCCACTAGGGAACCTACATAGTCCAAGTGCCCGCTAGGCAACCTACATCGTCCAAGTGCCCGTTAGTTAACCTAGATAATCAAAGTGCCTGCTAGGTAACTTAGATAGTCCAAGTGCCCACTAGGTAACCTACATAGTCCAAGTTCCCGCTTGGTAACCTTAATCGTCCAAATGCCCGCTAGGGAAACTGCATAGTCCAAGTGCCCGCTAGTTAACCTAGATAGTCCAAGTGCCTGCTAGTAAACCTACATAATCCATGGGCCCGCTAGTTAACCTACATAGTGCAAGAGCCCGCTAGTTAACCTAGATCGTGCAAGTGCCCGCTAGTTAACCTACATAGTCCAAGTGCCCGCTAGTTAACCTAGATAGTCCAAGTGCCCGCTAGGGATCCTTCATAATCCAATTGACTGCTAGGAAACCTAGATAGTCCAAGTGCCCGCTAGTTAACCTAGATAGTGCTAGTGCCCGTTAGTTAACCTAGATAGTCTATGTGCCCACTAGGGGACGTACAAAGTCCAAGTGCCCGCTAGGTAAGCTAGATAGTCCAAGTGCGCGCTAGGGTATGTACATAGTCCAAGTGCCTGCTAGGAAACCTAGATAGTCCAAGTGCCCGCTAGTTAACCTACATAGCCCAAGGGCCCGCTAGTTAACCTACATAGTCCAAGGTCTGCTAGTTAACCTAGATAGTAAAAGTGCCCGCTAGGTAACCTAGACAGTCCAAGTGCCCGCTAGGTTACCTACATAGTCCAAGTTCCCGCTTGGTAACCTTAATCGTCCAAATGCCCGCTAGGGAAACTACATAGTCCAAGTGCCCGCTAGTTAACCTAGATAGTCCAAGTGCCTGCTAGTAAACCTACATAATCCATGGGCCCGCTAGTTAACCTACATAGTGCAAGAGCCCGCTAGTTAACCTAGATCGTGCAAGTGCCCGCTAGTTAACCTACATAGTCCAAGTGCCCGCTAGTTAACCTATATAGTCCAAGTGCCCGCTAGGGATCCTTCATAATCCAATTGCCTGCTAGGTAACCTAGATAGTGCAAGTGCCCGCTAGTTAACCTAGATAGTCCTAGTGCCCGTTAGTTAACCTAGATAGTCCACGTGCCCACTAGTGGACGTACAAAGTCCAAGTGCCCGCTAGGTAAGCTAGATAGTCCAAGTGCGCGCTAGGGTATGTACATATTCCAAGTGCCTGCTAGGAAACCTAGATAGTCCAAGTGCCCGCTAGTTAACCTACATAGCCCAAGGGCCCGCTAGTTAACCTACATAGTCCAAGGTCTGCTAGTTAACCTAGATAGTAAAAGTGCCCGCTAGGTAACCTAGATAGTCCAAGTGCCCGCTAGGTTACCTACATAATCCAAGTGCCCGTTCGTTAACCTAGATAGTCCAAGTGCCCGCTAGGTAACCTATATAGTCCAAGTGCCCGCTAGTTAACCTAGATCGTCCAAGTGCCCGCTAGTTAAACTTCATAGTCCAAATGCCAGCTAGGTAACCTAGATAGTGAAAGTGCCCGTTAGGTAACCTAGATAGTCCAAATGCCCGCTAGGTAACTTACATTGTCCAAGTTCCCGCTAGGTAACCTAGATAGTCCAAGTGCCGGTCACCTAACCTAGATAGTCCAAGTGCCCACTAAGCAACCTACATAGTACAAGGGCCCGCTAGTTGACCTACATAGTCCAAGTGCCCGCTAGTTAACCTAGATAGTCCAAGTGCCCGCTAGGTAACCAAAGTAGTCCAATTGCCCGGTAGGTAACCTACAAAGTCTATGTGCCCGCTAAGGAATCTATATAGACCAAAAGCCCGGTAGGGAGCCTACATAATCCAAATGCCCGCTAGGTAACCTAGATAGTCCAAGGGCCCTCTAGGTAACCTACATAGTCCTAGTGCCCCCTAGTTAACCTACATTCTTCAAGTGCCCGATAAGGAACCTACATAGTCCAAGTGCCCGCTAGGTAAACTTCATAGTCCAAATGCCCTCTAGTTAACCCACATAGTCCAAGTGCCCGCTAGGGAACTTACATGGTCCAAGGGCCCGCTAGGGAACCTACATATTCCAAGTGCCCGTTAGTTATCCTAGATAGTCCAAGTGCCCGTTAGGTAACCTAGATAGTCCAACAGTCCTCTAGGTAACCTACATACTCCAAGAACCCTCTAGGCAACGTAGATAGTTCAAGTGCCAGCTAGGTAACCTAGATAGACCAAGTGCCCGCTAGGTAACCTACAAAGTCTAAGTGCCCGCTATGTTATCTATATAGTCCAAATGCCCGCCTGGGAAACTACATAGTCCAAGTGCCCGCTAGATAACCTAGATAGTCCAAGTGCCCTCTAGTTAACCTAGATCGTCCAAGTGCCCGCTAGTTAACCAACATAGTCCAAGGGCCCGCTATTAACCCACATAGTCCAAGGTCCGCTAGTTAACCTAGATAGTCCAAGTGCTCGCTAGTTAACCTACATAGTACAAGGGCCCGCTAGTTGACCTAGATAGTCCAAGTGCCCGCTAGTTAACCTAGATAGTCCAAGTGCCCACTAGGTAACCAAAGTAGTCCAAATGTCCAATAGGGATCCTACATAGTCCAAGTGCCCGCTAGGTAACCTACATAGTCCAAGTGCCCGTTCGTTAACCTAGATAGTCCAAGTGCCCGCTAGTTAACCTACATAGTCCAAGGGCCCGCTAGTTAACCTACATAGTCCAAGGTCTGCTAGTTAACCTAGATAGTAAAAGTGCCCGCTAGGTATCCTAGACAGTCCAAGTGCCCGCTAGGTTACCTACATAGTCCAAGTGCCCGTTCGTTAACCTAGATAGTCCAAGTGCCCGCTAGGTAACCTACATAGTCCAAGGGACCGCTAGATAACCTAGATAGTCCAATTGTCCGCTAGGTAACCTAGATAGTCTAAGTTCCCGCTAGTTAACCTAGAAAGTCCAAGTGCTCGCTAGGTAACCTAGATAGTCCAAGTGCCTGCTAGGTAACCTAGATAGTCCAAAAGCCCGCTAGGGAAACTACATAGTCCAAGTGCCCGCTAGTTTACCTAGATAGTCCAAGTGCCTGCTAGTAAACCTACATAATCCATGGGCCCGCTAGTTAACCTACATAGTACAAGGGCCCGCTGGTTAACCTAGATCGTTTAAGTGTCCGCTAGTTAACCTACATAGTCCAAATGCCCGCTAGTTAACCTATATACCAAGTGCCTGCTACGTAACCTAGATAGTCCAAGGGCACGCTAGTTAACCTGCATAGTACAAGTGCCAGCTAGGCAATCTAGATAGTCCAAGTGCCCGCTAAGGAACCTACATAGTCCAAGTGCACGCTAGTTAACCTAGATAGTCCAAGTGCCCGCTAGTTAACCTAGATAGTCCAAATGCCTGCTAGGTAACCGACATAGTGCAAGTGTCCGCTAGTTAACCTACATATTCCAAGTGCCCGCTAGTTAACATAGATTGTCCAAGTGCCCGCTAGGGAACGTACATAGTCCAAGTGCCCGCTAGGGAACGTACATAGTCCAAGTGCCTGCTAGGTAAGTTAGATAGTGCAAGTGCCCGCTAGTTAACCTAGATAGTTCTAGTATCCGCTAGGTAACCTCGATCGTTCAAGGGCCCCCTAGTTAGCCTACATAGTCCATGTGCCCGCTAGATAACTTAGATAGTCCAAGTGCCCGTTTGGTAACCTAGATAGCCCAAGTGCCCTTTAGGGAACCTAGATAGTCCAAAGGCCCTCTAGTAAACCTACATAGTCCATGGGCCCGCTAGTTAACCTACATAGTGCAAGTGTCCGCTAGTAAACCTACATATTCCAAGTGCCCACTAGGGAACCTACATAGTCCAAGTGCCCGCTAGGCAACCTACATAGTCCAAGTGCCCGTTAGTTAACCTAGATAATCAAAGTGCCTGCTAGGTAACTTAGATAGTCCAAGTGCCCACTAGGTAACATACATAGTCCAAGTTCCCGCTTGGTAACCTTAATCGTCCAAATGCCCGCTAGGGAAACTGCATAGTCCAAGTGCCCGCTAGTTAACCTAGATAGTCCAAGTGCCTGCTAGTAAACCTACATAATCCATGGGCCCGCTAGTTAACCTACATAGTGCAAGAGCCCGCTAGTTAACCTACATAGTGCAAGAGCCCGCTAGTTAACCTAGATCGTGCAAGTGCCCGCTAGTTAACCTACATAGTCCAAGTGCCCGCTAGTTAACCTATATAGTCCAAGTGCCCGCTAGGGATCCTTCATAATCCAATTGACTGCTAGGAAACCTAGATAGTCCAAGTGCCCGCTAGTTAACCTAGATAGTCCTAGTGCCCGTTAGTTAACCTAGATAGTCTATATGCCCACTAGGGGACGTACAAAGTCCAAGTGCCCGCTAGGTAAGCTAGATAGTCCAAGTGCGCGCTAGGGTATGTACATAGTCCAAGTGCCTGCTAGGAAACCTAGATAGTCCAAGTGCCCGCTAGTTAACCTACATAGCCCAAGGGCCCGCTAGTTAACCTACATAGTACAAGGGCCCGCTAGTTGACCTAGATAGTCCAAGTGCCCGCTAGTTAACCTAGATAGTCCAAGTGCCCACTAGGTAACCAAAGTAGTCCAAATGTCCAATAGGGATCCTACATAGTCCAAGTGCCCGCTAGGTAACCTACATAGTCCAAGTGCCCGTTCGTTAACCTAGATAGTCCAAGTGCCCGCTAGTTAACCTACATAGTCCAAGGGCCCGCTAGTTAACCTACATAGTCCAAGGTCTGCTAGTTAACCTAGATAGTAAAAGTGCCCGCTAGGTATCCTAGACAGTCCAAGTGCCCGCTAGGTTACCTACATAGTCCAAGTGCCCGTTCGTTAACCTAGATAGTCCAAGTGCCCGCTAGGTAACCTACATAGTCCAAGGGACCGCTAGATAACCTAGATAGTCCAATTGTCCGCTAGGTAACCTAGATAGTCTAAGTTCCCGCTAGTTAACCTAGAAAGTCCAAGTGCTCGCTAGGTAACCTAGATAGTCCAAGTGCCTGCTAGGTAACCTAGATAGTCCAAAAGCCCGCTAGGGAAACTACATAGTCCAAGTGCCCGCTAGTTTACCTAGATAGTCCAAGTGCCTGCTAGTAAACCTACATAATCCATGGGCCCGCTAGTTAACCTACATAGTACAAGGGCCCGCTGGTTAACCTAGATCGTTTAAGTGTCCGCTAGTTAACCTACATAGTCCAAATGCCCGCTAGTTAACCTATATACCAAGTGCCTGCTACGTAACCTAGATAGTCCAAGGGCACGCTAGTTAACCTGCATAGTACAAGTGCCAGCTAGGCAATCTAGATAGTCCAAGTGCCCGCTAAGGAACCTACATAGTCCAAGTGCACGCTAGTTAACCTAGATAGTCCAAGTGCCCGCTAGTTAACCTAGATAGTCCAAATGCCTGCTAGGTAACCGACATAGTGCAAGTGTCCGCTAGTTAACCTACATATTCCAAGTGCCCGCTAGTTAACATAGATTGTCCAAGTGCCCGCTAGGGAACGTACATAGTCCAAGTGCCCGCTAGGGAACGTACATAGTCCAAGTGCCTGCTAGGTAAGTTAGATAGTGCAAGTGCCCGCTAGTTAACCTAGATAGTTCTAGTATCCGCTAGGTAACCTCGATCGTTCAAGGGCCCCCTAGTTAGCCTACATAGTCCATGTGCCCGCTAGATAACTTAGATAGTCCAAGTGCCCGTTTGGTAACCTAGATAGCCCAAGTGCCCTTTAGGGAACCTAGATAGTCCAAAGGCCCTCTAGTAAACCTACATAGTCCATGGGCCCGCTAGTTAACCTACATAGTGCAAGTGTCCGCTAGTAAACCTACATATTCCAAGTGCCCACTAGGGAACCTACATAGTCCAAGTGCCCGCTAGGCAACCTACATAGTCCAAGTGCCCGTTAGTTAACCTAGATAATCAAAGTGCCTGCTAGGTAACTTAGATAGTCCAAGTGCCCACTAGGTAACCTACATAGTCCAAGTTCCCGCTTGGTAACCTTAATCGTTCAAATGCCCGCTAGGGAAACTGCATAGTCCAAGTGCCCGCTAGTTAACCTAGATAGTCCAAGTGCCTGCTAGTAAACCTACATAATCCATGGGCCCGCTAGTTAACCTACATAGTGCAAGAGCCCGCTAGTTAACCTAGATCGTGCAAGTGCCCGCTAGTTAACCTACATAGTCCAAGTGCCCGCTAGTTAACCTATATAGTCCAAGTGCCCGCTAGGGATCCTTCATAATCCAATTGACTGCTAGGAAACCTAGATAGTCCAAGTGCCCGCTAGTTAACCTAGATAGTCCTAGTGCCCGTTAGTTAACCTAGATAGTCTATATGCCCACTAGGGGACGTACAAAGTCCAAGTGCCCGCTAGGTAAGCTAGATAGTCCAAGTGCGCGCTAGGGTATGTACATAGTCCAAGTGCCTGCTAGGAAACCTAGATAGTCCAAGTGCCCGCTAGTTAACCTACATAGCCCAAGGGCCCGCTAGTTAACCTACATAGTCCAAGGTCTGCTAGTTAACCTAGATAGTAAAAGTGCCCGCTAGGTAACCTAGACAGTCCAAGTGCCCGCTAGGTTACCTACATAGTCCAAGTTCCCGCTTGGTAACCTTAATCGTCCAAATGCCCGCTAGGGAAACTACATAGTCCAAGTGCCCGCTAGTTAACCTAGATAGTCCAAGTGCCTGCTAGTAAACCTACATAATCCATGGGCCCGCTAGTTAACCTACATAGTGCAAGAGCCCGCTAGTTAACCTAGATCGTGCAAGTACCTGCTAGTTAACCTACATAGTCCAAGTGCCCGCTAGTTAACCTATATAGTCCAAGTGCCCGCTAGGGATCCTTCATAATCCAATTGACTGCTAGGAAACCTAGATAGTCCAAGTGCCCGCTAGTTAACCTAGATAGTGCTAGTGCCCGTTAGTTAACCTAGATAGTCTATGTGCCCACTAGGGGACGTACAAAGTCCAAGTGCCCGCTAGGTAAGCTAGATAGTCCAAGTGCGCGATAGGGTATGTACATAGTCCAAGTGCCTGCTAGGAAACCTAGATAGTCCAAGTGCCCGCTAGTTAACCTACATAGCCCAAGGGCCCGCTAGTTAACCTACATAGTCCAAGGTCTGCTAGTTAACCTAGATAGTAAAAGTGCCCGCTAGGTAACCTAGACAGTCCAAGTGCCCGCTAGGTTACCTACATAGTCCAAGTTCCCGCTTGGTAACCTTAATCGTCCAAATGCCCGCTAGGGAAACTACATAGTCCAAGTGCCCGCTAGTTAACCTAGATAGTCCAAGTGCCTGCTAGTAAACCTACATAATCCATGGGCCCGCTAGTTAACCTACATAGTGCAAGAGCCCGCTAGTTAACCTAGATCGTGCAAGTGCCCGCTAGTTAACCTACATAGTCCAAGTGCCCGCTAGTTAACCTATATAGTCCAAGTGCCCGCTAGGGATCCTTCATAATCCAATTGCCTGCTAGGTAACCTAGATAGTGCAAGTGCCCGCTAGTTAACCTAGATAGTCCTAGTGCCCGTTAGTTAACCTAGATAGTCCACGTGCCCACTAGTGGACGTACAAAGTCCAAGTGCCCGCTAGGTAAGCTAGATAGTCCAAGTGCGTGCTAGGGTATGTACATATTCCAAGTGCCTGCTAGGAAACCTAGATAGTCCAAGTGCCCGCTAGTTAACCTACATAGCCCAAGGGCCCGCTAGTTAACCTACATAGTCCAAGGTCTGCTAGTTAACCTAGATAGTAAAAGTGCCCGCTAGGTAACCTAGACAGTCCAAGTGCCCGCTAGGTTACCTGCATATTCAAAGTGCCCGTTCGTTAACATAGATAGTCCAAGTGCCCACTAGGTAACCTACATAATCCAATTGCCCGCTAGGTAACCTACATAGTCCAAGGGCTCACTAGTTAACTTTGATAGTCCAAGTGCCCGCTAGTTAACCTAGATCGTCCAAGTGCCCGCTAGTTAACCTAGATTGTCCAAGTGCCTGCTAGTTAACTTACATAGTCCAATGGTCCACTAGTTACCCTAGATAGTAAAAGTGTCCTCTAGTTAACCTACATAATCCAAGTGCCCGCTAGTTAACCTATATACCAAGTGCCCGCTACGTAACCTAGATAGTCCAAGGGCACGCTAGTTAACCTACATAGTCCAAGAGCACGATAGGCAACCTAGGTAGTCCTAGTGCCCGCTAGGTAACCTAGATAGTCCTAGTGCCTGCTAGGTAACCTACATAGTGCAAGTGTCCGCGAGTTAACCTACATATTCCAAGTGCGCACTAGTTAACATCGATAGTCCAAGTGCCCGCTAGGGAACGTACATAGTCCAAGTGCCCGCTAGGTAACCTAGATAGTGCAAGTGCCTGCTAGTTAACCTAGATAGTTCAAGTACCCGCTAGGTAACCTAGATCGTCCAAGGGCCCCCTAGTTAGCCTACATAGTCCAAGTGCCCACTAGGTAACCTAGATAGTCCAAGTGCCCGTTCGGTAACCTAGATAGTCCAAGTGCCCTTTAGGGAACCTAGATAGTCCAAGGGCCCGCTAGTAAACCTACATAGTCCATGGGCCCGCTAGTTAACCTACATTGTGCAAGTTTCCCCTAGTTAACCTACATAATCTAATTTCCCGGTAGCTAACCTAGGTAGTCAAAGGGCCCGCTAGTTGACCTATATAGTCCAAGTGCCAGCCAGGTAACCTAGATAGTACAAGTGCCCGCTAGGGAACCTAAATAGTCCAAGTGCACGTTAGTTAACCTAGATAGACCAAGTGTCTGCTAGTTAACCTACATAGTCCAAGTGCCCGCTAGTTAACCTATATATCAAATGCCCGCTACGTAACCTAGATAGTCCAAGGGCACACTAGTTAACCTACATAGTACAAGTGCCCGCTAGGCAACCTAGATAGTCCAAGTGCCTGCTAAGGAACCTACATAGTCCAAGTGCCCGCTAGGTAACTTAGATAGTGCAAGTGCCCGCTAGTTAACCTAGATAGTTCTAGTACCCGCTAGGTAACCTAGATCATCCAAGGGCCCCCTAGTTAGCCTACATAGTCCAAGTGCCCGCTAGGTAACCTAGATAGTCCAAGTGCCTGTTCGGTAACCTAGATATTCCAAGTGCCCTTTAGGGAACCTAGATAGTCCAAGGGCCCGCTAGTAAACCTACATATTCCATGGGCCCGCTAGTTAACCTACATAGTGCAAGTGTCCGCTAGTTAACCTACATATTCCAAGTGCCCCCTAGTTAACCTACATAATCTAAGTTCCCGTTAGCTAACCTAGGTAGTCCAAGGGCCCGCTAGATGAACTACATAGTCCAAGTGCCAGCTAGGTAACCTAGATAGTACAAGTACCCGCTAGGGAACCTAGATAGTCCAAGTGCCTGTTAGCTAACCTAGATAGTCCAATTGGCGGCTAGGTAACCTACATAGTCCAAGTGCCCGTTCGTTAACCTAGACAATCCAAGTGCCTGCTAGGTAACCTAGACAGTCCAAGTGCCCGCTAGTTACCCTACATAGTCCAAGTGCCCGATTGGGAACCTACATAATCCAAGTGCCCGCTAGGGAACCTACATAGTCCAAGTGCCCTTTAGGGAACCTAGATAGTCCAACGGACCGCTAGTAAACCTACATAGTCCATGGGCCCGCTAGTTAACCTACATAGTCCAAGTGCCCGATAGGGAACCTACATAATCCAAGTGCCCGCTAGGTAACCAACGTAGTCCAAATGTCCAATAGGGATCCTACATAGTCCAAGTGCCCGCTAGGTAACCTATATAGTCCAAGTGCCCGTTCGTTAATCTACATAGTCCAAGTGCCGGCTAGGAAACCTACATAGTCCAAGGGCCCGCTGGTAACCTAGATAGTCCAAGTGCCCGCTAGGTAACCTAGAGTCCAAGTGCTCGCTATTTAACCTACATAGTCCAAGTGCCCGCTATGTAACTTAGATAGTCAAAGTGCCCATTAGGTAACCTAGATAGTCCAAGTGCCCACTAGGCAACCTACATAGTCCAAGAGCCCGTTCGTTAACCTAGAAGTCCAAGAGCCCGCTAGGTAATCTAGACAGTCCAAGTGCCCGCTAGGTTACCTGCATATTCCAAGTGCCCGTTCATTAACCTAGATAGTCCAAGTGACCACTAGGTAACCTACATAGTCCAAGTGCCCGCTAGGTAACCTATATAGTCCAAGGGCCCGCTAGGTAACCTAGATAGTCCAAGGGCCCGCTAGTTAACCTACATAGTCCAAGGGCTCACTTGTTAACTTTGATAGTCCAAGTGCCCGCTAGTTAACCTAGATTGTCCAAGTGCCTGCTAGTTAACCTACATAGTCCAAGGGTCCACTAGTTAACCTAGATAGTCCAAGTGTCCTCTAGTTAACCTACATAGTCCAAGTGCCCGCTAGTTAACCTATATACCAAGTGCCCGCTACGTAACCTAGATAGTCCAAGGGCACGCTAGTTAACCTACATAGTCCAAGGGTCCACTAGTTAACCTAGATAGTCCAAGTGTCCTCTAGTTAACCTACATAGTCCAAGTGCCCGCTAGTTAAGCTATATACCAAGTGCCCGCTACGTAACCTAGATAGTCCAAGGGCACGCTAGTTAACCTACATAGTCCAAGAGCCCGCTAGGCAACCTAGATAGTCCTAGTGCCCGCTAAGGGACCTACATAGTCCATGTGCCCGCTAGGTAACCTAGATAGTCCAAGTGCCCTCTAGTTCACCTAGATCGTCCAAGTGCCCGCCAGTTAACCTACATAGTCCAAGGGCCCACTAGTTAACCCACATATTCCAAGGTCCGCTAGTTAACCTGGATAGTCCAAGTGCTCGCTAGTTAACCTACATAGTACAAGGGCCCGCTAGTTGACCTAGATAGTCCAATTGCCCGCTAGTTAACCTAGATAGTCCAAGTGCCCGCTAGGTAACGAAAGTAGTACAAATGTCCAATAGGGATTCTACATAGTCCAAGTGCCCGCTAGGGAACCTCCATAGTCCAAGTGCCCGTGAGTTAACCTAGATAGTCAAAGTGCCCGCTAGGTAACCTAGATAGTCCAACAGCCCTCTAGTTAACCTACATACTCCAAGATCCCGCTAGGCAACGTAGATAGTTCAAGTGCCATCTAGGTAACCTAGATAGTCAAAGTACCCACGAGGTAACCTACAAAGTCTAAGTGCCCGCTAGGTTATCTATATAGTCCAAATGCCCACCTGGGAACCTACATAGTCCAAGTGCCCGTTCGTTAACCTAGACAGTCCAAGTGCCCGCTAGGTAACCTACATAGTCCAAGTGCCCGTTCGTTAACCTAGATAGTCCAAGTGCCCGCTAGGAAACCTACATAGTCCAAGGGCCCGCTAGGTAACCTAGATAGCCCAAGTGCCCGCTAGGTAACCTAGAGTCCAAGTGCCCGCTATGTAACCTAGATATTCAAAGTGCCCATTAGGTAACCTAGATAGTCCAAGTGCCCGTTACCTAACCTAGATAGTCCAAGTGCCCACTAGGCAACCTATATAGTCCAAGAGCCCGTTCGTTAACTTAGAAGTCCAAGTGCCCGCTAGGTAACCTAGACAGTCCAAGTGCCCGCTAGGTTACCTGCATATTCAAAGTGCCCGTTCGTTAACATAGATAGTCCAAGTGCCCACTAGGTAACCTACATAATCCAATTGCCCGCTAGGTAACCTACATATTCCAAGGGCTCACTAGTTAACTTTGATAGTCCAAGTGCCCGCTAGTTAACCTAGATCGTCCAAGTGCCCGCTAGTTAACCTAGATTGTCCAAGTGCCTGCTAGTTAACTTACATAGTCCAATGGTCCACTAGTTACCCTAGATAGTAAAAGTGTCCTCTAGTTAACCTACATAATCCAAGTGCCCGCTAGTTAACCTATATACCAAGTGCCCGCTACGTAACCTAGATAGTCCAAGGGCACGCTAGTTAACCTACATAGTCCAAGAGCACGATAGGCAACCTAGGTAGTCCTAGTGCCCGCTAGGTAACCTAGATAGTCCTAGTGCCTGCTAGGTAACCTACATAGTGCAAGTGTCCGCGAGTTAACCTACATATTCCAAGTGCGCACTAGTTAACATCGATAGTCCAAGTGCCCGCTAGGGAACGTACATAGTCCAAGTGCCCGCTAGGTAACCTAGATAGTGCAAGTGCCTGCTAGTTAACCTAGATAGTTCAAGTACCCGCTAGGTAACCTAGATCGTCCAAGGGCCCCCTAGTTAGCCTACATAGTCCAAGTGCCCACTAGGTAACCTAGATAGTCCAAGTGCCCGTTCGGTAACCTAGATAGTCCAAGTGCCCTTTAGGGAACCTAGATAGTCCAAGGGCCCGCTAGTAAACCTACATAGTCCATGGGCCCGCTAGTTAACCTACATTGTGCAAGTTTCCCCTAGTTAACCTACATAATCTAATTTCCCGGTAGCTAACCTAGGTAGTCAAAGGGCCCGCTAGTTGACCTATATAGTCCAAGTGCCAGCCAGGTAACCTAGATAGTACAAGTGCCCGCTAGGGAACCTAAATAGTCCAAGTGCACGTTAGTTAACCTAGATAGACCAAGTGTCTGCTAGTTAACCTACATAGTCCAAGTGCCCGCTAGTTAACCTATATATCAAATGCCCGCTACGTAACCTAGATAGTCCAAGGGCACACTAGTTAACCTACATAGTACAAGTGCCCGCTAGGCAACCTAGATAGTCCAAGTGCCTGCTAAGGAACCTACATAGTCCAAGTGCCCGCTAGGTAACTTAGATAGTGCAAGTGCCCGCTAGTTAACCTAGATAGTTCTAGTACCCGCTAGGTAACCTAGATCATCCAAGGGCCCCCTAGTTAGCCTACATAGTCCAAGTGCCCGCTAGGTAACCTAGATAGTCCAAGTGCCTGTTCGGTAACCTAGATATTCCAAGTGCCCTTTAGGGAACCTAGATAGTCCAAGGGCCCGCTAGTAAACCTACATATTCCATGGGCCCGCTAGTTAACCTACATAGTGCAAGTGTCCGCTAGTTAACCTACATATTCCAAGTGCCCCCTAGTTAACCTACATAATCTAAGTTCCCGTTAGCTAACCTAGGTAGTCCAAGGGCCCGCTAGATGAACTACATAGTCCAAGTGCCAGCTAGGTAACCTAGATAGTACAAGTACCCGCTAGGGAACCTAGATAGTCCAAGTGCCTGTTAGCTAACCTAGATAGTCCAATTGGCGGCTAGGTAACCTACATAGTCCAAGTGCCCGTTCGTTAACCTAGACAATCCAAGTGCCTGCTAGGTAACCTAGACAGTCCAAGTGCCCGCTAGTTACCCTACATAGTCCAAGTGCCCGATTGGGAACCTACATAATCCAAGTGCCCGCTAGGGAACCTACATAGTCCAAGTGCCCTTTAGGGAACCTAGATAGTCCAACGGACCGCTAGTAAACCTACATAGTCCATGGGCCCGCTAGTTAACCTACATAGTCCAAGTGCCCGATAGGGAACCTACATAATCCAAGTGCCCGCTAGGTAACCAACGTAGTCCAAATGTCCAATAGGGATCCTACATAGTCCAAGTGCCCGCTAGGTAACCTATATAGTCCAAGTGCCCGTTCGTTAATCTACATAGTCCAAGTGCCGGCTAGGAAACCTACATAGTCCAAGGGCCCGCTGGTAACCTAGATAGTCCAAGTGCCCGCTAGGTAACCTAGAGTCCAAGTGCTCGCTATTTAACCTACATAGTCCAAGTGCCCGCTATGTAACTTAGATAGTCAAAGTGCCCATTAGGTAACCTAGATAGTCCAAGTGCCCGTTACCTAACCTAGATAGCCCAAGTACCCACTAGGCAACCTACATAGTCCAAGAGCCCGTTCGTTAACCTAGAAGTCCAAGAGCCCGCTAGGTAATCTAGACAGTCCAAGTGCCCGCTAGGTTACCTGCATATTCCAAGTGCCCGTTCATTAACCTAGATAGTCCAAGTGACCACTAGGTAACCTACATAGTCCAAGTGCCCGCTAGGTAACCTATATAGTCCAAGGGCCCGCTAGGTAACCTAGATAGTCCAAGGGCCCGCTAGTTAACCTACATAGTCCAAGGGCTCACTTGTTAACTTTGATAGTCCAAGTGCCCGCTAGTTAACCTAGATTGTCCAAGTGCCTGCTAGTTAACCTACATAGTCCAAGGGTCCACTAGTTAACCTAGATAGTCCAAGTGTCCTCTAGTTAACCTACATAGTCCAAGTGCCCGCTAGTTAACCTATATACCAAGTGCCCGCTACGTAACCTAGATAGTCCAAGGGCACGCTAGTTAACCTACATAGTCCAAGGGTCCACTAGTTAACCTAGATAGTCCAAGTGTCCTCTAGTTAACCTACATAGTCCAAGTGCCCGCTAGTTAAGCTATATACCAAGTGCCCGCTACGTAACCTAGATAGTCCAAGGGCACGCTAGTTAACCTACATAGTCCAAGAGCCCGCTAGGCAACCTAGATAGTCCTAGTGCCCGCTAAGGAACCTACATAGTCCAAGTGCACGCTAGGTAACCTATATAGTCCAAGTGCCCGCTAGGTAACCTAGATAGTCCAAGGGCCCGCTAGTTAACCTACATAGTCCAAGGGCTCACTTGTTAACTTTGATAGTCCAAGTGCCCCTAGTGAACCTAGATTGTCCAAGTGCCCGCTAGTTAACCTAGATTGTCCAAGTGCCTGCTAGTTAACCTACATAGTCCAAGGGTCCACTAGTTAACCTAGATAGTCCAAGTGTCCTCCAGTTAACCTACATAGTCCAAGTGCCCGCTAGTTAACCTATATACCAAGTGCCCGCTACGTAACCTAGATAGTCCAAGGGCACGCTAGTTAACCTACATAGTCCAAGTGCACGCTAGTTAACCTTGATAGTCCAAGTGCCCCTAGTTAACCTAGATAGTCCAAGAGCCTGCTAGGTAACCTACATAGTGCAAGTGTCCGCTAGTTAACCTACATATTCCAAGTGCCCGCTAGTTAACATAGATAGTCCATGTGCCCGCTAGGGAACGTACATAGTCCAACTGCCCGCTAGGTAACCTATATAGTGCAAGTGCCCGCTAGTTAACCTAGATAGTTCAAGTACCCGCTAGGTAATCTAGATCGTCCAAGGGCACCCTAGTTAGCCTACATAGTCCAAGTGCCCGTTCGGTAACCTAGATAGTCCAAGTGCCCTTTAGGGAACCTAGATAGTCATGGGCCCGCTAGTTAACCTACATAGTGCAAGTGTCCGCTAGTTAACCTACATATTCCAAGAGCCCCCTAGTTAACCTACATAATCTAAGTTCCCGTTAGCTAACCTATGTAGTACAAGGGCCCGCTAGTTGACCTACATAGTCCAAGTGCCAGCTAGGTAACCTAGATAGTAAAAGTGCCCGCTAGGAAACCTAGATAGTCCAAGTGCACGCTAGTTAACGTAGATAGTCCAAGTGACCGCTAGTTAACCTACATAGTCCAAGTGCCCGCTAGTTAACCTATATACCATGTGCCTGCTAGGTAACCTAGATAGCCCAAGGGCACTCTAGTTAACCTACATAGTACAAGTGCCCGCTAGGCAACCTAGATAGTCCAAGTGCCCGCTAAGGAACCTACATAGTCCAAGTGCACGCTAGTTAACCTAGATAGTCCAAGTGCCCTCTACTTAACCTAGATAGTCCAAGTGCCTGCTAGGTAACCTACATAGTGCAAGTGTCCGCTAGTTAACCTACAATTTCCAAGTGCCCGCTAGTTAACATAGATAGTCCAAGTGCCCGCTAGGTAACTTAGATAGTGCAACTGCCCGCTAGTTAACCTAGATAGTTCTAGTACCCGCTAGGTAACCGAGAACGTCCAAGGGCCCCCATAGTTAGCCTACATAGTCCAAGTGCCCGCTAGGTAACCTAGATAGTCCAAGTGCGCGCTCGGTAACCTAGAGGGTCCAAGTGCCTTTTATGGAACCTAGATAGTCCAAGGGCCCGTAGTAAACCTACATAGTGCAAGTGTCCGCTAGTTAACCTACATATTCCAAGTGCCCCCTAGTTAACCTACATAATCTAAGTTCCCGTTAGCTAACCTAGGTAGTCTAGGGGCCCGCTAGTTGACCTACATAGTCCAAGTGCCAGCTAGGGAACCTAGATAGTCCAAGTGCCTGTTAGCTAACCTAGATAGGCTAAGTGGCGGCTAGGTCACCTACATAGTCCAAGTGCCCGTTCGTTAACCTAGAAGTCCAAGTGCCAGCTATGTAACCTACACAGTCCAAGTGCCCGTTCGTTAACCTACATAGTCCAAGTGCCCGCTAGTTTGCCTAGATAGTCCAAGTGCCTGCTAGTAAACCTACATAATCCATGGGCCCGCTAGTTAACCTACATAGTACAAGGGCCCGCTGGTTAACCTAGATCGTGTAAGTGTCTGCTAGTTAACCTACATAGTCCAAATGCCCGCTAGTTAACCTATATACCAAGTGCCCGCTACGTAACCTAGATAGTCCAAGGGCACGCTAGTTAACCTACATAGTACAAGGGCCAGCTAGGCAACCTAGATAGTCCAAGTGCCCGCTAAGGAACCTACATAGTCCAAGTGCACGCTAGTTAACCTAGATAGTCCAAGTGCCCGCTAATTAACCTAGATAGTCCAAATGCCTGCTAGGTAACCGACATAGTGCAAGTGTCCGCTAGTTAACCTACATATTCCAAGTGCCCGCTAGTTAACATAGATAGTCCAAGTGCCCGCTAGGGAACGTACATAGTCCAAGTGCCCGCTAGGTAACTTAGATAGTGCAAGTGCCCGCTAGTTAACCTAGATAGTTCTAGTACCCGCTAGGTAACCTCGATCGTTCAAGGGCCCCCTAGTTAGCCTACATAGTCCAAGTGCCCGCTAGATAACCTAGATAGTCCAAGTGCCCGTTTGGTAACCTAGATAGCCCAAGTGCCCTTTAGGGAACCTAGATAGTCCAAAGGCCCTCTAGTAAACCTACATAGTCCATGGGCCCGCTAGTTAACCTGATAGTGCAAGTGTCCGCTAGTTAACCTACATATTCCAAGTGCCCGCTAGGGAACCTACAAAGTCCAAGTGTCCGCTAGGCAACCTACATAGTCCAAGTGCCCGTTAGTTAACCTAGATAATCAAAGTGCCTGCTAGGTTACTTAGATAGTCCAAGTGCCCACTAGATAACCTACATAGTCCAAGTTCCCGCTTGGTAACCTTAATCGTCCAAATGCCCGCTAGGGAAACTACATAGTCCAAGTGTCCGCTAGTTAACCTAGATAGTCCAAGTGCCTGCTAGTAAACCTACATAATCCATGGGCCCGCTAGTTAACCTACATAGTGCAAGGGCCCGCTAGTTAACCTAGATCGTGCAAGTGTCCGCTAGTTAACCTACATAGTCCAAGTGCCCGCTAGTTAACCTAGATAGTCTAAGTGCCCGCTAGGGATCCTTCATAATCCAAGTGCCTGCTAGGTAACCTAGATAGTCCAAGTGCCCGCTAGTTAACCTAGATAATCCTAGTGCCTGTTAGTTAACCTAGATAGTCCACGTGCCCACTAGGGGACGTACATAGTCCAAGTTCCTGCTAGGAAACCTAGATAGTCCAAGTGCCCGCTAGTTAACCTACATAGTCCAAGGGCCCGCTAGTTAACCTACATAGTCCAAGGTCTGCTAGTTAACCTAGATAGTAAAAGTGCCCGCTAGGTATCCTAGACAGTCCAAGTGCCCGCTAGGTTACCTACATAGTCCAAGTGCCCGTTCGTTAACCTAGATAGTCCATGTGCCCGCTAGGTAACCTACATAGTCCAAGGGACCGCTAGGTAACCTAGACAGTCCAATTGTGCGCTAGGTAACCTAGATAGTCTAAGTTCCCGCTAGTTAACCTAGATATTCCAAGTGCTCGCTAGGTAACCTAGATAGTCCAAGTGCCTGCTAGGTAACCTAGATAGTCCAAAAGCCCGCTAGGGAAACTACATAGTCCAAGTGCCCGCTAGTTTACCTAGATAGTCCAAGTGCCTGCTAGTAAACCTACATAATCCATGGGCCCGCTAGTTAACCTACATAGTACAAGGGCCCGCTGGTTAACCTAGATCGTTTAAGTGTCCGCTAGTTAACCTACATAGTCCAAGTGCCCGCTAGTTAACCTAGATAATCCAAATGCCCGCTAGGTAACCAAGGTAGTCCAAGTGCCCGCTAGGTAACCTACAAAGTCTAAGTGCCCACTATGGAATCTATATAGTCCAAAGGCCCGCTAGGGAGCCTACATAATCCAAATGCCCGCTAGGTAACATAGATAGTCCAAGGGCCCTCTAGGTAACCTACATAGTCCTAGTGCCCCCTAGTTAACCTACATTCTCGAAGTACCCGATAAGTAACCTACATATTCCAAGTGCCCGCAAGGTAACCTTCATAGTCCAAATGCCCTCTAGTTAACCCACATAGTCCAAGTGCCCGCTAGGGAACTTACATAGTCCAAGGGCCCGCTAGGGAACCTACATAGTCCAAGTGCCCGTAAGTTAACCTAGATAGTCCAAGTGCCCGCTAGGTAACCTAGATAGTCCAACGGCCCTCTAGGTAACCTACATACTCCAAGAACCCGCTAGGCAACGTAGATAGTTCAAGTGCCAGCTAGGTAACCTACAAAGTCTAAGTGCCCGCTAGGTTATCTATATAGTCCAAATGCCCGCCTGGGAACCTACATAGTCCATGTGCCCGCTAGGTAACCTAGATAGTCCAAGGGCCCTCTAGTTCACCTAGATCGTCCAAGTGCCCGCTAGTTAACCTACATAGTCCAAGGGCCCACTAGTTAACCCACATATTCCAAGGTCCGCTAGTTAACCTGGATAGTCCAAGTGCTCACTAGTTAACCTACATAGTACAAGGGCCCGCTAGTTGACCTAGATAGTCCAATTGCCCGCTAGTTAACCTAGATAGTCCAAGTGCCCGCTAGGTAACCAAAGTAGTACAAATGTCCAAGAGGGATTCTACATAGTCCAAGTGCCCGCTAGGGAACCTCCATAGTCCAAGTGCCCGTGAGTTAACCTAGATAGTCAAAATGCCCGCTAGGTAACCTAGATAGTCCAACAGCCCTCTAGTTAACCTACATACTCCAAGATCCCGCTAGGCAACGTATATAGTTCAAGTGCCATCTAGGTAACCTAGATAGTCAAAGTACCCACGAGGTAACCTACAAAGTCTAAGTGCCCGCTAGGTTATCTATATAGTCCAAATGCCCACCTGGGAACCTACATAGTCCAAGTGCCCGTTCGTTAACCTAGATAGTCCAAGTGCCCGCTAGGTAACCTACATAGTCCAAGTGCCTGTTCGTTAACCTAGATAGTCCAAGTGCCCGCTAGGAAACCTACATAGTCCAAGGGCCCGCTAGGTAACCTAGATAGCCCAAGTGCCCGCTAGGTAACCTAGAGTCCAAGTGCCCGCTATGTAACCTAGATATTCAAAGTGCCCATTAGGTAACCTAGATAGTCCAAGTGCCCGTTACCTAACCTAGATAGTCCAAGTGCCCACTAGGCAACCTATATAGTCCAAGAGCCCGTTCGTAAACTTAGAAGTCCAAGTGCCCGCTAGGTAACCTAGACAGTCCAAGTGCCCGCTAGGTTACCTGCATATTCAAAGTGCCCGTTCGTTAACATAGATAGTCCAAGTGCCCACTAGGTAACCTACATAGTCCAATTGCCCGCTAGGTAACCTATATAGTCCAAGTGCCCGCTAGGTAACCTACATAGTCCAAGTGCCCGCTAGTTAACCTAGATCGTCCAAGTGCCCGCTAGTTAACCTAGATTGTCCAAGTGCCTGCTAGTTAACTTACATAGTCCAATGGTCCACTAGTTAACCTAGATAGTAAAAGTGTCCTCTAGTTAACCTACATAATCCAAGTGCCCGCTAGTTAACCTATATACCAAGTGCCCGCTATGTAACCTAGATAGTCCAAGGGCACGCTAGTTAACCTACATAGTCCAAGAGCACGATAGGCAACCTAGGTAGTCCTAGTGCCCGCTAAGGAACCTACATAGTCCATGTGCACCCTAGTTAACCTAGATAGTCCAAGTGCCCGCTAGGTAACCTAGATAGTCCTAGTGCCTGCTAGGTAACCTACATAGTGCAAGTGTCCGCGAGTTAACCTACATATTCCAAGTGCGCACTAGTTAAAATCGATAGTCCAAGTGCCCGCTAGGGAACGTACATAGTCCAAGTGCCCGCTAGGTAACCTAGATAGTGCAAGTGCCTGCTAGTTAACCTAGATAGTTCAAGTACCCGCTAGGTAACCTAGATCGTCCAAGGGCCCCCGAGTTAGCCTACATAGTCCAAGTGCCCACTAGGTAACCTAGATAGTCCAAGTGCCCGTTCGGTAACCTAGATAGTCCAAGTGTCCTTTAGGGAACCTAGATAGTCCAAGGGCCCGCTAGTAAACCTACATAGTCCATGGGCCCGCTAGTTAACCTACATTGTGCAAGTTTCCCCTAGTTAACCTACATAATCTAATTTCCTGGTAGCTAACCTAGGTAGTCAAAGGACCCGCTAGTTGACCTACATAGTCCAAGTGCCAGCTAGGTAACCTAGATAGTACAAGTGCCCGCTAGGGAACCTAAATAGTCCAAGTGCACGTTAGTTAACCTAGATAGACCAAGTGTCTGCTAGTTAACCTACATAGTCCAAGTGCCCGCTAGTTAACCTATATATCAAGTGCCCGCTACGTAACCTAGATAGTCCAAGGGCACGCTAGTTAACCTACATAGTACAAGTGCCCGCTAGGCAACCTAGATAGTCCAAGTCCCTGCTAAGGAACCTACATAGTCCAAGTGCCCGCTAGGTAACTTAGATAGTGCAAGTGCCCGCTAGTTAACCTAGATAGTTCTAGTACCCGCTAGGTAACCTAGATCATCCAAGGGCCCCTAGTTAGCCTACATAGTCCAAGTGCCCGCTAGGTAACCTAGATAGTCCAAGTGCCTGTTCGGTAACCTAGATATTCCAAGTGCCCTTTAGGGAACCTAGATAGTCCAAGGGCCCGCTAGTAAACCTACATATTCCATGGGCCCGCTAGTTAACCTACATAATCTAAGTTCCCGTTAGCTAACCTAGGTAGTCCAAGGGCCCGCTAGATGACCTACATAGTCCAAGTGCCAGCTAGGTAACCTAGATAGTACAAGTACCCGCTAGGGAACCTAGATAGTCCAAGTGCCTGTTAGCTAACCTAGATAGTCCAAGTGGCGGCTAGGTAACCTACATAGTCCAAGTGCCCGTTTGTTAACCTAGATAATCCAAATGCCTGCTAGGTAACCTAGACAGTCCAAGTGCCCGCTAGTTACCCTACATAGTCCAAGTGCCCGATAGGGAACCTACATAATCCAAGTGCCCGCTAGGGAACCTACATAGTCCAAGTGCCCTTTAGGGAACCTAGATAGTCCAATGGCCCGCTAGTAAACCTACATAGTCCAAGTGCCCGATAGGGAACCTACATAATCCAAGTGCCCGCTAGGAAACCTACGTAGTCCAAGTGCCCGCTAGGCAACCTACATAGTCCAAGTGCCGGTTAGTTAACCTAGATAATCAAAGTGCCTGCTAGGTAACTTAGATAGTCCAAGTGCCCACTAGGTAACCTACATAGTCCACGTTCCCGCTTGGTAACCTTAATAGTCCAAATGCCCGCTAGGGAAACTACATATACCAAGTGCCCGATAGTTAACCTAAATAGTCCAAATGCCTGCTAGTAAACCTACATAATCCATGGGCCCGCTAGTTAACCTAGATAGTCCAAGTGCCCGCTAGGTAACCTAGATAGTCAAAGTGCCCGTTAGGTAACCTACATTGTCCAAGTTCCCGCTAGGTAACCTAGATAGTCCAAGCGCCCGTTACCTAACTTAGATAGTCCAAGTGCCCACTAGGCAACATACATAGTCCAAGTGCCCGTTCGTTAACCTAGAAGTCCAAGTGCCCGCTATGTAACCTAGACAGTCCAAGTGCCCGCTAGGTTACCTGCATAGTCCAAGTGCCCGTTCGTTAACCTAGATAGTCCAAGTGCCCACTAGGAAACCTACATAGTCCAAGGGCCCGCTAGGTAACATAGATAGTCCAAGTGCCCGCTAGGTAACCTAGAGTCCAAGTGCTCGCTAGTTAACCTACATAGTCCAAGTGCCCGCTATGTAACCTAGATAGTCAAAGTGCCCGTTAGGTTACCTAGAGAGTCCAAGTGCCCGCTAGGTAACCTAGATAGTCCAAGTGCCCTCTAGTTAACCTAGATCGTCCAAGTGCCCGCTAGTTAACCAACAAAGTCCAAGGGCCCGCTAGTTAACCCACATAGTCCAAGGTCCGCTAGTTAACCTAGATAGTCCAAGTGCTCGCCAGTTAACCTACATAGTACAAGGGCCCGCTAGTTGACCTAGATAATCCAAGTGCCCGCTAGTTAACCTAGTTAGTCCAAGTGCCCGCTAGGTAACCAAAGTAGTCCAAATGTCCAATAGGGATCCTACATAGTCCAAGTGCCCGCTAGGTAACCTACATAGTCCAAGTGCCCGTTCGTTAACCTAGATAGTCCAAGTGCCTGCTAGGTAACCTAGACTGTCCAAGTGCCCGCTAGGTTACCTACATAGTCCAAGTGCCCGTTCTTTAACCTAGATAGTCCATGTGCCCGCTAGGAAACCTACATAGTCCAAGGGCCCGCTGGTAACCTAGATAGTCCAACAGCCCTCTAGGTAACCTACATACTCCAAAAACCCGCTAGGCAACGTAGATAGTTCAAGTGCCAGCTAGGTAACCTACATAGTCAAAGTGCTCGCTAGGTAACCTACAAAGTCTAAGTGCCCGCTAGGTTATCTATATAGTCCAAATGCCCACCTGGGAACCTACATAGTCCAAGTGCCCGCTAGGTAACCTAGATAGTCCAAGTGCCCTCTAGTTAACCTAGATCGTCCAAGTGCCCGCTAGTTAACCCACATAGTCCAAGGTCCGCTAGTTAACCTAGATAGTCCATGTGCTTGCTAGTTAACCTTCATAGTACAAGGGCCCGCTGGTTGACCTAGATAGTCCAAGTGCCCGCTAGTTAACGTAGATAGTCCAAGTGCCCGCTAGGTAACCAAAGTAGTCCAAATGTCCAATAGGGATCCTACATAGTCCAAGTGCCCGCTAGGTAACCTACATAGTCCAAATGCCCGTTCGTTAATCTACATAGTCCAAGTGCCGACTAGGAAACCTACATAGTCCAAGGGCCCGCTGGTAACCTAGATAGTCCAAGTGCCCGCTAGGTAACCTAGAGTCCAAGTGCTCGCTATTTAACCTACATAGTCCAAGTGCCCGCTATGTAACTTAGATAGTCAAAGTGCCCATTAGGTAACCTAGATAGTCCAAGTGCCCGTTACCTAACCTAGATAGCCCAAGTACCCACTAGGCAACCTACATAGTCCAAGAGCCCGTTCGTTAACCTAGAAGTCCAAGAGCCCGCTAGGTAATCTAGACAATCCAAGTGCCCGCTAGGTTACCTGCATATTCCAAGTGCCCGTTCATTAACCTAGATAGTCCAAGTGACCACTAGGTAACCTACATAGTCCAAGTGCCCGCTAGGTAACCCATATAGTCCAAGTGCCCGCTAGGTAACCTAGATAGTCCAAGGGCCCGCTAGTTAACCTACATAGTCCAAGGGCTCACTTGTTAACTTTGATAGTCCAAGTGCCCGCTAGTTAACCTAGATTGTCCAAGTGCCTGCTAGTTAACCTACATAGTCCAAGGGTCCACTAGTTAACCTAGATAGTCCAAGTGTCCTCTAGTTAACCTACATAGTCCAAGTGCCCGCTAGTTAACCTATATACCAAGTGCCCGCTACGTAACCTAGATAGTCCAAGGGCACACTAGTTAACCTACATAGTCCAAGGGTCCACTAGTTAACCTAGATAGTCCAAGTGTCCTCTAGTTAACCTACATAGTCCAAGTGCCCGCTAGTTAAGCTATATACCAAGTGCCCGCTACGTAACCTAGATAGTCCAAGGGCACGCTAGTTAACCTACATAGTCCAAGAGCCCGCTAGGCAACCTAGATAGTCCTAGTGCCCGCTAAGGAACCTACATAGTCCAAGTGCACGCTAGGTAACCTATATAGTCCAAGTGCCCGCTAGGTAACCTAGATAGTCCAAGGGCCCGCTAGTTAACCTACATAGTCCAAGGGCTCACTTGTTAACTTTGATAGTCCAAGTGCCCCTAGTGAACCTAGATTGTCCAAGTGCCCGCTAGTTAACCTAGATTGTCCAAGTGCCTGCTAGTTAACCTACATAGTCCAAGGGTCCACTAGTTAACCTAGATAGTCCAAGTGTCCTCTAGTTAACCTACATAGTCCAAGTGCCCGCTAGTTAACCTATATACCAAGTGCCCGCTACGTAACCTAGATAGTCCAAGGGCACGCTAGTTAACCTACATAGTCCAAGTGCACGCTAGTTAACCTTGATAGTCCAAGTGCCCGCTAGTTAACCTAGATAGTCCAAGAGCCTGCTAGGTAACCTACATAGTGCAAGTGTCCGCTAGTTAACCTACATATTCCAAGTGCCCGCTAGTTAACATAGATAGTCCATGTGCCCGCTAGGGAACGTACATAGTCCAACTGCCCGCTAGGTAACCTATATAGTGCAAGTGCCCGCTAGTTAACCTAGATAGTTCAAGTACCCGCTAGGTAATCTAGATCGTCCAAGGGCACCCTAGTTAGCCTACATAGTCCAAGTGCCCGTTCGGTAACCTAGATAGTCCAAGTGCCCTTTAGGGAACCTAGATAGTCCATGGGCCCGCTAGTTAACCTACATAGTGCAAGTGTCCGCTAGTTAACCTACATATTCCAAGAGCCCCCTAGTTAACCTACATAATCTAAGTTCCCGTTAGCTAACCTATGTAGTACAAGGGCCCGCTAGTTGACCTACATAGTCCAAGTGCCAGCTAGGTAACCTAGATAGTAAAAGTGCCCGCTAGGAAACCTAGATAGTCCAAGTGCACGCTAGTTAACCTAGATAGTCCAAGTGACCGCTAGTTAACCTACATAGTCCAAGTGCCCGCTAGTTAACCTATATACCAAGTGCCTGCTACGTAACCTAGATAGTCCAAGGGCACTCTAGTTAACCTACATAGTACAAGTGCCCGCTAGGCAACCTAGATAGTCCAAGTGCCCGCTAAGGAACCTACATAGTCCAAGTGCACGCTAGTTAACCTAGATAGTCCAAGTGCCCTCTACTTAACCTAGATAGTCCAAGTGCCTGCTAGGTAACCTACATAGTGCAAGTGTCCGCTAGTTAACCTACATATTCCAAGTGCCAGCTAGTTAACATAGATAGTCCAAGTGCCCGCTAGGTAACTTAGATAGTGCAACTGCCCGCTAGTTAACCTAGATAGTTCTAGTACCCGCTAGGTAACCGAGAATGTCCAAGGGCCCCCATAGTTAGCCTACATAGTCCAAGTGCCCGCTAGGTAACCTAGATAGTCCAAGTGCGCGCTCGGTAACCTAGAGGGTCCAAGTGCCTTTTAGGGAACCTAGATAGTCCAAGGGCCCGTAGTAAACCTACATAGTCCTTGGGCCCGCTAGTTAACCTACATAGTGCAAGTGTCCGCTAGTTAACCTACATATTCCAAGTGCCCCCTAGTTAACCTACATAATCTAAGTTCCCGTTAGCTAACCTAGGTAGTCCAGGGGCCCGCTAGTTGACCTACATAGTCCAAGTGCCAGCTAGGGAACCTAGATAGTCCAAGTGCCTGTTAGCTAACCTAGATAGGCTAAGTGGCGGCTAGGTCACCTACATAGTCCAAGTGCCCGTTCGTTAACCTAGAAGTCCAAGTGCCCGCTATGTAACCTACACAGTCCAAGTGCCCGTTCGTTAACCTACATAGTCCAAGTACCCGCTAGTTTGCCTAGATAGTCCAAGTGCCTGCTAGTAAACCTACATAATCCATGGGCCCGCTAGTTAACCTACATAGTACAAGGGCCCGCTGGTTAACCTAGATCGTGTAAGTGTCCGCTAGTTAACCTACATAGTCCAAATGCCCGCTAGTTAACCTATATACCAAGTGCCCGCTACGTAACCTAGATAGTCCAAGGGCACGCTAGTTAACCTACATAGTACAAGGGCCAGCTAGGCAACCTAGATAGTCCAAGTGCCCGCTAAGGAACCTACATAGTCCAAGTGCACGCTAGCTAACCTAGATAGTCCAAGTGCCCGCTAGTTAACCTAGATAGTCCAAATGCCTGCTAGGTAACCGACATAGTGCAAGTGTCCGCTAGTTAACCTACATATTCCAAGTGCCCGCTAGTTAACATAGATAGTCCAAGTGCCCGCTAGGGAACGTACATAGTCCAAGTGCCCGCTAGGTAACTTAGATAGTGCAAGTGCCCGCTAGTTAACCTAGATAGTTCTAGTACCCGCTAGGTAACCTCGATCGTTCAAGGGCCCCCTAGTTAGCCTACATAGTCCAAGTGCCCGCTAGATAACCTAGATAGTCCAAGTGCCCGTTTGGTAACCTAGATAGCCCAAGTGCCCTTTAGGGAACCTAGATAGTCCAAAGGCCCTCTAGTAAACCTACATAGTCCATGGGACCGCTAGTTAACCTGATAGTGCAAGTGTCCGCTAGTTAACCTACATATTCCAAGTGCCCGCTAGGGAACCTACATAGTCCAAGTGTCCGCTAGACAACCTACATAGTCCAAGTGCCCGTTAGTTAACCTAGATAATCAAAGTGCCTGCTAGGTTACTTAGATAGTCCAAGTGCCCACTAGGTAACCTACATAGTCCAAGTTCCCGCTTGGTAACTTTAATCGTCCAAATGCCCGCTAGGGAAACTACATAGTCCAAGTGTCCGCTAGTTAACCTAGATAGTCCAAGTGCCTGCTAGTAAACCTACATAATCCAAGGGCCCGCTAGTTAACCTACATAGTGCAAGGGCCCGCTAGTTAACCTAGATCGTGCAAGTGTCCGCTAGTTAACCTACATAGTCCAAGTGCCCGCTAGTTAACCTAGATAGTCCAAGTGCCCGCTAGGGATCCTTCATAATCCAAGTGCCTGCTAGGTAACCTAGATAGTCCAAGTGCCCGCTAGTTAACCTAGATAATCCTAGTGCCTGTTAGTTAACCTAGATAGTCCACGTGCCCACTATGGGACGTACATAGTCCAAGTTCCTGCTAGGAAACCTAGATAGTCCAAGTGCCCGCTAGTTAACCTACATAGTCCAAGGGCCCGCTAGTTAACCTACATAGTCCAAGGTCTGCTAGTTAACCTAGATAGTAAAAGTGCCCGCTAGGTATCCTAGACAGTCCAAGTGCCCGCTAGGTTACCTACATAGTCCAAGTGCCCGTTCGTTAACCTAGATAGTCCAAGTGCCCGCTAGGTAACCTACATAGTCCAAGGGACCGCTAGGTAGTCCAATTGTCCGCTAGGTAACCTAGATAGTCTAAGTTCCCGCTAGTTAACCTAGATAGTCCAAGTGCTCGCTAGGTAACCTAGATAGTCCAAGTGCCTGCTAGGTAACCTAGATAGTCCAAAAGCCCGCTAGGGAAACTACATAGTCCAAGTGCCCGCTAGTTTACCTAGATAGTCCAAGTGCCTGCTAGTAAACCTACATAATCCATGGGCCCGCTAGTTAACCTACATAGTACAAGGGCCCGCTGGTTAACCTAGATCGTTTAAGTGTCCGCTAGTTAACCTACATAGTCCAAATGCCCGCTAGTTAACCTATATACCAAGTGCCTGCTACGTAACCTAGATAGTCCAAGGGCACGCTAGTTAACCTGCATAGTATAAGTGCCAGCTAGGCAATCTAGATAGTCCAAGTGCCCGCTAAGGAACCTACATAGTCCAAGTGCACGCTAGTTAACCTAGATAGTCCAAGTGCCCGCTAGTTAACCTAGATAGTCCAAATGCCTGCTAGGTAACCGACATAGTGCAAGTGTCCGCTAGTTAACCTACATATTCCAAGTGCCCGCTAGTTAACATAGATTGTCCAAGTGCCCGCTAGGGAACGTACATAGTCCAAGTGCCCGCTAGGGAACGTACATAGTCCAAGTGCCTGCTAGGTAAGTTAGATAGTGCAAGTGCCCGCTAGTTAACCTAGATAGTTCTAGTATCCGCTAGGTAACCTCGATCGTTCAAGGGCCCCCTAGTTAGCCTACATAGTCCATGTGCCCGCTAGATAACTTAGATAGTCCAAGTGCCCGTTTGGTAACCTAGATAGCCCAAGTGCCCTTTAGGGAACCTAGATAGTCCAAAGGCCCTCTAGTAAACCTACATAGTCCATGGGCCCGCTAGTTAACCTACATAGTGCAAGTGTCCGCTAGTAAACCTACATATTCCAAGTGCCCACTAGGGAACCTACATAGTCCAAGTGCCCGCTAGGCAACCTACATCGTCCAAGTGCCCGTTAGTTAACCTAGATAATCAAAGTGCCTGCTAGGTAACTTAGATAGTCCAAGTGCCCACTAGGTAACCTACATAGTCCAAGTTCCCGCTTGGTAACCTTAATCGTCCAAATGCCCGCTAGGGAAACTGCATAGTCCAAGTGCCCGCTAGTTAACCTAGATAGTCCAAGTGCCTGCTAGTAAACCTACATAATCCATGGGCCCGCTAGTTAACCTACATAGTGCAAGAGCCCGCTAGTTAACCTAGATCGTGCAAGTGCCCGCTAGTTAACCTACATAGTCCAAGTGCCCGCTAGTTAACCTATATAGTCCAAGTGCCCGCTAGGGATCCTTCATAATCCAATTGACTGCTAGGAAACCTAGATAGTCCAAGTGCCCGCTAGTTAACCTAGATAGTGCTAGTGCCCGTTAGTTAACCTAGATAGTCTATGTGCCCACTAGGGGACGTACAAAGTCCAAGTGCCCGCTAGGTAAGCTAGATAGTCCAAGTGCGCGCTAGGGTATGTACATAGTCCAAGTGCCTGCTAGGAAACCTAGATAGTCCAAGTGCCCGCTAGTTAACCTACATAGCCCAAGGGCCCGCTAGTTAACCTACATAGTCCAAGGTCTGCTAGTTAACCTAGATAGTAAAAGTGCCCGCTAGGTAACCTAGACAGTCCAAGTGCCCGCTAGGTTACCTACATAGTCCAAGTTCCCGCTTGGTAACCTTAATCGTCCAAATGCCCGCTAGGGAAACTACATAGTCCAAGTGCCCGCTAGTTAACCTAGATAGTCCAAGTGCCTGCTAGTAAACCTACATAATCCATGGGCCCGCTAGTTAACCTACATAGTGCAAGAGCCCGCTAGTTAACCTAGATCGTGCAAGTGCCCGCTAGTTAACCTACATAGTCCAAGTGCCCGCTAGTTAACCTATATAGTCCAAGTGCCCGCTAGGGATCCTTCATAATCCAATTGCCTGCTAGGTAACCTAGATAGTGCAAGTGCCCGCTAGTTAACCTAGATAGTCCTAGTGCCCGTTAGTTAACCTAGATAGTCCACGTGCCCACTAGTGGACGTACAAAGTCCAAGTGCCCGCTTGGTAAGCTAGATAGTCCAAGTGCGCGCTAGGGTATGTACATATTCCAAGTGCCTGCTAGGAAACCTAGATAGTCCAAGTGCCCGCTAGTTAACCTACATAGCCCAAGGGCCCGCTAGTTAACCTACATAGTCCAAGGTCTGCTAGTTAACCTAGATAGTAAAAGTGCCCGCTAGGTAACCTAGACAGTCCAAGTGCCCGCTAGGTTACCTACATAATCCAAGTGCCCGTTCGTTAACCTAGATAGTCCAAGTGCCCGCTAGGTAACCTATATAGTCCAAGTGCCCGCTAGTTAACCTAGATCGTCCAAGTGCCCGCTAGTTAAACTTCATAGTCCAAATGCCAGCTAGGTAACCTAGATAGTGAAAGTGCCCGTTAGGTAACCTAGATAGTCCAAATGCCCGCTAGGTAACTTACATTGTCCAAGTTCCCGCTAGGTAACCTAGATAGTCCAAGTGCCGGTCACCTAACCTAGATAGTCCAAGTGCCCACTAAGCAACCTACATAGTACAAGGGCCCGCTAGTTGACCTACATAGTCCAAGTGCCCGCTAGTTAACCTAGATAGTCCAAGTGCCCGCTAGGTAACCAAAGTAGTCCAATTGCCCGGTAGGTAACCTACAAAGTCTATGTGCCCGCTAAGGAATCTATATAGACCAAAAGCCCGCTAGGGAGCCTACATAATCCAAATGCCCGCTAGGTAACCTAGATAGTCCAAGGGCACTCTAGGTAACCTACATAGTCCTAGTGCCCCCTAGTTAACCTACATTCTTCAAGTGCCCGATAAGGAACCTACATAGTCCAAGTGCCCGCTAGGTAAACTTCATAGTCCAAATGCCCTCTAGTTAACCCACATAGTCCAAGTGCCCGCTAGGGAACTTACATGGTCCAAGGGCCCGCTAGGGAACCTACATATTCCAAGTGCCCGTTAGTTATCCTAGATAGTCCAAGTGCCCGTTAGGTAACCTAGATAGTCCAACAGTCCTCTAGGTAACCTACATACTCCAAGAACCCTCTAGGCAACGTAGATAGTTCAAGTGCCAGCTAGGTAACCTAGATAGACCAAGTGCCCGCTAGGTAACCTACAAAGTCTAAGTGCCCGCTATGTTATCTATATAGTCCAAATGCCCGCCTGGGAAACTACATAGTCCAAGTGCCCGCTAGATAACCCAGATAGTCCAAGTGCCCTCTAGTTAACCTAGATCGTCCAAGTGCCCGCTAGTTAACCAACATAGTCCAAGGGCCCGCTATTAACCCACATAGTCCAAGGTCCGCTAGTTAACCTAGATAGTCCAAGTGCTCGCTAATTAACCTACATAGTACAAGGGCCCGCTAGTTGACCTAGATAGTCCAAGTGCCCGCTAGTTAACCTAGATAGTCCAAGTGCCCACTAGGTAACCAAAGTAGTCCAAATGTCCAATAGGGATCCTACATAGTCCAAGTGCCCGCTAGGTAACCTACATAGTCCAAGTGCCCGTTCGTTAACCTAGATAGTCCAAGTGCCCGCTAGTTAACCTACATAGTCCAAGGGCCCGCTAGTTAACCTACATAGTCCAAGGTCTGCTAGTTAACCTAGATAGTAAAAGTGCCCGCTAGGTATCCTAGACAGTCCAAGTGCCCGCTAGGTTACCTACATAGTCCAAGTGCCCGTTCGTTAACCTAGATAGTCCAAGTGCCCGCTAGGTAACCTACATAGTCCAAGGGACCGCTAGATAACCTAGATAGTCCAATTGTCCGCTAGGTAACCTAGATAGTCTAAGTTCCCGCTAGTTAACCTAGATAGTCCAAGTGCTCGCTAGGTAACCTAGATAGTCCAAGTGCCTGCTAGGTAACCTAGATAGTCCAAAAGCCCGCTAGGGAAACTACATAGTCCAAGTGCCCGCTAGTTTACCTAGATAGTCCAAGTGCCTGCTAGTAAACCTACATAATCCATGGGCCCGCTAGTTAACCTACATAGTACAAGGGCCCGCTGGTTAACCTAGATCGTTTAAGTGTCCGCTAGTTAACCTACATAGTCCAAATGCCCGCTAGTTAACCTATATACCAAGTGCCTGCTACGTAACCTAGATAGTCCAAGGGCACGCTAGTTAACCTGCATAGTACAAGTGCCAGCTAGGCAATCTAGATAGTCCAAGTGCCCGCTAAGGAACCTACATAGTCCAAGTGCACGCTAGTTAACCTAGATAGTCCAAGTGCCCGCTAGTTAACCTAGATAGTCCAAATGCCTGCTAGGTAACCGACATAGTGCAAGTGTCCGCTAGTTAACCTACATATTCCAAGTGCCCGCTAGTTAACATAGATTGTCCAAGTGCCCGCTAGGGAACGTACATAGTCCAAGTGCCCGCTAGGGAACGTACATAGTCCAAGTGCCTGCTAGGTAAGTTAGATAGTGCAAGTGCCCGCTAGTTAACCTAGATAGTTCTAGTATCCGCTAGGTAACCTCGATCGTTCAAGGGCCCCCTAGTTAGCCTACATAGTCCATGTGCCCGCTAGATAACTTAGATAGTCCAAGTGCCCGTTTGGTAACCTAGATAGCCCAAGTGCCCTTTAGGGAACCTAGATAGTCCAAAGGCCCTCTAGTAAACCTACATAGTCCATGGGCCCGCTAGTTAACCTACATAGTGCAAGTGTCCGCTAGTAAACCTACATATTCCAAGTGCCCACTAGGGAACCTACATAGTCCAAGTGCCCGCTAGGCAACCTACATAGTCCAAGTGCCCGTTAGTTAACCTAGATAATCAAAGTGCCTGCTAGGTAACTTAGATAGTCCAAGTGCCCACTAGGTAACCTACATAGTCCAAGTTCCCGCTTGGTAACCTTAATCGTCCAAATGCCCGCTAGGGAAACTGCATAGTCCAAGTGCCCGCTAGTTAACCTAGATAGTCCAAGTGCCTGCTAGTAAACCTACATAATCCATGGGCCCGCTAGTTAACCTACATAGTGCAAGAGCCCGCTAGTTAACCTAGATCGTGCAAGTGCCTGCTAGTTAACCTACATAGTCCAAGTGCCCGCTAGTTAACCTATATAGTCCAAGTGCCCGCTAGGGATCCTTCATAATCCAATTGACTGCTAGGAAACCTAGATAGTCCAAGTGCCCGCTAGTTAACCTAGATAGTCCTAGTGCCCGTTAGTTAACCTAGATAGTCTATGTGCCCACTAGGGGACGTACAAAGTCCAAGTGCCCGCTAGGTAAGCTAGATAGTCCAAGTGCGCGCTAGGGTATGTACATAGTCCAAGTGCCTGCTAGGAAACCTAGATAGTCCAAGTGCCCGCTAGTTAACCTACATAGCCCAAGGGCCCGCTAGTTAACCTACATAGTCCAAGGTCTGCTAGTTAACCTAGATAGTAAAAGTGCCCGCTAGGTAACCTAGACAGTCCAAGTGCCCGCTAGGTTACCTACATAGTCCAAGTTCCCGCTTGGTAACCTTAATCGTCCAAATGCCCGCTAGGGAAACTACATAGTCCAAGTGCCCGCTAGTTAACCTAGATAGTCCAAGTGCCTGCTAGTAAACCTACATAATCCATGGGCCCGCTAGTTAACCTACATAGTGCAAGAGCCCGCTAGTTAACCTAGATCGTGCAAGTGCCCGCTAGTTAACCTACATAGTCCAAGTGCCCGCTAGTTAACCTATATAGTCCAAGTGCCCGCTAGGGATCCTTCATAATCCAATTGCCTGCTAGGTAACCTAGATAGTGCAAGTGCCCGCTAGTTAACCTAGATAGTCCTAGTGCCCGTTAGTTAACCTAGATAGTCCACGTGCCCACTAGTGGACGTACAAAGTCCAAGTGCCCGCTAGGTAAGCTAGATAGTCCAAGTGCGTGCTAGGGTATGTACATATTCCAAGTGCCTGCTAGGAAACCTAGATAGTCCAAGTGCCTGCTAGTTAACCTACATAGCCCAAGGGCCCGCTAGTTAACCTACATAGTCCAAGGTCTGCTAGTTAACCTAGATAGTAAAAGTGCCCGCTAGGTAACCTAGACAGTCCAAGTGCCCGCTAGGTTACCTACATAATCCAAGTGCCCGTTCGTTAACCTAGATAGTCCAAGTGCCCGCTAGGTAACCTATATAGTCCAAGTGCCCGCTAGTTAACCTAGATCGTCCAAGTGCCCGCTAGTTAACCTTCATAGTCCAAATGCCAGCTAGGTAACCTAGATAGTGAAAGTGCCCGTTAGGTAACCTAGATAGTCCAAATGCCCGCTAGGTAACTTACATTGTCCAAGTTCCCGCTAGGTAACCTAGATAGTCCAAGTGCCGGTCACCTAACCTAGATAGTCCAAGTGCCCACTAAGCAACCTACATAGTACAAGGGCCCGCTAGTTGACCTACATAGTCCAAGTGCCCGCTAGTTAACCTAGATAGTCCAAGTGCCCGCTAGGTAACCAAAGTAGTCCAATTGCCTGGTAGGTAACCTACAAAGTCTATGTGCCCGCTAAGGAATCTATATAGACCAAAAGCCCGCTAGGGAGCCTACATAATCCAAATGCCCGCTAGGTAACCTAGATAGTTCACGGGACCTCTAGGTAACCTACATAGTCCTAGTGCCCCCTAGTTAACCTACATTCTTCAAGTGCCCGATAAGGAACCTACATAGTCCAAGTGCCCGCTAGGTAAACTTCATAGTCCAAATGCCCTCTAGTTAACACACATAGTCCAAGTGCCCGCTAGGGAACTTACATGGTCCAAGGGCCCGCTAGGGAACCTACATATTCCAAGTGCCCGTTAGTTATCCTAGATAGTCCAAGTGCCCGTTAGGTAACCTAGATAGTCCAACAGTCCTCTAGGTAACCTACATACTCCAAGAACCCTCTAGGCAACGTAGATAGTTCAAGTGCCAGCTAGGTAACCTAGATAGACCAAGTGCCCGCTAGGTAACCTACAAAGTCTAAGTGCCCGCTAGGTTATCTATATAGTCCAAATGCCCGCCTGGGAAACTACATAGTCCAAGTGCCCGCTAGATAACCTAGATAGTCCAAGTGCCCTCTAGTTAACCTAGATCGTCCAAGTGCCCGCTAGTTAACCAACATAGTCCAAGGGCCCGCTAGTTAACCCACATAGTCCAAGGTCCGCTAGTTAACCTAGATAGTCCAAGTGCTCGCTAGTTAACCTACATAGTACAAGGGCCCGCTAGTTGACCTAGATAGTCCAAGTGCCCACTAGGTAACCAAAGTAGTCCAAATGTCCAATAGGGATCCTACATAGTCCAAGTGCCCGCTAGGTAACCTACATAGTCCAAGTGCCCGTTCGTTAACCTAGATAGTCCAAGTGCCTGATAGGTAACCTAGACTGTCCAAGTGCCCGTTAGGTTACCTACATAGTCCAAGTGCCCGTTCGTTAACCTAGATAGTCCATGTGCCCGCTAGGAAACCTACATAGTCCAAGGGCCCGCTGGTAACCTAGATAGTCCAACAGCCCTCTAGGTAACCTACATACTCCAAGAACCCGCTAGGCAACGTAGATAGTTCAAGTGCCAGCTAGGTAACCTACATAGTAAAAGTGCCCGCTAGGTAACCTACAAAGTCTAAGTGCCCGCTAGGTTATCTATATAGTCCAAATGCCCGCCTGGGAACCTATATAGTCCAAGTGCCCGCTAGGTAACCTAGATAGTCCAAGTGCCCTATAGTTAACCTAGATCGTCCAAGTGCCCGCTAGTTAACCAACATAGTCCAAGGGCCCGCTAGTTAACCCACATAGTCCAAGTGCCCGCTAGTTAACGTAGATAGTCCAAGTGCCCGCTAGGTAACCAAAGTAGTCCAAATGTCCAATAAGGATCCTACATAGTCCAAGTGCCCGCTAGGTAACCTACATAGTCCAAGTGCCCGTTTGTTAATCTACATAGTCCAAGTGCCGGCTAGGAAACCTACATAGTCCAAGGGCCCGGTGGTAACCTAGATAGTCCAAGTACCCGCTAGGTAACCTAGAGTCCATGTGCTCGCTATTTAACCTACATAGTCCAAGTGCCCGCTATGTAACTTAGATAGTCAAAGTGCCCTCTAGTTAACCTAGATCGTCCAAGTGCCCGCTAGTTAACCAACATAGTCCAAGGGCTCACTAGTTAACCTAGATATTCCAAGTGTCTTTTAGTTAAACTACATAGACAAAGTGCCCACTAGTTAACCTATATACCAAGTGCCCGTTACGTAACCTAGATATTCCAAGGGCACGCTAGTTAACCTATATCGTCCAAGTGTCCGCTAGGCAACCTAGATAGTCCAAGTGCCTGCTAAGGAACCTACATTGTCCAAGTGCACGCTTGTTAACCTAGATAGTCCAAGTGCCCGCTAGTTAACCTACATAGTCCAAGTTCCCGCTAGGTAACCTAGATAATGCAACTGCCCGCTAGTTAACCTAGACAGTTCTAGTACCCGCTAGGTAACCGAGAACGTCCAAGGGCCCCCATAGTTAGCCTACATAGTCCAAGTGCCCGCTAGGTAACCTAGATAGTCCAAGTGCGCGCTCAGTAACCTAGAGAGTCCAAGTGCCTTTTAGGGAACCTAGATAGTTCAAGGGCCCGTAGTAAACCTACATAGTCCTTGGGCCCGCTAGTTAACCTACATAGTGCAAGTGTCCGCTAGTTAACCTACATATTCCAAGTGCCCCCTAGTTAACCTACATAATCTAAGTTCCCGTTAGCTAACCTAGGTAGTCCAGGGGCCCGCTAGTTGACCTACATAGTCCAAGTGCCAGCTAGGGAACCTAGATAGTCCAAGTGCCTGTTAGCTAACCTAGATAGGCTAAGTGGCGACTAGGTCACCTACATAGTCCAAGTGCCCGTTCGTTAACCTACATAGTCCAAGTGCCCGCTAGTTTGCCTAGATAGTCCAAGTGCCTGCTAGTAAACCTACATAATCCATGGGCCCGCTAGTTAACCTACATAGTACAAGGGCCCGCTGGTTAACCTAGATCGTGTAAGTGTCCGCTAGTTAACCTACATAGTCCAAATGCCCGCTAGTTAACCTATATACCAAGTGCCCGCTACGTAACCTAGATAGTCCAAGGGCACGCTAGTTAACCTACATAGTACAAGGGCCAGCTAGGCAACCTAGATAGTCCAAGTGCCCGCTAAGGAACCTACATAGTCCAAGTGCACGCTAGTTAACCTAGATAGTCCAAGTGCCCGCTAGTTAACCTAGATAGTCCAAATGCCTGCTAGGTAACCGACATAGTGCAAGTGTCCGCTAGTTAACCTACATATTCCAAGTGCCCGCTAGTTAACATAGATAGTCCAAGTGCCCGCTAGGGAACGTACATAGTCCAAGTGCCCCTAGGTAACTTAGATAGTGCAAGTGCCCGCTAGTTAACCTAGATAGTTCTAGTACCCGCTAGGTAACCTCGATCGTTCAAGGGCCCCGTAGTTAGCCTACATAGTCCAAGTGCCCGCTAGATAACCTAGATAGTCCAAATGCCCGTTTGGTAACCTAGGTAGCCCAAGTGCCCTTTAGGGAACCTAGATAGTCCAAAGGCCCTCTAGTAAACCTACATAGTCCATGGGCCCGCTAGTTAACATACATAGTGCAAGTGTCCGCTAGTTACCCTACATATTCCAAGTGCCCGCTAGGGAACCTACATAGTCCAAGTGCCCGCTAGGTAACCTACATAGTCCAAGTGCCCTCTAGGCAACCTACATAGTCCAAGTGCCCGTTAGTTAACCTAGATAATCAAAGTGCCTGCTAGGTTACTTAGATAGTCCAAGTGCCCACTAGGTAACCTACATAGTCCAAGTTCCCGCTTGGTAACCTTAATCGTCCAAATGCCCGCTAGGGAAACTACATAGTCCAAGTGCCCGCTAGTTAACCTAGATAGTCCAAGTGCCTGCTAGTAAACCTACATAATCCATGGGCTCGCTAGTTAACCTACATAGTGCAAGGGCCCGCTAGTTAACCTAGATCGTGCAAGTGTCCGCTAGTTAACCTACATAGTCCAAGTGCCCGCTAGTTAACCTAGATAGTCCAAGTGCCCGCTAGGGATCCTTCATAATCCAAGTGCCTGCTAGGTAACCTAGATAGTCCAAGTGCCCGCTAGTTAACCTAGATAGTCCTAGTGCCTGTTAGTTAACCTAGATAGTCCACGTGCCCACTAGGGGACGTACATAGTCCAAGTGCCCGCTAGGAAAGCTAGATAGTCCAAGTGCGCGCTGGGGTATGTACATAGTCCAAGTGCCTGCTAGGAAACCTAGATAGTCCAAGTGCCCGCTAGGTAACCTACATAGTCCAAGGGCCCGCTAGTTAACCTACATAGTCCAAGGTCCGCTAGTTAACCTAGATAGTAAAAGTGCCCACTAGGTAACCTAGACAGTCCAAGTGCCCGTTAGGTTACCTACATAGTCCAAGTGCCCGTTCGTTAACCTAGATAGTCCAAGTGCCCGCTAGGTAACTTACATAGTACAAGGGCCCGCTAGGTAACCTAGATAGTCCAAGTGCCCGCTAGGTAACCTAGATAGTCCAAGTGCCCGCTAGTTAACCTAGATAGTCCAAGTGCCTGCTAGGTAACCTACATTGTCCAAGTTCCCGCTAGGTAACCTAGATAGTCAAAGTGCCCGTTACCTAACCTAGATTGTCCAGTGCCCGCTAGGCAACATACATATTCCAAGTGCCCGTTCGTTAACCTAGAAGTCCAAGTGCCCGCTATGTAACCTAGACAATCCAAGTGCCCGCTAGATTACCTGTATAGTCCAAGTGCACGTTCGTTAACCTAGATAGTTCAAGTGCCCGCTAGGGAACCTACATAGTCCAAGGGACTGCTAGGTAACCTAGATAGTCCAATTGTCCACTAGGTAACCTAGATAGTCTAAGTTCCCGCTAGTTAACCTAGATAGTCCATGTGCTCGCTAGGTAACCTAGATAGTCCAAGTGCCTGCTAGGTAACCTAGATAGTCCAAAAGCCCGCTAGGGAAACTACATAGTCCAAGTTCCCGCTAGTTTGCCTAGATAGTCCAAGTGCCTGCTAGTAAACCTACATAATCCATGGGCCCGCTAGTTAACCTACATAGTACAAGGGCCCGCTGGTTAACCAAGATTGTTTAAGTGTCCGCTAGTTAACCTAGATAGTCCAAGTGCCCGCTAGTTAACCTAGATAGTCCAAATACCTGCTAGGTAACCGACATAGTGCAAGTGTCCGCTAGTTAACCTACATATTCCAAGTGCCCGCTAGTTAACATTGATTGTCCAAGTGCCCGCTAGGGAACGTACATAGTCCAAGTGCCCGCTAGGGAACGTACATAGTCCAAGTGCCCGCTAGGTAACTTAGATAGTGCAAGTGCCCGCTAGTTAACCTAGATAGTTCTAGTATCCGCTAGGTAACCTCGATCGTTCAAGGGCCCCCTAGTTAGCCTACATAGTCCAAGTGCCCGCTAGATAACCTAGATAGTCCAAGTGCCCGTTTGGTAACCTAGATAGCCCAAGTGCCCTTTAGGGAACCTAGATAGTCCAAAGGCCCTCTAGTAAACCTACATAGTCCATGGGCCCACTAGTTAACCTACATAATACAAGTGTCCGCTAGTAAACCTACATATTCCAAGTGCCCGCTAGGCAACCTACATAGTCCAAGTTCCCGTTAGTTAACCTAGATAATCAAAGTGCCCGCTAGGTAACCTAGACAGTCCAAGTGCCCGCTAGGTTACCTACATTGTCCAAGTGCCCGTTCGTTAACCTAGATAGTACAAGTGCCCGCTAGGTAACCTACATAGTCCAAGGGACCGCTAGGTAACCTAGATAGTCCAATTGTCCGCTAGGTAACCTAGATAGTCTAAGTTCCCGCTAGTTAACCTAGATAGTCCAAGTGCTCGCTAGGTAACCTAGATAGTCCAAGTGCCTGCTAGGTAACATAGATAGTCCAAAAGCCCGCTAGGGAAACTACATAGTCCAAGTGGCCGCTAGTTTGCCTAGATAGGCCAAGTGCCTGCTAGTAAACCTACATAATCTATGGGCCCGCTAGTTAACCTACATAGTACAAGGGCCCGCTGGTTAACCTAGATCGTTTAAGTGTCCGCTAGTTAACCTACATTGTCCAAATGCCCGCTAGTTAACCTATATACCAAGTGCCCGCTACGTAACCTAGATAGTCCAAGGGCACGCTAGTTAACCTACATAGTACAAGTGCCAGCTAGGCAACCTAGATAGTCCAAGTGCCCGCTAAGGAACCTACATAGTCCAAGTGCACGCTAGTTAACCTAGATAGTCCAAGTGCCCGCTAGTTAACGTAGATAGTCCAAATGCCTGCTAGGTAACCGACATAGTGCAAGTGTCCGCTAGTTAACCTACATATTCCAAGTGCCCGCTAGTTAACATAGATTGTCCAAGTGCCAGCTAGGGAACGTACATAGTCCAAGTGCCCCTAGGTAACTTAGATAGTGCAAGTGCCCGCTAGTTAACCTAGATAGTTCTAGTACCCGCTAGGTAACCTCGATCGTTCAAGGGCCCCCTAGTTAGCCTACATAGTCCAAGTGCCCGCTAGATAACCTAGATAGTTCAAGTGCCCGTTTGGTAACCTAGGTAGCCCAGGTGCCCTTTAGGGAACCTAGATAGTCCAAAGGCCCTCTAGTAAACCTACATAGTCCATGGGCCCGCTAGTTAACATACATAGTGCAAGTGTCCGCTAGTTACCCTACATATTCCAAGTGCCCGATAGGGAACCTACATAGTCCAAGTGCCCGCTAGGCAACCTACATAGTCCAAGTGCCCTCTAGGCAACCTACATAGTCCAAGTGCCCGTTAGTTAACCTAGATAATCAAAGTGCCTGCTAGGTTACTTAGATAGTCCAAGTGCCCACTAGGTAACCTACATAGTCCAAGTTCCCGCTTGGTAACCTTAATCGTCCTAATGCCCGCTAGGGAAACTACATAGTCCATGTGCCCGCTAGTTAACCTAGATAGTCCAAGTGCCTGCTAGTAAACCTACATAATCCATGGGCCCGCTAGTTAACCTACATAGTGCAAGAGCCCGCTAGTTAACCTAGATCGTGCAAGTGCCCGCTAGTTAACCTACATAGTCCAAGTGCCCGCTAGTTAACCTATATAGTCCAAGTGCCCGCTAGGGATCCTTCATAATCCAATAGCCTGCTAGGTAACCTAGATAGTCCAAGTGCCCGCTAGTTAACCTAGATAGTCCTAGTGCCCGTTAGTTAACCTAGATAGTCCACGTGCCCACTAGGGGATGTACAAAGTCCAAGTGCCCGCTAGGTAAGCTAGATAGTCCAAGTGCGCGCTAGGAAACCGAGATAGTCCAAGTGCCCGCTAGTTAACCTACATAGTCCAAGGGCCCGCTAGTTAACCTACATAGTCCAAGGTCTGCTAGTTAACCTAGATAGTGAAAGTGCCCGCTAGGTAACTTAGACATTCCAAGTGCCCGCTAGGTTACCTACATAGTCCAAGTGCCCGTTCGTTAACCTAGATAGTCCAAGTGCCCGCTAGGTAACCTACCTAGTCCAAGTGCCCGTTACCTAACTTAGATAATCCAAGTGCCCGCTAGGCAACATACATAGTCCAAGTGCCCGTTCGTTAACCTAGAAGTCCAAGTGCCCGGTATGTAACCTAGACAGTCCAAGTGCCCGCTAGGTTACCTGCATAGTCCAAGTGCCCGTTCGTTAACCTAGATAGTCCAAGTGCCCGCTAGGGAACCTATATAGTCCAAGTGCTATCTAGGTAACCTAGATAGTCCAAGTGCCTGCTAGGTAACCTACATAGTCCAAGTGCCCGTTCATTAACCTAGTTAGTCCAAGTGCCCGCTAGGTAACCTATATAGTCCAAGTGCCCGCTAGTTAACCTAGATCGTCCAAGTGCCCGCTAGTTAACCTACATAGTCCAAGTGCCAGCTAGGTAACCTAGATAGTGAAAGTGCCCGTTAGGTAACCTAGATAGTCCAAGTGCCTGCTAGGCAACCTACATTGTCCAAGTTCCCCCTAGGTAACCAAGATATTCCAAGTACCCGTAACCTAACCTAGATAGTCCAAGTGCCCGCTAGGCAACATACACAGTCCAAGTGCCTGTTCGTTAACCTAGAAGTCCAAGTGCCCGCTATGTAACCTAGACAGTCCAAGTGCCCGTTCGTTAACCTAGTTAGTCCAAGTGCCCGCTAGGGAACCTACATAATTCAAGTGCCCGCTAGCCAACCTACATAGTCCAAGTGCCCGTTAGTTAACCTAGATTGTCAAAGTGCCTGCTAGGTAACTTAGATAGTCCAAGTGCTCGCTAGGTAACCTAGATAGTCCAAGTGCCTGCTAGTAAACCTACATAATCCATCGCCCGCTAGTTAACCTACGTAGTACAAGGGCCCGCTAGTTAACCTAGATCGTGTAAGTGTCCGCTAGTTAACCTACATAGTCCAAATACCCGCTAGTTAACCTATATACCAAGTGCCCGCTACGTAACCTAGATAGTCCAAGGGCACGCTAGTTAACCTACATAGTACAAGTGCCCGCTAGGCAACCTAGATAGTCCAAGTGCCCGCTAAGGAACCTACATAGTCCAAGTGCACGCTAGTTAACCTAGATAGTCCAAGTGCCTGCTAGGTAACCGACATAGTGCAAGTGTCCGCTAGTTAACCTACATATTCCAAGTGCCCACTAGTTAACATAGATAGTCCAAGTGCCCGCTAGGGAACGTACATACTCCAAGTGCCCGCTAGGGAACGTACATAGTCCAAGTGCCCGCTAGGTAACTTAGATTGTGCAAGTGCCCACTAGTTAACCTAGATAGTTCTAGTACCCGCTAGGTAACCTCGATCGTTCAAGGGCCCCCTAGTTTGCCTACATAGTCCAAGTGCCTGCTAGATAACCTAGATAGTCCAAGTGTAAGTTCGGTAACTTAGATAGCCCAAGTGCCCTTTAGGGATCCTAGATAGTCCAAAGGCCCGCTAGTAAACCTACATAGTCCATGGGCACTCTAGTTAACCTACATAGTGCAAGTGTCCGCAAGTTAACCTACATATTCCAAGTGCCCGCTAGTTAACCTACATAATCTAAGTGCCCGTTAGCTAACCTAGGTAATCCAAGGGCCCGCTAGTTGACCTACATAGTCCAAGTGCCAGCTAGGTAACCTAGATAGTACAAGTGCCCGCTAGGGAACCTAGATAGTCCAAGTGCCTGTTAGCTAATCTAGATAGTCCAAGTGAAGGCTAGGTAACCTACATAGTCCAAGTGCCCGTTCGTTAACCTATATAATCCAAGGGCCCGCTAGGTAACCTAGACTGTCCAAGTGCCCGCTAGTTAACCTACATAGTCCAAGTGCCCGATAGGGAACCTACATAATCCAAGTGCCCGCTAGGGAACCTACATAGTCCAAGTGCCCGCTAGCGAATCTACATAGTCCAAGTGCCCGTTAGTTAACCTAGATAATCAAAGTGCCTGCTAGGTAACTTAGATAGTCCAAATGCCCGTTCGGTAACCTAGTTAGTCCAAGTGCCCTTTAGGGAACCTAGATAGTCCAAGTGCCTGCTAGTAAACCTACATAATCCATTGGCCCGCTAGTTAACCTAGATAGTCCAAGTTCCCGCTAGTTAACCTAGATAGTCCAAGTGCTCGCTAGGTAACCTAGATAGTCAAAGTGCCCCTTAGGTAACCTACATTGTCCAAGTTCGCTCTAGGTAACCTATATAGTCCAAGTGCCAGTTACCTAACTTAGATAGTCCAAATGCCCGCTAGGCAACATCCATAGTCCAAGTGCCCGCTAGGTAACCCAGAGTCCAAATGCTCGCTAGTTTATCTACATAGTCCAAGTGCCCCCTATGTAACCTAGATAGTCAAAGTGCCCGTTAGGTAACCTAGATAGTCCAAATGCCCGCTAGGTAACTTACATTGTCCAAGTTCCCGCTAGGTAACCTAGATAGTCCAAGTGCCGGTCACCTAACCTAGATAGTCCAAGTGCCCACTAAGCAACCTACATAGTACAAGGGCCCGCTAGTTGACCTACATAGTCCAAGTGCCCGCTAGTTAACCTAGATAGTCCAAGTGCCCGCTAGGTAACCAAAGTAGTCCAATTGCCCGCTAGGTAACCTACAAAGTCTATGTGCCCGCTAAGGAATCTATATAGACCAAAAGCCCGCTAGGGAGCCTACATAATCCAAATGCCCGCTAGGTAACCTAGATAGTCCAAGGGCCCTCTAGGTAACCTACATAGTCCTAGTGCCCCCTAGTTAACCTACATTCTCCAAGTGCCCGATAAGGAACCTACATAGTCCAAGTGCCCGCTAGGTAAACTTCATAGTCCAAATGCCCTCTAGTTAACCCACATAGTCCAAGTGCCCGCTAGGGAACTTACATGGTCCAAGGGCCCGCTAGGGAACCTACATATTCCAAGTGCCCGTTAGTTATCCTAGATAGTCCAAGTGCCCGTTAGGTATCCTAGATAGTCCAACAGTCCTCTAGGTAACCTACATACTCCAAGAACCCTCTAGGCAACGTAGATAGTTCAAGTGCCAGCTAGGTAACCTAGATAGACCAAGTGCCCGCTAGGTAACCTACAAAGTCTAAGGGCCCGCTAGGTTACCTATATAGTCCAAATGCCCGCCTGGGAAACTACATAGTCCAAGTGCCCGCTAGGTAACCTAGATAGTCCAAGTGCCCTCTAGTTAACCTAGATCGTCCAAGTGCCCGCTAGTTAACTAACATAGTCCAAGGGCCCGCTAGTTAACCCACATAGTCCAAGGTCCGCTAGTTAACCTAGATAGTCCAAGTGCTTGCTAGTTAACCTACATAGTACAAGGGCCCGCTAGTTGACCTAGATAGTCCAAGTGCCCGCTAGTTAACCTAGATAGTCCAAGTGCCCGCTAGGTAACCAAAGTAGTCCAAATATCCAATAGGGATCCTACATAGTCCAATGCCCGTTCGTTAACCTCGATAGTCCAAGTGCCTGCTAGGTAACCTAGACTGTCCAAGTGCCCGCTAGGTTACCTACATAGTCCAAGTGCCCGTTCGTTAACCTAGATAGTCCATGTGCCCGCTATGAAACCTACATAGTCCAAGGGCCCGCTGGTAACCTAGATAGTCCAACAGCCCTCTAGGTAACCTACATACTCCAAGAACCCGCTAGGCAACGTAGATAGTTCAAGTGCCAGCTAGGTAACCTACAAAGTCTAAGTGCCCGCTAGGTTATCTATATAGTCCAAATGCCCGCCAGGGAACCTACATAGTCCAAGTGCCCGCTAGGTAACCTAGATAGTCCAAGTGCCCTATAGTTAACCTAGATCGTCCAAGTGCCCGCTAGTTAACCAACATAGTCCAAGGGCCCGCTAGTTAACCCACATAGTCCAAGGTCCGCTAGTTAACCTAGATAGTCCAAGTGCTTGCTAGTTAACCTACATAGTACAAGGGCCCGCTAGTTAACGTAGATAGTCCAAGTGCCCGCTAGGTAACCAAAGTAGTCCAAATGTCCAATAGGGATCCTACATAGTCCAAGTGCCCGCTAGGTAACCTACATAGTCCAAGTGCCCGTTCGTTAATCTACATAGTCCAAGTGCCGGCTAGGAAACCTACATAGTCCAAGGGCCCGCTGGTAATCTAGATAGTCCAAGTGCCCGCTAGGTAACCTAGAGTCCAAGTGCTCGCTATTTAACCTACATAGTCCAAGTGCCCGCTATGTAACTTAGATAGTCAAAGTGCCCATTAGGTAACCTATATAGTCCAAGTGCAAGCTAGGTAACCTAGATAGTCCAAGGGCCTGCTAGTTAACCTACATAGTCCAAGGGCTCACTTGTTAACTTTGATAGTCCAAGTGCCCGCTAGTTAACCTTGATTGTCCAAGTGCTCGCTAGTTAACCTAGATTGTCCAAGTGCCTGCTAGTTAACCTACATAGTCCAAGGGTCCACTATTTAACCTAGATAGTCCAAGTGTCCTCTAGTTAACCTACATAGTCCAAGTGCCCGCTAGTTAACCTATATACCAAGTGCCCGCTATGTAACCTAGATAGTCCAAGGGCACGCTAGTTAACCTACATAGTCCAAGAGCCCGCTAGGCAACCTAGATAGTCCTAGTGTCCGCTAAGGAACCTACATAGTCCAAGTGCACGCTAGGTAACCTATATAGTCCTAGTGCCCGCTAGGTAACCTAGATAGTCCAAGGGCCCACTAGTTAACCTACATAGTCCAAGGGCTCACTTGTTAACTTTGATAGTCCAAGTGCCCCTAGTGAACCTAGATTGTCCAAGTGCCCGCTAGTTAACCTAGATTGTCCAAGTGCCTGCTAGTTAACCTACATAGTCCAAGGGTCCACTAGTTAACCAAATAGTCCAAGTGTCCTCTAGTTAACCTACATAATCCAAGTGCCCGCTAGTTAACCTATATACCAAGTGCCCGCTACGTAACCTAGATAGTCCAAGGGCACGCTAGTTAACCTACATAGTCCAAGTGCACGCTAGTTAACCTTGATAGTCCAAGTGCCCGCTAGTTAACCTAGATAGTCCAAGAGCCTGCTAGGTAACCTACATAGTGCAAGTGTCCGCTAGTTAACCTACATATTCCAAGTGCCCGCTAGTTAACATAGATAGTCCATGTGCCCGCTAGGGAACGTACATAGTCCAACTGCCCGCTAGGTAACCTATATAGTGCAAGTGCCCGCTAGTTAACCTAGATAGTTCAAGTACCCGCTAGGTAATCTAGATCGTCCAAGGGCACCCTAGTTAGCCTACATAGTCCAAGTGCCCGTTCGGTAACCTAGATAGTCCAAGTGCCCTTTAGGGAACCTAGATAGTCCATGGGCCCGCTAGTTAACCTACATAGTGCAAGTGTCCGCTAGTTAACCTACATATTCCAAGAGCCCCCTAGTTAACGTACATAATATAAGTTCCCGTTAGCTAACCTAGGTAGTACAAGGGCCCGCTAGTTGACCTACATAGTCCAAGTGCCAGCTAGGTAACCTAGATAGTAAAAGTGCCCGCTAGGGAACCTAGATAGTCCAAGTGCACGCTAGTTAACCTAGATAGTCCAAGTGACCGCTAGTTAACCTACATAGTCCAAGTGCCCGCTAGTTAACCTATATACCAAGTGCCTGCTACGTAACCTAGATAGTCCAAGGGCACTCTAGTTAACCTACATAGTACAAGTGCCCGCTAGGCAACCTAGATAGTCCAAGTGCCCGCTAAGGAACCTACATAGTCCAAGTGCACGCTAGTTAACCTAGATAGTCCAAGTGCCCTCTACTTAACCTAGATAGTCCAAGTGCCTGCTAGGTAACCTACATAGTGCAAGTGTCCGCTAGTTAACCTACATATTCCAAGTGCCCGCTAGTTAACATAGATAGTCCAAGTGCCCGCTAGGTAACTTAGATAGTCCAAGTGCGCGCTCGGTAACCTAGAGAGTCTAAGTGCCTTTTAGGGAACCTAGATAGTCCAAGGGCCCGTAGTAAACCTACATAGTCCTTGGGCCCGCTAGTTAACCTACATAGTGCAAGTGTCCACTAGTTAACCTACATATTCCAAGTGCCCCCTAGTTAACCTACATAATCTAAGTTCCCGTTAGCTAACCTAGGTAGTCCAGGGGCCCGCTAGTTGACCTACATAAGTCCAAGTGCCAGCTAGGGAACCTAGATAGTCCAAGTGCCTGTTAGCTAACCTAGATAGGCTAAGTGGCGGCTAGGTCACCTACATAGTCCAAGTGCCCGTTCGTTAACCTAGAAGTCCAAGTGCCCGCTATGTAACCTACACAGTCCAAGTGTCCGTTCGTTAACCTACATAGTCCAAGTGCCCGCTAGTTTGCCTAGATAGTCCAAGTGCCTGCTAGTAAACCTACATAATCCATGGGCCCGCTAGTTAACCTACATAGTACAAGGGCCCGCTGGATAACCTAGATCGTGTAAGTGTCCGCTAGTTAACCTACATAGTCCAAATGCCCGCTAATTAACCTATATACCAAGTGCCCGCTACGTAACCTAGATAGTCCAAGGGCACGCTAGTTAACCTACATAGTACAAGGGCCAGCTGGGCAACCTAGATAGTCCAAGTGCCCGCTAAGGAACCTACATAGTCCAAGTGCACGCTAGTTAACCTAGATAGTCCAAGTGCCCGCTAGTTAACCTAGATAGTCCAAATGCCTGCTAGGTAACCGACATAGTGCAAGTGTCCGCTAGTTAACCTACATATTCCAAGTGCCCGCTAGTTAACATAGAGAGTCCAAGTGCCCGCTAGGGAACCTACATAGTCCAAGTGCCCGCTAGGTAACTTAGATAGTGCAAGTGCCCGCTAGTTAACCTAGATAGTTCTAGTACCCGCTAGGTAACCTCGATCGTTCAAGGGTCCCCTAGTTAGCCTACATAGTCCAAGTGCCCGCTAGATAACCTAGATAGTCCAAGTGCCCGTTTGGTAACCTAGATAGCCCAAGTGCCCTTTAGGGAACCTAGATAGTCCAAAGGCCCTCTAGTAAACCTACATAGTCCATGGGCCCGCTAGTTAACCTACATAGTGCAAGTTTCCGCTAGTTACCCTACATATTCCAAGTGCCCGCTAGGGAACCTACATAGTCCAAGTGCCCGCTAGGCAACCTACATAGTCCAAGTGCCCGTTAGTTAACCTAGATAATCAAAGTGCCTGCTAGGTTACTTAGATAGTCCAAGTGCCCACTAGGTAACCTACATAGTCCAAGTTCCCGCTTGGTAACCTTAATCGTCCAAAATCCCGCGAGGGAAACTACATAGTCCAAGTGCCCGCTAGTTAACCTAGATAGTCCAAGTGCCTGCTAGTAAACCTACATAATCCATGGGCCCGCTAGTTAACCTACATAGTGCAAGGGCCCGCTAGTTAACCTAGATCGTGCAAGTGTCCGCTAGTTAACCTACATAGTCCAAGTGCCCGCTAGTTAACCTAGATAGTCCAAGTGCCCGCTAGGGATCCTTCATAATCCAAGTGCCTGTTAGTTAACCTAGATAGTCCACGTGCCCACTAGGGGACGTACATAGTCCAAGTGCCCGCTAGGTAAGCTAGATAGTCCAAGTGCCCGCTAGTTAACCTACATAGTCCAAGGGCCTGCTAGTTAACCTACATAGTCCAAGGTCTGCTAGTTAATCTAGATAGTCAAAGTGCCCGCTAGGTAACCTAGACAGTCCAAGTGCCCGCTAGGTTACCTACATAGTCCAAGTGCCTGTTCGTTAACCTAGATAGTACAAGTGCCCGCTAGGTAACCTACATAGTCCAAGGGACCGCTAGGTAACCTAGATAGTCCAATTGTCCGTTAGGTAACCTAGATAGTCTAAGTTCCCGCTAGTTAACCTAGATAGTCCAAGTGCTCGCTAGGTAACCAAGATAGTCCTAGTGCCTGCTAGGTAACCTAGATAGTCCAAAAGCCCGCTAGGGAAATTACATAGTCCAAGTGCCCGCTAGTTTGCCTAGATAGTCCAAGTGCCTGCTAGTAAACCTACATAATCCATGGGCCCGCTAGTTAACCTACATAGTACAAGGGCCCGCTGGTTAACCTAGATCGTTTAAGTGTCCGCTAGTTAACCTACATAGTCCAAATGCCCGCTAGTTAACCTATATACCAAGTGCCCGCTACGTAACCTCGATAGTCCAAGGGCACGCTAGTTAACCTACATAGTACAAGTGCCAGCTAGGCAACCTAGATAGTCCAAGTGCCCGCTAAGGAACCTACATAGTCCAAGTGCACGCTAGTTAACCTAGATAGTCCAAGTGCCCGCTAGTTAACCTAGATAGTCCAAATGCCTGCTAGGTAACCGACATGTGCAAGTGTCCGCTAGTTAACCTACATATTCCAAGTGCCCGCTAGTTAACATAGATTGTCCAAGTGCCCGCTAGGGAACGTACATAGTCCAAGTGCCCGCTAGGTAACTTAGATAGTGAAAGTGCCCGCTAGTTAACCTAGATAGTTCTAGTATCCGCTAGGTAACCTCGATCGTTCAAGGGCCCCCTAGTTAGCCTACATAGTCCAAGTGCCCGCTAGATAACCTAGATAGTCCAAGTGCCCGTTTGGTAACCTAGATAGCCCAAGTGCCCTTTAGGGAACCTAGATAGTCCAAAGGCCCTCTAGTAAACCTACATAGTCCATGGGCCCGCTAGTTAACCTACATAGTGCAAGTGTCCGCTAGTAAACCTACATATTCCAAGTGCCCACTAGGGAACCTACATAGTCCAAGTGCCCGCTAGGCAACCTACATAGTCCAAGTGCCCGTTAGTTAACCTAGATAATCAAAGTGCCTGCTAGGTAACTTAGATAGTCCAAGTGCCCACTAGGTAACCTACATAGTCCAAGTTCCCGCTTGGTAACCTTAATCGTCCAAATGCCCGCTAGGGAAACTACATAGTCCAAGTGCCCGCTAGTTAACCTAGATAGTCCAAGTGCCTGCTAGTAAACCTACATAATCCATGGGCCCGCTAGTTAACCTACGTAGTGCAAGAGCCCGCTCGTTAACCTAGATCATGCAAGTGCCCGCTAGTTAACCTACATAGTCCAAGTGCCCGCTAGTTAACCTATATAGTCCAATTGCCCGCTAGGGATCCTTCATAATCCAATTGCCTGCTAGGAAACCTAGATAGTCCAAGTGCCCGCTAGTTAACCTAGATAGTCCTAGTGCCTGTTAGTTAACCTAGATAGTCCACGTGCCCACTAGGGGACGTACAACGTCCAAGTGCCCGCTAGGTAAGCTAGATAGTCCAAGTGCGCGCTAGGGTATGTACATAGTCCAAGTGCCTGCTAGGAAACCTAGATAGTCCAAGTGCCCGCTAGTTAACCTACATAGTCCAAGGTCCCGCTAGTTAACCTACATAGTCCAAGGTCTGCTAGTTAACCTAGATATTGAAAGTGCCTGCTAGGTAACCTAGACAGTCCAAGTGCCCGCTAGGTTACCTACATAGTCCAAGTGCCCGTTCGTTAACCTAGATAGTCCAAGTGCCCGCTAGGTAACCTACATAGTTAAAGGGACCGCTAGGTAACCTAGATAGTCCAAGTGCCCGCTAGGTAACCTAGATAGACTAAGTTCCCGCTAGTTAACCTAGATAGTCCAAGTGCCCGCTAGGTAACCTACATAGTCCAAGTGCCCGTTACCTACCTTAGATAATCCAAGTGCCCGCTAGGCAACATACACAGTCCAAGTGCCCGTTCGTTAACCTAGAAGTCCAAGTGCCCGGTATGTAACCTAGACAGTCCAAGTGCCCGCTAGGTTACCTGCATAGTCCAAGTGCCCGCTAGGTTACCTGCATAGTCCAAGTGCCCGTTCGTTAACCTAGATAGTCCAAGTGCCCGCTAGGGAACCTATATAGTCCAAGTGCTATCTAGGTAACCTAGATAGTCCAAGTGCCTGCTAGGTAACCTACATGGTCCAAGTGCCCGTTCGTTAACCTAGATAGTCCAAGTGCCCGCTAGGTAACCTATATAGTCCAAGTGCCCGCTAGTTAACCTAGATCGTCCAAGTGCCCGCTAGTTAACCTACATAGTCCAAGTGCCAGCTAGGTAACCTAGATAGTGAAAGTGCCCGTTAGGTAACCTAGATAGTCCAAGTGCCTGCAAGGCAACCTACATTGTCCAAGTTCCCGCTAGGTAACCAAGATAGTCCAAGTACCCGTAACCTAACCTAGATTGTCCAAGTGCCCGCTAGGCAACATACACAGTCCAAGTGCCCGTTCGTTAACCTAGAAGTCCAAGTGCCCGCTATGTAAACTAATCAGTCCAAGTGCCCGTTCGTTAACCTAGATAGTCCAAGTGCCCGCTAGGGAACCTACATAATTCAAGTGCCCGCTAGCCAACCTACATAGTCCATGTGCCCGTTAGTTAACCTAGATAGTCAAAGTGCCTGCTAGGTAACTTAGATAGTCCAAGTGCCCGCTAGGTAACCTAGATAGTCCAAATGCCCGCTAGGGAATCTACATAGTCCAAATACCCGCTAGTTAACCTATATACCAAGTGCCCGCTACGTAACCTAGATAGTCCAAGGGCACGCTAGTTAACATACATAGTACAAGTGCCTGCTAGGCAACCTAGATAGTCCAAGTGCCCGCTAAGGAACCTACATAGTCCAAGTGCACGCTAGTTAACCTAGATAGTCCAAGTGCCTGCTAGGTAACCGACATAGTGCAAGTGTCCGCTAGTTAACCTACATATTCCAAGTGCCCGCTAGTTAACATAGATAGTCCAAGTGCCCCCTAGGGAACGTACATACTCCAAGTGCCCGCTAGGGTACGTACATAGTCCAAGTGCCCGCTAGGTAACTTAGATAGTGCAAGTGCCCACTAGTTAACCTAGATAGTTCTAGTACCCGCTAGGTAACCTCGATCGTTCAAGGGCCCCCTAGTTAGCCTACATAGTCCAAGTGCCTGCTAGATAACCTAGATAGTCCAAGTGTAAGTTCGGTACCTTAGATAGCCCAAGTGCCCTTTAGGGATCCTAGATAGTCCAAAGGCCCGCTAGTAAACCTACATAGTCCATGGGCCCTCTAGTTAACCTACATAGTGCAAGTGTCCGCAAGTTAACCTACATATTCCAAGTGCCCGCTAGTTAACCTACATAATCTAAGTGCCCGTTAGCTAACCTAGGTAATCGAAGGGCCCGCTAGTTGACCTACATACTCCAAGTGCCAGCTAGGTAACCTAGATAGTACAAGTGCCCGCTAGGGAACCTAGATAGTCCAAGTGCCTCTTAGCTAACCTAGATAGTCCAAGTGGCGGCTAGGTAACCTACATAGTCCAAGTGCCTGTTCGTTAACGTAGATAATCCAAGTGCCCGCTAGGTAACCTAGACAGTCCAAGTGCCCGCTAGTTAACCTACATAGTCCAAGGGTCCGATAGGGAACCTACATAATCCAATTGCCCGCTAGGTAACCTACATAGTCCAAGTGCCCGCTAGGCAACCTACATAGTCCAAGTGCCCGTTAGTTAACCTAGATAATCAAAGTGCCTGCTAGGTAACTTAGATAGTCCAAGTGCCCACTAGGTATCCTACATAGTCCAAGTTCCCGCTTGGTAACCTTAGTAGTCCAAATGCCTGCTAGGGAAACTACATAGTCCAAGTGCCCGCTAGTTAACCTTGATAGTCCAAGTGCCTACTAGTAAACCTACATAATCCATGGTCCCGCTAGTTAACCTACATAGTGCAAGGGCCCGCTAGTTAACCTAGATCGTGCAAGTGTCCGCTAGTTAACCTACATATTCAAGGGCCCGCTAGTTAACCTAGATAATCCAAGTGCCCATTAGTTAACCTAGATAATCAAAGTGCCTGCTAGGTAACTTAGATAGTCCAAGTGCCCACTAGGTAACCTACATAGTCCAAGTTCCCGCATGGTAACCTTAATAGTCCAAATGCCCGCTAGTTAACCGAGATAGTCCAAGTGCCTACTAGTAAACCTACATAATCCATGGGCCCGCTAGTTAACCTACATATTGCAAGGGCCCGCTAGTTAACCTAGATCATGCAAGTGTCCGCTAGTTAACCTACATAGTCCAAGTGCCTACTAGTAAACCTACATAATCCATGGGCCCGCTAGTTAACCTACATAGTCCAAGTGCCCGGTAGTTAACCTAGATAGTCCAAGTGCCCGCTAGGGATCCTTCATAATCCAAGTGCCTGCTAGGTAACCTAGATAGTCCAAGTGCCCGCTAGTTAACCTAGATAGTCCTAGTGCCCGTTAGTTAACCTAGGTAGTCCACGTGCCCACTAGGGGACTTACATAGTCCAAGTGCCCGCTAGGTAAGCTAGATAGTCCAAGTGCCCTTTAGGTAACCTACATTGTCCAAGTTCCCGCTAGGTAACCTACATAGTCCAAGTGCCCGTTACCTAACTTAGATAGTCCAAGTGCCCGCTGGCAACATACATAGTCCAAGTGCCCGTTCGTTAACCTAGAAGTCCAAGTGCCCGCTATGTAACCTAGACAGTCCAAGTGCCCGCTAGGTTACCTGCATAGTCGAAGTGCCCGTTCGTTAACCTAGATAGTCCAAGTGCCCGCTAGGTAACCTATATAGTCCAAGTGCCCGCTAGTTAACCTAGATCGTCCAAGTGCCCGCTAGTTAACCTACATAGTCCAAGTGCCCGCTAGGGAACCTAGATAGTGAAATTGCCCGTTAGGTTACCTAGATATTCCAAGTGCCTGCTAGGTAACCTACATTGTCCAAGTTCCCACTAGGTAACCTAGATAGTCCAAGTGCCCGTAACCTAACCTAGATAGTCCAAGTGCCCGCTAGGCAACATACATAGTCCAAGTGCCCGTTCGTTAACCTAGAAGTCCAAGTGCCCGCTATGTAACCTAGGCAGTCCAAGTGCCCGTTCGTTAACCTAGATAGTCCAAGTGCCCGCTAGGGAACCTACCTAATCCAAGTGCCCGCTAAGCAACCTACATAGTCCAAGTGCCCGTTAGTTAGCCTAGATAGTCAAAGTGCCTGCTAGGTAACTTAGATAGTCCAAGTGCTCGCTAGGTAATCTAGATAGTCCAAGTGCCCGCTAGGTAACCTAGATAGTCCAAATGCCCGCTAGGGAAACTACATAGTCCAAGTGCCCGCTATTTTGCCTAGATAGTCCATGTGCCTGCTAGTAAACCTACATAATCCATGGGCCCGCTAGTTAATCTACATAGTACAAGGGCCCGCTAGTTAACCTAGAACGTGTAAGTGTCCGCTAGTTAACCTACATAGTCCAAATGTCCGCTAGTTAACATATATACCAAGTGCCCGCTACGTAACCTAGATAGTCGAAGGGCACGCTAGTTAACCTACATAGTACAAGTGCCCGCTAAGCAACCTAGATAGTCCAAGTGCCCGCTAAGGAACCTACATAGTCCAAGTGCACGCTAGTTAACCTAGATAGTCCAAGTGCCCGCTAGTTAACCTAGATAGTCCAAGTGCCTGCTAGGTAACTGACATAGTGCAAGTGTCCGCTAGTTAACCTACATATTCCAATTGCCCGCTAGTTAACATAGATAGTCCAAGTGCCCGCTAGGGAACGTACATAGTCCAAGTGCCCACTAGGGAACGTACATAGTCCAAGTGCCCGCTAGGTAACCTAGATAGTGCAAGTGCCGGCTAGTTAACCTAGATTGTTCTAGTACCCGCTAGGAAACCTCGATCGTTCAAGGGCCCGCTAGGGAACCTAGATAGTCCAAGTGCCTGTTAGCTAACCTACATAGTCCAAGTGCCGCCTGGTAACCTGGATAGTCCAAGTGCCCGCTAGTTAACCTACATAATCCAAGTGCCCTCTCTGGAACATACATAGTCCAAGTGCCCGTTAGCTAACCTAGATAGTCAAAGGGCCCGCTAGTTCACCTACATAGTCCAAGTGCCAGCTAGGTAACCTAGATAGTACAAGTGCCCGTTAGGGAACCTAGATACTCCAAGTTCCTGTTAGCTAACCTAGATATTCCAAGTGGCGGCTAGGTAACCTAAATAGTCCAAGTGCCCGTTCATTTACCTAGATAATCCAAGTGCCCGTTAGGTAACCTAGACAGTCCAAGTGCCCGCTAGTTACCCTACATAGTCCAAGTGCCCGTTAGTTAACCTAGATAGTCAAAGTGCCTGCTAGGTAACCTAGATAGTCCAAGTGCCCGCTAGGTAACCTACATAGTCCAAGTGCCCGCTAGGTAACCTAATTGTCCAAATGCCCGCTAGGGAAACTACATAGTCCAAGTGCCCGCTACTTAACCTAGATAGTCCAAGTGCCCCCTAGTAAACCTACATAATCCATGGGCCCGCTAGTTAATCTACATAGTCCAAGCGCCAGCCATTTAACGGAGATAGTCCAATTGCCCGCTAGGGATCCTTCATAATCCTATTCCTGCTAGGTAACCTAGATAGTCCAAGGGCCTGCTAGTTAACCTACATAGTCCAAGAGCTCGCTAGGTAACCTACATAGTGCAAGTGTCCGCTAGTTAACCTACATAGTCCAAGTGCACGCTAGTTAACCTAGATAGTCCAAGTGCCCGCTAGGTAACCTACATAGTGCAAGTGTCCGCTAGTTAACCTACGTAGTCCAAGTGCCCGATAGAAAACTATATAGTCCAAGTGCCCTCTATGGAACCTACATAGTCCAAGTGCCCGTTAGGGAACCAATAGTCTTAGTGCTAGCTAGGGAACCTGTATCATCCAAGTGCCCGCTAGGTAACCTAGATAGTCCAAGTGCCCGCTAGGTAACCTACAAAGTCAAAGTGCCCATTCGGAACCTAGATAGTCCAAGTGCCCTTTAGCGAACCTAGATAGTTCAAGGGCCCGCTATAAACCTACATAGTCCATGGGCCCTCTAGTTAACCTACATAGTGCAAGTGCCCCCTAGTTAACCTACATAATCTAAGTTCCCGTTAGCTAACCTAGGTAGTCCAAGGGCCCGCTAGTTGACCTACATAGTCCAAGTGCCAACTACGTAACCTAGATAGTACAAGTGCCCGCTAGGGAACCTAGATAGTCCAAGTGCCTGTTAGCTAACCTAGATAGTCCAAGTGGCGGCTAGGTAACCTACATTTTGCAAGTGCCCGTTCGTTAACCTAGATAATCCAAGTGCCCGTTAGGTAACCTAGACAGTCCAAGTGCCCGGTAGTTACCCTACATAGTCCAAGTGCCCGTTAGTTAACCTAGATAGTCAAAGTGCCTGCTAGGTAACCTAGATAGTCCAAGTGCCCGCTAGGTAACCTAAATAGTCCAAGTGCCGCTAGGTAACCTAAATTGTCCAAATGCCCGCTAGGGAAACTACATAGTCCAAGTGCCCGCTAGTTAACCTAGATTGTCCAAGTGCCCCCTAGTAAACCTACATAATCCATGGGCCCGCTAGTTAACCTACATAGTCCAAACGCCAGGCATTTAACCTAGATAGTCCAATTGCCCGCTAGGGATCCTTCATAATCCTATTCCTGCTAGGTAACCTAGATAGTCCGAGGGCCTGCTAGTTAACCTACATATTCCAAGAGCCCACTAGGTAACCTACATAGTGCAAGTGTCCGCTAGTTAACCTACATAGTCCAAGTGCACGCTAGTTAACCTACATAGTCCAAGTGCCCGATAGAAAACTATATAGTCCAAGTGCCCTCTATGGAACCTACATAGTCCAAGTGCCCGTTAGGGAACCAATAGTCTTAGAGCTGGCTAGGGAACCTGTATCATCCAAGTGCCCGCTAGGTAACCTAGATAGTCCAAGTGCCCGCTAGGTAACCTACAGAGCTCAAGTGCCCGTTATAGTCCAAGTGCCCTTTAGGGAACCTAGATAGTCCAAGGGCCCGCTAGTAAACCTACATAGTCCATGGGCCCGCTAGTTAACCTACATAGTGCAAGTGCCCCCTAGTTAACCTACATAATCTAAGTTCCCGTTAGCTAACCTAGGTAGTCCATGTGCCCGCTAGTTGACCTACATAGTCCAAGTGCCAGCTAGGTAACCTAGAAAGTACAAGTGCCCACTAGGGAACCTAGATAGTCCAAGTGCCTGTTAGCTAACCTAGATAGTCCAAGTGGCGGCTAGGTAACCTACATATTCCAAGTGGCCGTTCATTAACCTAGATAATCCAAGTGCCCGTTAGGTAACCTAGACAGTCCAAGTGCCCGCTAGTTACCCTACATAGTCCAAGTGCCCGTTAGTTAACCTAGATAGTCAAAGTGCCTGCTAGGTAACCTAGATAGTCCAAGTGCCCGCTAGGTAACCTACATAGTCCAAGTGCCCGCTAGGTATCCTAAATTGTCCAAATGCCCGCTAGGGAAACTACATAGTCCAAGTGCCCGCTAGTTAACCTAGATAGTCCAAGTGCCCCCTAGTAAACCTACATAATCCATGAGCCTGCTAGTTAACCTACATAGTCCAAGCGCCAGCCATTTAACGGAGATAGTCCAATTGCCCGCTACGGATCCTTCATAATCCTATTCCTGCTAGGTAACCTAGATAGTCCAAGGGCCTGCTAGTTAACCTACATATTCCAAGAGCCCGCTAGGTAACCTACATAGTGCAAGTGTCCTCTAGTTAACCTACATAGTCCAAGTGCACGCTAGTTAACCTAGATAGTCCAAGTGCCCGCTAGGTAACCTACATAGTGCAAGTGTCCGCTAGTTAACCTACGTAGTCCAAGGGACCCCTAGTTAACCTAGATAGTCCAAGTACCTGCTAGTTAACCTAGATAGTCCATGTGCCCGCTAGTTAACCTACATAGTCCAAGTGCCCGATAGAAAACTATATAGTCCAAGTGCCCTCTATGGAACCTACATAGTCCAAGTACCCGTTAGGGAACCAATAGTCTTAGAGCTGGCTAGGGAACCTGTATCATCCAAGTGCCCGCTAGGTAACCTAGATAGTCCAGGTGCCCTCTAGGTAACCTACAAAGTCCAAGTGCCCGTTCGGTAACCTAGATAGTCCAAGTGCCCTTTAGGGAACCTAGATAGTCCAAGGGCCCGCTAGTAAACCTACATAGTCCATGGGCCCACTAGTTAACCTACATAATGCAAGGGCCCGCTAGTTAACCTAGATCGTGCAAGTGTCCGCTAGTTAACCTACATAGTCCACGTGCCTGCTAGGTAACTTAGATTGTCCAAGTGCCCGCTAGGGATCCTTCATAATCCAAGTGCCTGCTAGGTAACCTAGATAGTCCAAGTGCCCGCTAGTTAACCTAGATAGTCCTAGTTCCTGTTAGTTAACCTAGATAGTCCAAGTGCCCACTAGGGGACGTACATAGTCCAAGTGCCCGCTAGGTAACCTAGATAGTCCACGCGCGCTAGGGCATGTACATAGTCCGAGTGCCGGCTAGGAAACCTAGATAGGCCAAGTGCCCGCTAGTTAACCTACATAGTCCAAGGTCTGCTAGTTAACCTAGATAGTCAAAGTGCCCGCTGGGTAACCTAGACAGTCCAAGTGCCCGTTATGTTACCTACATATTCCAAGTGCCCTTTCGTTAACTTAGAATTCCAAGTCCCCGCTATGTAACCTAGACAGTCCAAGTGCCCGCTAGGTTACTTGCATAGTCCAAGTGCCCGTTCGTTAACCTAGATCGTCCAAGTGCCCGCTAGTTAACCTAGATCGTCCAAATGTCCTCTAGTTAACCTACATAGTCCAAGTGCCCGCTAGGTAACCTACATAGTGCAAGTGTCTGCTAGGTAACCTACATAGTCCAAGTGCCCGCTACTTAACATAGATTGTCCAAGTGCCCGCTAGGGAAGGTATGTAGTCCAAGTGCCCCCTAGGTAACCTAGAGAGTGCAAGTGCCCGCTAGTTAACCTACATAGTCCAAGTGCCTGCTAGGTAAACTACATAGTCCAAGTGCCCATTCATTAACCTACATAGTCCAAGTGCCCCCTAGGTAACGTAGATAGCCCAAGTGCCCGCTAGGGAACTTACATAGTCCAAGTGCCCACTAGGTAACCTAGACAGTCCAATTGCCCACTAGTTAACCTAGACAGTCAAAGTACCCGATAGGGAACCTACATAGTCCAAGTGCCCGCTAGGGAACCTACATAGTCCAAGTGCTCGCTCGGCAACCTACATAGTCCAAGTGCCCGTTAGTTAACCTAGATAGTCAAAGTGCCTGCTAGGTAACCTAAATAGTCCAAGTGCCCGCTAGGGAACCTACATAGTCCAAGTGCCCGCTAGGTAACCTAGATAGTCCAATTGCCCGCTAGGTAACCTAGACAGTCCAAGTGCCCGCTAGGTTACCTACATAGTCCAAGTGCACGTTCGTTAACCTAGATAGTCCAAGTGCCCGCTGGTAACCTACATATTCCAAGGGCCCGCTAGGTAACCTTGATAGTCCAAGTGCCTTGTAGTTAACCTCCGTAGTCCAAGTGCCCGCTAGGTAACCTACATAGTCCAAGTGCCCACTAGGTAACCTAAATAATCCAAATGCTCGCTAGGGAAACTTCATAGTTCAAGGGCCCGCTAGTTAACCTAGATAGTCCAAGTGCCCGCTAGTTAACGTAAGTCGTCCAAGTGTCCGCTAGGTAACCTACATAGTCCAAGTGCCTGCTAGGTAACCTAGATAGTCCAAGTGCCTGATAGCTAACCTACAAAATGCAAGTGTCCGTTCGTTAACCTAGATAGTCCAAGTGCCCATTGGGTAACCTACATAGTCCAAGTGCCCATTAGGGAACCTACACAGTCCAAGTGCTGGCTAGGCAACCTACATAGTCCAAGTGCCTTCTAGGAAGTCTACATAGTCCACGTGACCGCTAGGGAACCTACATAGTCCAAGTGCCCGTTAGGGAACCTACATAGTCCAAATGCCCGCAAGGAAACCTACATAGTCTAAATATCCGCTAGGAAACCTACATAATCCAAGTGCCCGCTCTGGAACATACTTAGTCCAAGTGCCTGTTAACTAACCTAGAGAGTCCATGGGCACGCTAGTTGACCTACATAGTCCAGGTGCCAGCTAGGTAACCTAGATAGTACAAGTGCCCGCTAGGGAACCTAGATAGTCCAAGTGCCTGGTAGCTAACCTAGATAGTCAAAGTGCCTGCTAGGTAACCTAGATAGTCCAAGTGCCCGCTAGGTAACCTACATACTCCAAGTGCCCGCTAGGTAACCTAAATTGTCCAAATGCCCGCTAGGGAAACTACATAGTCCAAGTGCCCCCTAGTAAACCTACATAATCCATGGGTCCGCTAGTTAACCTACATAGTCCAAGCGCCAGCCATTTAAGCTAGATAGTCCAAATGCCCGCTAGGTATCCTTCATAATCCTACTCCTGCTAGGTAACCTACATAGTCCAAGGGCCTGCTAGTTAACCTACATAGTCCAAGAGCCCTCTAGGTAACCTACATAGTGCAAGTGTCCGCTAGTTAACCTACATAGTCCAAGTGCACGCTAGCTAACCTAGATAGTCCAAGTGCCCGCTAGGTAACCTTCATAGTGCAAGTGTCCGCTCGTTAACCAACGTAGTCCAAGGGACCCCTAGTTAACCTAGATAGTCCAAGAACCCGCTAGGTAACCTAGATAGTCCATGTGCCCGCTATTTAACCTACATAGTCCAAGTGCCCGATAGGGAACCAATAGTCTTAGTGCTGGCTAGGGAACCTGTATCATCCAAGTGCCCGCTAGGTAACCTAGATAGTCCAAGTGCCCGCTAGGTAACCTACAAAGTCCAAGTGCCCGCTAGGTAATCTATATAGTCTAAATGCCCGCTAGGGAACCTACATAGTCCAAGTTCCCGTTAGGTAACCTAGATAGTCCAAGTGCCCGCTAGGTAACCTAGATAGTCCAAATGCCCGCTAGTTAACCTACATAGTCCAAGTACCCGTGAGGTAACCTAGATAGTCCAAATGCCCGCTAGGGAACCCACATAGTCCAAGTGCCCGCTAGGGAACTTATATAGTCCAAGGGCCGCTAGGGAACCTACATAGTCCAAGTGCCCGTTAGTTAACCTAGATAGTCCAAGTGCCCGCTAGGTAACCTAGATAGTCCAACAACCCGGTAGGTAACCTACATACTCCAAGTACCTGCTAGGTAACTTAGATAGTTCAAGTGTCAGCTAGGTAACCTAGATAGTCCAAGTGCCCGCTAGGTAACCTAGATAGTCCAAGTGCCCGTAACCTAACGTAGATAGTCCAAGTGCCCGCTAGGCAACATACATAGTCCAAGTGCCCGTTCGTTATCCTAGAAGTCCAAGTGCCCGCTATGTAACCTAGACAGTCCAAGTGCCCGTTCATTAACCTAGATAGTCCAAGTGCCCGCTAGGGAACCTACATAATCCAAGTGCCCGCTAGGCAACCTACATAGTCCAAGTGCCCGTTAGTTAACCTGGATAGTCAAAGTGCCTGCTAGTAACTTAGATAGTCCAAGTGCTCGCTAGGTAACCTAGATAATCCATGTGCCCGCTAGGTAACCTAGATAGTCCAAATGCCCGCTAGGGAAACTACATAGTCCAAGTGCCCGTTAGTTTGCCTAGATAGTCCAAGTGCCTGCTAGTAAACCTACATAATCCATAGGCCCGCTAGTTAACCTAGATCGTGTAAGTGTCCGCTAGTTAACCTACATAGTCCAAATGCCCGCTAGTTAACCTATATACCAAGTGCCCGCTACGTAACCTAGATAGTCCAAGGGCACGCTAGTTAACCTACATAGTACAAGTGCCCGCTAAGCAACCTAGATAGTCCAAGTGCCCGCTAAGGAACCTACATAGTCCAAGTGCACGCTAGTTTACCTAGATAGTCCAAGTGCCAGCTAGTTAACCTAGATAGTCCAAGTGCCTGCTAGGTAACCGACATAGTGCAAGTGTCCGCTAGTTAACCTACATATTCCAAGTGCCCGCTAGTTAACATAGATAGTCCAAGTGCCCGCTAGGGAACGTACATAGTCCAAGTGCCCGCTAGGGAACGTACATAGTCCAAGTGCCCGCTAGGTAACTTAGATAGTGCAAGTGCCCGCTAGTTAACCTAGATAGTTCTAGTACCCGCTAGGTAACCTCGATCGTTCAAGGGCCCCATAGTTAGCCTACTTAGTCCAAGTGCCCGCTAGATAACCTAGATAGTCCAAGCGCACGTTCGGTAACCTAGATAGCCCAAGTGCCCTTTACGGAACCTAGATAGTCCAAAGGCCCACTAGTAAACCTACATAGTCCATGGGCCCGCTAGTTAACCTACATAGTGCAAGTGTCCGTTAGTTAACCTACATATTCCAAGTGCCCCCTAGTTAACCTACATGATCTAAGTGCCCGTTAGCTAACCTAGGTAATATAAGGGCCCGCTAGTTGACCTACATAGTCCATGTGCCAGCTAGGTAACCTAGATAGTACAAGTGCCCGCTAGGGAACCTAGATAGTCCAAGTGCCTGTTAGCTAACCTAGATAGTCCAAGTGGCGGCTAGGTAACCTACATAGTCCAAGTGCCCGTTCGTTAACCTAGATAATCCAAGTGCCCGCTAGGTAACCTACATAGTCCAAGTGCCCGATAGGGAACCTACATAATCCAAGTGCCCGCTAGGGAACCTACATAGTCTAGATGCCCGCTAGGCAACCTACATAGTCTACGTGCACGTTATTTAACCTAGATAGTCAAAGTTCCTGCTAGGTAACCTATTTAGTCCAAGTGCCCGCTAGGTAACCTACATAGTCCAAGTTCCCGCTTGGTAACCTTAATAGTCCAAATGCGCGCTAGGTAAACTACATAGTCCAAGGGCCCGCTAGTTAACCTAGATAGTCCAAGTGCCTGCTAGTAAACCTACATAATCCATGGGCCCGCTAGTTAACCTACATAGTGCAAGGGCCCGCTAGTTAACCTAGATCTTGCAAGTGTCCGCTAGTTAACCTACATAGTTCAAGTGCCCGATAGTTAACCTATATAGTCCAAGTGCCCGCTAGGGATCCTTCATAATCCAAGTGCCTGCTAGGTAACCTAGATAGTCCAAGTGCCCGCTAGTTAACCTAGATAGTCCTCGTGCCCGTTAGTTAACCCAGATAGTCCAAGTGCCCACTAGGGGACGTACATAGTCCTAGTTCCCGCTAGGTAACCTAGATAGTCCAAGTGCGCGCTAGGGTATGTACATAGTCCAAGTGCCTGCTAGGAAACATAGATAGTCCAAGAGCCCGCTAGTTAACCTACATAGTCAAAGGGCCTACTAGTTAACCTACATTGTCCAAGTTCCCGCTAGGTAACCTAGATAGTCCAAGTGCCCGTTACCTAACCTAGATTGTCCAAGTGCCCGCTAGGCAATATACATATTCCAAGTGCCCGTTCGTTAACCTAGAAATCCAAGTGCCCGTTATGTAACCTAGACAGTCCAAGTGCCCGCTAGGTTACTTGCATAGTCCAAGTGCCCGTTCCTTAACCTAGATAGTCCAAGTGTCCGCTAGGGAACCTATATATTCCAATTGCTATCTAGGTAACCTAGATAGTCCAAGGGCCCGCTAGTTAACCTAGATAGTCCAAGGGCTCGCTTGTTAACTTTGATAGTCCAAGTTCCCGTTAGTTAACCTAGATCGTCCAAGTGCCCGCTAGTTAACCTAGATCGTCCAAATGTCCTCTAGTTAACCTACATAGTCCAACTGCCCGCTAGGTAACCTACATAGTGCAAGTGTCTGCTAGGTAACCTACATAGTCAAAGTGCCCGCTACTTAACATAGATAGTCCAAGTGCCCGCTAGGGAAGGTACATAGTCCAAATGCCCGCTAGGTAACCTAGAGAGTGCAAGTGCCCGAACCTACATAGTCCAAGTGCCTGCTACGTAAACTACATAGTCCAAGAGCCCGTTCGTTAACCTACATAGTCCAAGTGCCCGCTAGGTAACGTAGATAGCCCAAGTGCCCGCTAGGAAACGTACATAGTCCAAGTGACCACTAGGTAACCTAGACAGTCCAATTGCCCACTAGTTAACCTAGACAGTCCAAGTACCCGATAGGGAACCTACATAGTCCAAGTGCCTGCTACGGAACCTACATAGTCCAAGTGCTCGCTAGGCAACGTAGATAGTTCAAGTGCCAGCTAGATAACCAAAGTAGTCCAAGTGCCAGCTAGGTAACCAAAGTAGTCCAAGTGCCCGCTAGGTAACCTACAAAGTCTAAGTGCCCGCCAAGGAATCTATATAGTCCAAATGCCCGCTAGGGAGCCTACATAATCCAAATGCCCACTAGGTAACCTAGATAGTCCAAGGGCCAGCTAGGTAACCCACATAGTCCTAGTGCCCCCTAGTTAACCTACATTTTCCAAGTGCCCGATAAGGAACCTACATAGTCCAATTGCCCGCTAGGTAACCTACATAGTCAAAATGCCCTCTAGTTAACCCACATAGTCCAAGTGCCCGCTAGGGAACTTACATAGTCCAAGGGCCCGCTAGGGAACCTACATAGTCGAAGTGCCCGTTAGTTAACCTAGATAGTCCAAGTGCCCGCTAGGTATCCTAGATAGTCCAACAGCCCTCTAGGTAACCTACATACTCCAAGAACCCGCTAGGCAACGTATATAGTTCAAGTGCCAGCTAGGTAACCTAGATAATCCAAGTGCCCACTAGGTAACCTACAAAGTCTAAGTGCCCGCTAGGTTATCTATATAGTCCAAATGCCCGCCTGAGAACCTACATAGTCCAACTGCCCGCTAGGTAACCTAGATAATCCAAGTGCCCTCTAGTTAACCCACATAGTCCAAGGTCCGCTAGTTAACCTAGATAGTCCAAGTGCTCGCTAGTTAACCTACATAGACAAGGGCCCGCTAGTTGACCTAGATAGTCCAAGTGCCCGCTAGGTAACCAAAGTAGTCCAAATGTCCGATATTGATCCTAGATAGTCCAAGTGCCCGCTAGGTAACCTACATAGTCCAAGTGCCCGTTCGTTAACCTAGATAGTCCAAGTGCCCGCTAGGAAACCTACATAGCCCATAAGCCCGCTAGGTAACCTAGCTAGTCAAAGTGCCCGTTAGGTAACCTAGATAGTCGAAGTGCCCGCTAGGTAACTTACATTGTCCAAGTTCCTGCTAGGTAACCTAGATAGTCCAAGTGCCCGTTACCTAACCTAGATAGTCCAAGTGCCCACTAGGCAACCTACATAGTAGAAGAGCCCGTTCGTTAACCTAGAATTCCAAGTGCCCGCTAGGTAACCTAGACAGTCCAAGTGCCCGCTAGGTAACCTATATAGTCCAAGTGCCCGCTAGGTAACCTAGATAGTCCAAGGGCCCGCTAGTTAACCTACATAGTCCAAGGGCTCACTTGTTAACTTTGATAGTCCAAGTGCCCGCTAGTTAACCTAAATCGTCCAAGTGCCCGCTAGTTAACCTAGATAGTCCAAGTGCCCGCTATGTAACCAAAGTAGTCCAAATGTCCGATAGGGATCCTATATAGTCCAAGTGCCCGCTAGGTAACCTACATAGTCCAAGTGCCCGTTCGTTAACCTAGATAGTCCAAGTGCCCGCTAGGTAACCTAGAGTCCAAGTGCTCGCTAGTTAACCTACATAGTCCAAGTGCCCGCTATGTAACCTAGATAATCAAAGTGCCCGTTAGGTAACCTAGATAGTTCAAGTGCCCGCTAGGTAACTTACATTGTCCAAGTGCCCGCTAGGTAACCTAGATAGTCCAAGGGCCCGCTAGTTAACCTACATAGTCCAAGGGCTCACTTTTTAACTTTGATAGTCCAAGTGCCCGCTAGTTAACCTAAATCGTCCAAATGCCCGCTAGTTAACCTAGATTGTCCAAGTGCCTGCTAGTTAACCTACATAGTCCAATGGTCCACTAGTTAACCTAGATAGTCCAAGTGTTCTCTAGTTAACCTACATAGTCCAAGTGCCCGCTAGTTAACCTATATACCAAGTGCCCGCTAAGTAACCTAGATAGTCCAAGGGCACGCTAGTTAACCTACATAGTCCAAGTGCCCGCTAGGCAAACTAGATAGTCCAAGTGCCCGCTAAGGAACCTACATAGTCCAAGTGCACGCTGGTTACACTAGATAGTCCAAGTGCCCGCTAGGGAACGTACATAGTCCAAGTGCCCGCTAGGTAAACTAGATAGTGCAAGTTCCCGCTAGTTAACCTAGATAGTTCAAGTACCCGCTAGGTAACCTAGATCGTCCAAGGGCCCACTAGTTAGCCTACATAGTCCAAGTGCCCGCTAGGTAACCTAGATAGTCCAAGTGCCAGTTCGGTAACCTAGATAATCCAAGTGACCATGAGAGAACCTAGATAGTCCAAGGGCCCGCTAGTTAACCTACATAGTGCAAGTGTCCGCTAGTTAACCTACATATTCCAAGTGCCCCCTAGTTAACCTACATAATCTAAGTTCCCGTTAGCTAACCTAGGTAGTCCAAGGGCCCGCTAGTTGACTTACATAGTCCACGTGCCAGCTAGGTAACCTAGATAGTACAAGTGCCCCCTAGGTAACCTATATAGTCCAAGGGGCGGCTAGGTAACCTACATAGTCCAAATGCCCATTCGTTAACCTAGATAGTCTAAGTGCACGCTAGTTAACCTAGATAGTCCAAGTGCCTGCTAGGTTACCTACATAGTGCAAATGTCCGCTAGTTAACATACATATTCCAAGTGCCCGCTAGTTAACATAGATAGTCCAAGTGCCCGCTAGGGAACGTACATAGTCCATTTGCCCTCTAGGTAACCTAGATCGTCCAAGAGCCCCCTAGTTAGCCTACATAGTCCAAGTGTCCGCAAGGTAACCTAGATAGTCCAAGTGCCCGTTCGGTAACCTAGATAGTCCAAGTGCCCTTTAGGGAACCTAGATAGTCCAAGGGCCCGCTAGGGAACCTACATAGTCCAATTGCCCGCTCTGGAACATACATAGTCCAAGTGCCCGTTAGTTAACATAGATAATCCAAGTGCCCGCTAGTTAACCTAGATAGTCCAGTGCCTGCTAGGTAACCTACATAGTCCAAGTGCCCGCTAGGTAACCTATATAGTCCAAATGCCCGCTAGGGAACCTACATAGTCCAAGAGCGCTCTAGTTAACCTAGAGTGTCCAAGTGCCCGCTAGTTAACCAGGATCATCAAAGTGCCCTCTAGTTAACTTACATAGTCTAAAGGCCTGCTAGTTAACCTACATAGACCAAGGGCCCGCTAGTTAACGTAGATAATCCAAGTGTCCGCTAGTTAACCTACATAGTCCAAGTTCCCGCTAGGTAACCTAGACAGACCAAGTGACCACTAGGTTACCTACATAGTCCAAGTGCCCGTTCGTTAACCTAGATAATCCAAGTGCCCGCTAGGTAACCTAGACAGTCCAAGTGCCCGCTAGTTAACCTACATAATCCAAGTGCCCAATAGGGAACCTACATAATTCAAGTGCCCGCTAGGGAACCTACAGAGTCCAAATGCCCGCTAGGCAACCTACATAGTCCAAGTGCCCATTCGTTAACCTAGATAATTCAAGTGCCCCCTAGGTAACCTAGACAGTCCAAGTGCCCGCTAGTTAACCTACATAATCCAAGTGCCCGATAGGGAACCTACATAATCCAAGTTCCCGCTTGGTAACCTAAATAGTCCAAATGCCCGCTAGGGAAACTACATAGTCCGAGTGCCCGTTAGTTAACCCAGATAGTCCAAGTGCCTGCTAGTAAACCTACATAATCCATGGGCCCGCTAGTTAACCTACATAGTGCAAGGGCCCGCTAGTTAACCTAGATCGTGCAATTGTCCGCTAGTTAACCTACATAGTCCAAGTGCCCGCTAGTTAACCTAAATAGTCCAAGTGGCCGCTAGGGATCCTTCATAATCCAAGTGCCCGCTAGTTAACCTAGATAGTCTTCGTGCCCGTTAGTTAACCTAGATAGTCCATGTGCCCACTTGGGGACGTACATAGTCCAAGTGCCCGCTAGGTAACCTAGATAATCCAAGTGCGCGCTAGGGTATGTACATAGTCCAAGTGCCTGCTAGGAAATCTAGATAGTCCAAGTGCCCGCTAGTTAACCTACACAGTCCACGGGCCTGCTAGTTAACCTACATAGTCGAAGGTCTCCTAGTTAACCTAGATAGTCAAAGGGCCCGCTAGGTAACCCAAACAGTCCAAGTGCCCGCTAGGTTACCTACATAGTCCAAGTGCCCGTTCGTTAACCTAGATAGTACAAGTGCCCGCTAGGTAACCTACATAGTCCAAGGGCCTGCTAGGTAACCTAGATAGTCCAAGTGCCCGCTAGGTAACCTAGATAGTCCAAGTGCCCGCTTGTTAACCTACATAGTCCAAGTGCCCGCTAGTAACCTAGATAGTTAAAGTGCCCTTTAGGGAACCTAGATAGTCCAAGTGCCCGCTAGGAACCTACATAGTCCAATTGCTCGCTCTAGAACATACATAGTCCAAGTGCCCGCTAGGTAACCTACATAGTCCAAGTGCCCGCTAGGTAACCTATATAGTCCAAGGTCTGCTAGTTAACCTAGATAGTCAAAGTGCCCGCTGGGTAACCTAGACAGTCCAAGTGCCCGTTATGTTACCTACATATTCCAAGTGCCCTTTCGTTAACTTAGAATTCCAAGTCCCCGCTATGTAACCTAGACAGTCCAAGTGCCCGCTAGGTTACTTGCATAGTCCAAGTGCCCGTTCGTTAACCTAGATCGTCCAAGTGCCCGCTAGTTAACCTAGATCGTCCAAATGTCCTCTAGTTAACCTACATAGTCCAAGTGCCCGCTAGGTAACCTACATAGTGCAAGTGTCTGCTAGGTAACCTACATAGTCCAAGTGCCCGCTACTTAACATAGATTGTCCAAGTGCCCGCTAGGGAAGGTATGTAGTCCAAGTGCCCCCTAGGTAACCTAGAGAGTGCAAGTGCCCGCTAGTTAACCTACATAGTCCAAGTGCCTGCTAGGTAAACTACATAGTCCAAGTGCCCATTCATTAACCTACATAGTCCAAGTGCCCCCTAGGTAACGTAGATAGCCCAAGTGCCCGCTAGGGAACTTACATAGTCCAAGTGCCCACTAGGTAACCTAGACAGTCCAATTGCCCACTAGTTAACCTAGACAGTCAAAGTACCCGATAGGGAACCTACATAGTCCAAGTGCCCGCTAGGGAACCTACATAGTCCAAGTGCTCGCTCGGCAACCTACATAGTCCAAGTGCCCGTTAGTTAACCTAGATAGTCAAAGTGCCTGCTAGGTAACCTAAATAGTCCAAGTGCCCGCTAGGGAACCTACATAGTCCAAGTGCCCGCTAGGTAACCTAGATAGTCCAATTGCCCGCTAGGTAACCTAGACAGTCCAAGTGCCCGCTAGGTTACCTACATAGTCCAAGTGCACGTTCGTTAACCTAGATAGTCCAAGTGCCCGCTGGTAACCTACATATTCCAAGGGCCCGCTAGGTAACCTTGATAGTCCAAGTGCCTTGTAGTTAACCTCCGTAGTCCAAGTGCCCGCTAGGTAACCTACATAGTCCAAGTGCCCACTAGGTAACCTAAATAATCCAAATGCTCGCTAGGGAAACTTCATAGTTCAAGGGCCCGCTAGTTAACCTAGATAGTCCAAGTGCCCGCTAGTTAACGTAAGTCGTCCAAGTGTCCGCTAGGTAACCTACATAGTCCAAGTGCCTGCTAGGTAACCTAGATAGTCCAAGTGCCTGATAGCTAACCTACAAAATGCAAGTGTCCGTTCGTTAACCTAGATAGTCCAAGTGCCCATTGGGTAACCTACATAGTCCAAGTGCCCATTAGGGAACCTACACAGTCCAAGTGCTGGCTAGGCAACCTACATAGTCCAAGTGCCTTCTAGGAAGTCTACATAGTCCACGTGACCGCTAGGGAACCTACATAGTCCAAGTGCCCGTTAGGGAACCTACATAGTCCAAATGCCCGCAAGGAAACCTACATAGTCTAAATATCCGCTAGGAAACCTACATAATCCAAGTGCCCGCTCTGGAACATACTTAGTCCAAGTGCCTGTTAACTAACCTAGAGAGTCCATGGGCACGCTAGTTGACCTACATAGTCCAGGTGCCAGCTAGGTAACCTAGATAGTACAAGTGCCCGCTAGGGAACCTAGATAGTCCAAGTGCCTGGTAGCTAACCTAGATAGTCAAAGTGCCTGCTAGGTAACCTAGATAGTCCAAGTGCCCGCTAGGTAACCTACATACTCCAAGTGCCCGCTAGGTAACCTAAATTGTCCAAATGCCCGCTAGGGAAACTACATAGTCCAAGTGCCCCCTAGTAAACCTACATAATCCATGGGTCCGCTAGTTAACCTACATAGTCCAAGCGCCAGCCATTTAAGCTAGATAGTCCAAATGCCCGCTAGGTATCCTTCATAATCCTACTCCTGCTAGGTAACCTACATAGTCCAAGGGCCTGCTAGTTAACCTACATAGTCCAAGAGCCCTCTAGGTAACCTACATAGTGCAAGTGTCCGCTAGTTAACCTACATAGTCCAAGTGCACGCTAGCTAACCTAGATAGTCCAAGTGCCCGCTAGGTAACCTTCATAGTGCAAGTGTCCGCTCGTTAACCAACGTAGTCCAAGGGACCCCTAGTTAACCTAGATAGTCCAAGAACCCGCTAGGTAACCTAGATAGTCCATGTGCCCGCTATTTAACCTACATAGTCCAAGTGCCCGATAGGGAACCAATAGTCTTAGTGCTGGCTAGGGAACCTGTATCATCCAAGTGCCCGCTAGGTAACCTAGATAGTCCAAGTGCCCGCTAGGTAACCTACAAAGTCCAAGTGCCCGCTAGGTAATCTATATAGTCTAAATGCCCGCTAGGGAACCTACATAGTCCAAGTTCCCGTTAGGTAACCTAGATAGTCCAAGTGCCCGCTAGGTAACCTAGATAGTCCAAATGCCCGCTAGTTAACCTACATAGTCCAAGTACCCGTGAGGTAACCTAGATAGTCCAAATGCCCGCTAGGGAACCCACATAGTCCAAGTGCCCGCTAGGGAACTTATATAGTCCAAGGGCCGCTAGGGAACCTACATAGTCCAAGTGCCCGTTAGTTAACCTAGATAGTCCAAGTGCCCGCTAGGTAACCTAGATAGTCCAACAACCCGGTAGGTAACCTACATACTCCAAGTACCTGCTAGGTAACTTAGATAGTTCAAGTGTCAGCTAGGTAACCTAGATAGTCCAAGTGCCCGCTAGGTAACCTAGATAGTCCAAGTGCCCGTAACCTAACGTAGATAGTCCAAGTGCCCGCTAGGCAACATACATAGTCCAAGTGCCCGTTCGTTATCCTAGAAGTCCAAGTGCCCGCTATGTAACCTAGACAGTCCAAGTGCCCGTTCATTAACCTAGATAGTCCAAGTGCCCGCTAGGGAACCTACATAATCCAAGTGCCCGCTAGGCAACCTACATAGTCCAAGTGCCCGTTAGTTAACCTGGATAGTCAAAGTGCCTGCTAGTAACTTAGATAGTCCAAGTGCTCGCTAGGTAACCTAGATAATCCAAGTGCCCGCTAGGTAACCTAGATAGTCCAAATGCCCGCTAGGGAAACTACATAGTCCAAGTGCCCGTTAGTTTGCCTAGATAGTCCAAGTGCCTGCTAGTAAACCTACATAATCCATAGGCCCGCTAGTTAACCTAGATCGTGTAAGTGTCCGCTAGTTAACCTACATAGTCCAAATGCCCGCTAGTTAACCTATATACCAAGTGCCCGCTACGTAACCTAGATAGTCCAAGGGCACGCTAGTTAACCTACATAGTACAAGTGCCCGCTAAGCAACCTAGATAGTCCAAGTGCCCGCTAAGGAACCTACATAGTCCAAGTGCACGCTAGTTTACCTAGATAGTCCAAGTGCCAGCTAGTTAACCTAGATAGTCCAAGTGCCTGCTAGGTAACCGACATAGTGCAAGTGTCCGCTAGTTAACCTACATATTCCAAGTGCCCGCTAGTTAACATAGATAGTCCAAGTGCCCGCTAGGGAACGTACATAGTCCAAGTGCCCGCTAGGGAACGTACATAGTCCAAGTGCCCGCTAGGTAACTTAGATAGTGCAAGTGCCCGCTAGTTAACCTAGATAGTTCTAGTACCCGCTAGGTAACCTCGATCGTTCAAGGGCCCCATAGTTAGCCTACTTAGTCCAAGTGCCCGCTAGATAACCTAGATAGTCCAAGCGCACGTTCGGTAACCTAGATAGCCCAAGTGCCCTTTACGGAACCTAGATAGTCCAAAGGCCCGCTAGTAAACCTACATAGTCCATGGGCCCGCTAGTTAACCTACATAGTGCAAGTGTCCGTTAGTTAACCTACATATTCCAAGTGCCCCCTAGTTAACCTACATGATCTAAGTGCCCGTTAGCTAACCTAGGTAATATAAGGGCCCGCTAGTTGACCTACATAGTCCATGTGCCAGCTAGGTAACCTAGATAGTACAAGTGCCCGCTAGGGAACCTAGATAGTCCAAGTGCCTGTTAGCTAACCTAGATAGTCCAAGTGGCGGCTAGGTAACCTACATAGTCCAAGTGCCCGTTCGTTAACCTAGATAATCCAAGTGCCCGCTAGGTAACCTACATAGTCCAAGTGCCCGATAGGGAACCTACATAATCCAAGTGCCCGCTAGGGAACCTACATAGTCCAGATGCCCGCTAGGCAACCTACATAGTCTACGTGCACGTTATTTAACCTAGATAGTCAAAGTTCCTGCTAGGTAACCTATTTAGTCCAAGTGCCCGCTAGGTAACCTACATAGTCCAAGTTCCCGCTTGGTAACCTTAATAGTCCAAATGCGCGCTAGGTAAACTACATAGTCCAAGGGCCCGCTAGTTAACCTAGATAGTCCAAGTGCCTGCTAGTAAACCTACATAATCCATGGGCCCGCTAGTTAACCTACATAGTGCAAGGGCCCGCTAGTTAACCTAGATCTTTCAAGTGTCCGCTAGTTAACCTACATAGTTCAAGTGCCCGATAGTTAACCTATATAGTCCAAGTGCCCGCTAGGGATCCTTCATAATCCAAGTGCCTGCTAGGTAACCTAGATAGTCCAAGTGCCCGCTAGTTAACCTAGATAGTCCTCGTGCCCGTTAGTTAACCCAGATAGTCCAAGTGCCCACTAGGGGACGTACATAGTCCTAGTTCCCGCTAGGTAACCTAGATAGTCCAAGTGCGCGCTAGGGTATGTACATAGTCCAAGTGCCTGCTAGGAAACATAGATAGTCCAAGAGCCCGCTAGTTAACCTACATAGTCAAAGGGCCTACTAGTTAACCTACATTGTCCAAGTTCCCGCTAGGTAACCTAGATAGTCCAAGTGCCCGTTACCTAACCTAGATTGTCCAAGTGCCCGCTAGGCAATATACATATTCCAAGTGCCCGTTCGTTAACCTAGAAATCCAAGTGCCCGTTATGTAACCTAGACAGTCCAAGTGCCCGCTAGGTTACTTGCATAGTCCAAGTGCCCGTTCCTTAACCTAGATAGTCCAAGTGTCCGCTAGGGAACCTATATATTCCAAGTGCTATCTAGGTAACCTAGATAGTCCAAGGGCCCGCTAGTTAACCTAGATAGTCCAAGGGCTCGCTTGTTAACTTTGATAGTCCAAGTTCCCGTTAGTTAACCTAGATCGTCCAAGTGCCCGCTAGTTAACCTAGATCGTCCAAATGTCCTCTAGTTAACCTACATAGTCCAACTGCCCGCTAGGTAACCTACATAGTGCAAGTGTCTGCTAGGTAACCTACATAGTCAAAGTGCCCGCTACTTAACATAGATAGTCCAAGTGCCCGCTAGGGAAGGTACATAGTCCAAATGCCCGCTAGGTAACCTAGAGAGTGCAAGTGCCCGAACCTACATAGTCCAAGTGCCTGCTACGTAAACTACATAGTCCAAGAGCCCGTTCGTTAACCTACATAGTCCAAGTGCCCGCTAGGTAACGTAGATAGCCCAAGTGCCCGCTAGGAAACGTACATAGTCCAAGTGACCACTAGGTAACCTAGACAGTCCAATTGCCCACTAGTTAACCTAGACAGTCCAAGTACCCGATAGGGAACCTACATAGTCCAAGTGCCTGCTACGGAACCTACATAGTCCAAGTGCTCGCTAGGCAACGTAGATAGTTCAAGTGCCAGCTAGATAACCAAAGTAGTCCAAGTGCCAGCTAGGTAACCAAAGTAGTCCAAGTGCCCGCTAGGTAACCTACAAAGTCTAAGTGCCCGCCAAGGAATCTATATAGTCCAAATGCCCGCTAGGGAGCCTACATAATCCAAATGCCCACTAGGTAACCTAGATAGTCCAAGGGCCAGCTAGGTAACCCACATAGTCCTAGTGCCCCCTAGTTAACCTACATTTTCCAAGTGCCCGATAAGGAACCTACATAGTCCAATTGCCCGCTAGGTAACCTACATAGTCAAAATGCCCTCTAGTTAACCCACATAGTCCAAGTGCCCGCTAGGGAACTTACATAGTCCAAGGGCCCGCTAGGGAACCTACATAGTCGAAGTGCCCGTTAGTTAACCTAGATAGTCCAAGTGCCCGCTAGGTATCCTAGATAGTCCAACAGCCCTCTAGGTAACCTACATACTCCAAGAACCCGCTAGGCAACGTATATAGTTCAAGTGCCAGCTAGGTAACCTAGATAATCCAAGTGCCCACTAGGTAACCTACAAAGTCTAAGTGCCCGCTAGGTTATCTATATAGTCCAAATGCCCGCCTGAGAACCTACATAGTCCAACTGCCCGCTAGGTAACCTAGATAATCCAAGTGCCCTCTAGTTAACCCACATAGTCCAAGGTCCGCTAGTTAACCTAGATAGTCCAAGTGCTCGCTAGTTAACCTACATAGACAAGGGCCCGCTAGTTGACCTAGATAGTCCAAGTGCCCGCTAGGTAACCAAAGTAGTCCAAATGTCCGATATTGATCCTAGATAGTCCAAGTGCCCGCTAGGTAACCTACATAGTCCAAGTGCCCGTTCGTTAACCTAGATAGTCCAAGTGCCCGCTAGGAAACCTACATAGCCCATAAGCCCGCTAGGTAACCTAGCTAGTCAAAGTGCCCGTTAGGTAACCTAGATAGTCGAAGTGCCCGCTAGGTAACTTACATTGTCCAAGTTCCTGCTAGGTAACCTAGATAGTCCAAGTGCCCGTTACCTAACCTAGATAGTCCAAGTGCCCACTAGGCAACCTACATAGTAGAAGAGCCCGTTCGTTAACCTAGAATTCCAAGTGCCCGCTAGGTAACCTAGACAGTCCAAGTGCCCGCTAGGTAACCTATATAGTCCAAGTGCCCGCTAGGTAACCTAGATAGTCCAAGGGCCCGCTAGTTAACCTACATAGTCCAAGGGCTCACTTGTTAACTTTGATAGTCCAAGTGCCCGCTAGTTAACCTAAATCGTCCAAGTGCCCGCTAGTTAACCTAGATAGTCCAAGTGCCCGCTATGTAACCAAAGTAGTCCAAATGTCCGATAGGGATCCTATATAGTCCAAGTGCCCGCTAGGTAACCTACATAGTCCAAGTGCCCGTTCGTTAACCTAGATAGTCCAAGTGCCCGCTAGGTAACCTAGAGTCCAAGTGCTCGCTAGTTAACCTACATAGTCCAAGTGCCCGCTATGTAACCTAGATAATCAAAGTGCCCGTTAGGTAACCTAGATAGTTCAAGTGCCCGCTAGGTAACTTACATTGTCCAAGTGCCCGCTAGGTAACCTAGATAGTCCAAGGGCCCGCTAGTTAACCTACATAGTCCAAGGGCTCACTTTTTAACTTTGATAGTCCAAGTGCCCGCTAGTTAACCTAAATCGTCCAAATGCCCGCTAGTTAACCTAGATTGTCCAAGTGCCTGCTAGTTAACCTACATAGTCCAATGGTCCACTAGTTAACCTAGATAGTCCAAGTGTTCTCTAGTTAACCTACATAGTCCAAGTGCCCGCTAGTTAACCTATATACCAAGTGCCCGCTAAGTAACCTAGATAGTCCAAGGGCACGCTAGTTAACCTACATAGTCCAAGTGCCCGCTAGGCAAACTAGATAGTCCAAGTGCCCGCTAAGGAACCTACATAGTCCAAGTGCACGCTGGTTACACTAGATAGTCCAAGTGCCCGCTAGGGAACGTACATAGTCCAAGTGCCCGCTAGGTAAACTAGATAGTGCAAGTTCCCGCTAGTTAACCTAGATAGTTCAAGTACCCGCTAGGTAACCTAGATCGTCCAAGGGCCCACTAGTTAGCCTACATAGTCCAAGTGCCCGCTAGGTAACCTAGATAGTCCAAGTGCCAGTTCGGTAACCTAGATAATCCAAGTGACCATGAGAGAACCTAGATAGTCCAAGGGCCCCCTAGTTAACCTACATAGTGCAAGTGTCCGCTAGTTAACCTACATATTCCAAGTGCCCCCTAGTTAACCTACATAATCTAAGTTCCCGTTAGCTAACCTAGGTAGTCCAAGGGCCCGCTAGTTGACTTACATAGTCCACGTGCCAGCTAGGTAACCTAGATAGTACAAGTGCCCCCTAGGTAACCTATATAGTCCAAGGGGCGGCTAGGTAACCTACATAGTCCAAATGCCCATTCGTTAACCTAGATAGTCTAAGTGCACGCTAGTTAACCTAGATAGTCCAAGTGCCTGCTAGGTTACCTACATAGTGCAAATGTCCGCTAGTTAACATACATATTCCAAGTGCCCGCTAGTTAACATAGATAGTCCAAGTGCCCGCTAGGGAACGTACATAGTCCATTTGCCCTCTAGGTAACCTAGATCGTCCAAGAGCCCCCTAGTTAGCCTACATAGTCCAAGTGTCCGCAAGGTAACCTAGATAGTCCAAGTGCCCGTTCGGTAACCTAGATAGTCCAAGTGCCCTTTAGGGAACCTAGATAGTCCAAGGGCCCGCTAGGGAACCTACATAGTCCAATTGCCCGCTCTGGAACATACATAGTCCAAGTGCCCGTTAGTTAACATAGATAATCCAAGTGCCCGCTAGTTAACCTAGATAGTCCAGTGCCTGCTAGGTAACCTACATAGTCCAAGTGCCCGCTAGGTAACCTATATAGTCCAAATGCCCGCTAGGGAACCTACATAGTCCAAGAGCGCTCTAGTTAACCTAGAGTGTCCAAGTGCCCGCTAGTTAACCAGGATCATCAAAGTGCCCTCTAGTTAACTTACATAGTCTAAAGGCCTGCTAGTTAACCTACATAGACCAAGGGCCCGCTAGTTAACGTAGATAATCCAAGTGTCCGCTAGTTAACCTACATAGTCCAAGTTCCCGCTAGGTAACCTAGACAGACCAAGTGACCACTAGGTTACCTACATAGTCCAAGTGCCCGTTCGTTAACCTAGATAATCCAAGTGCCCGCTAGGTAACCTAGACAGTCCAAGTGCCCGCTAGTTAACCTACATAATCCAAGTGCCCAATAGGGAACCTACATAATTCAAGTGCCCGCTAGGGAACCTACAGAGTCCAAATGCCCGCTAGGCAACCTACATAGTCCAAGTGCCCATTCGTTAACCTAGATAATTCAAGTGCCCCCTAGGTAACCTAGACAGTCCAAGTGCCCGCTAGTTAACCTACATAATCCAAGTGCCCGATAGGGAACCTACATAATCCAAGTTCCCGCTTGGTAACCTAAATAGTCCAAATGCCCGCTAGGGAAACTACATAGTCCGAGTGCCCGTTAGTTAACCCAGATAGTCCAAGTGCCTGCTAGTAAACCTACATAATCCATGGGCCCGCTAGTTAACCTACATAGTGCAAGGGCCCGCTAGTTAACCTAGATCGTGCAATTGTCCGCTAGTTAACCTACATAGTCCAAGTGCCCGCTAGTTAACCTAAATAGTCCAAGTGGCCGCTAGGGATCCTTCATAATCCAAGTGCCCGCTAGTTAACCTAGATAGTCTTCGTGCCCGTTAGTTAACCTAGATAGTCCATGTGCCCACTTGGGGACGTACATAGTCCAAGTGCCCGCTAGGTAACCTAGATAATCCAAGTGCGCGCTAGGGTATGTACATAGTCCAAGTGCCTGCTAGGAAATCTAGATAGTCCAAGTGCCCGCTAGTTAACCTACACAGTCCACGGGCCTGCTAGTTAACCTACATAGTCGAAGGTCTCCTAGTTAACCTAGATAGTCAAAGGGCCCGCTAGGTAACCCAAACAGTCCAAGTGCCCGCTAGGTTACCTACATAGTCCAAGTGCCCGTTCGTTAACCTAGATAGTACAAGTGCCCGCTAGGTAACCTACATAGTCCAAGGGCCTGCTAGGTAACCTAGATAGTCCAAGTGCCCGCTAGGTAACCTAGATAGTCCAAGTGCCCGCTTGTTAACCTACATAGTCCAAGTGCCCGCTAGTAACCTAGATAGTTAAAGTGCCCTTTAGGGAACCTAGATAGTCCAAGTGCCCGCTAGGAACCTACATAGTCCAATTGCTCGCTCTAGAACATACATAGTCCAAGTGCCCGCTAGGTAACCTACATAGTCCAAGTGCCCGCTAGGTAACCTATATAGTCCAAGGTCTGCTAGTTAACCTAGATAGTCAAAGTGCCCGCTGGGTAACCTAGACAGTCCAAGTGCCCGTTATGTTACCTACATATTCCAAGTGCCCTTTCGTTAACTTAGAATTCCAAGTCCCCGCTATGTAACCTAGACAGTCCAAGTGCCCGCTAGGTTACTTGCATAGTCCAAGTGCCCGTTCGTTAACCTAGATCGTCCAAGTGCCCGCTAGTTAACCTAGATCGTCCAAATGTCCTCTAGTTAACCTACATAGTCCAAGTGCCCGCTAGGTAACCTACATAGTGCAAGTGTCTGCTAGGTAACCTACATAGTCCAAGTGCCCGCTACTTAACATAGATTGTCCAAGTGCCCGCTAGGGAAGGTATGTAGTCCAAGTGCCCCCTAGGTAACCTAGAGAGTGCAAGTGCCCGCTAGTTAACCTACATAGTCCAAGTGCCTGCTAGGTAAACTACATAGTCCAAGTGCCCATTCATTAACCTACATAGTCCAAGTGCCCCCTAGGTAACGTAGATAGCCCAAGTGCCCGCTAGGGAACTTACATAGTCCAAGTGCCCACTAGGTAACCTAGACAGTCCAATTGCCCACTAGTTAACCTAGACAGTCAAAGTACCCGATAGGGAACCTACATAGTCCAAGTGCCCGCTAGGGAACCTACATAGTCCAAGTGCTCGCTCGGCAACCTACATAGTCCAAGTGCCCGTTAGTTAACCTAGATAGTCAAAGTGCCTGCTAGGTAACCTAAATAGTCCAAGTGCCCGCTAGGGAACCTACATAGTCCAAGTGCCCGCTAGGTAACCTAGATAGTCCAATTGCCCGCTAGGTAACCTAGACAGTCCAAGTGCCCGCTAGGTTACCTACATAGTCCAAGTGCACGTTCGTTAACCTAGATAGTCCAAGTGCCCGCTGGTAACCTACATATTCCAAGGGCCCGCTAGGTAACCTTGATAGTCCAAGTGCCTTGTAGTTAACCTCCGTAGTCCAAGTGCCCGCTAGGTAACCTACATAGTCCAAGTGCCCACTAGGTAACCTAAATAATCCAAATGCTCGCTAGGGAAACTTCATAGTTCAAGGGCCCGCTAGTTAACCTAGATAGTCCAAGTGCCCGCTAGTTAACGTAAGTCGTCCAAGTGTCCGCTAGGTAACCTACATAGTCCAAGTGCCTGCTAGGTAACCTAGATAGTCCAAGTGCCTGATAGCTAACCTACAAAATGCAAGTGTCCGTTCGTTAACCTAGATAGTCCAAGTGCCCATTGGGTAACCTACATAGTCCAAGTGCCCATTAGGGAACCTACACAGTCCAAGTGCTGGCTAGGCAACCTACATAGTCTAAGTGCCCGTTAGTTAACCTAGATAGTCAAAGTGCCTGCTAGGTTACCTAAATAGTCCAAGTGCCCGCTAGAGAACCTACATAGTCCAAGTGCCCTCTAGGTAACCTAGATTGTCCAAATGCCCGTCAGCTAACCTAGATAGTCGAATTGTCCGCTAGTTAACCAACATATTCCAAGTGCCCGTTCGTTAACCTAGATAGTCCAAGTGCCCGCTAGGTAACCTAGACGGTCCAAGTGCCCGCTAGGTTACCTACGTAGTTCAACTGCACAGTCCTTAACCTAGATAGTCCAAGTTCCGGCTAGTTAACCTAAATCGTCCAAGTGTCTGCTAGGTAACCTACATAGTCAATGTGACTGCTAGGTAACCTAGATATTCCAAGTGCCTGATAGCTAACCTACATAGTCCAAGTGTCCGTTCGTTAACCTAGATAGTCCAAGTGCCTATTGGGTAACCTACATAGTCCAAGTGCCCGCTTGGTAACCTGGATAGTCCAAGTGCCCGCTAGTTAACCTACATAGTCCAAGTGCCTTCTAGGGAGCCTGCATAGTCCACGTGACCGCAAGGGAACCTACATAGTCCAAGTGCCCGTTAGGGAAACTACATAGTCCAAGGGCCCGCTAGGTAACCTACATAGTCCAAATGCCCGCAAGGAAACATACATACTCTAAATGCCCGCTAGGAACCTACATAATCCAAGTGCCCGCACTAGAACATACATAGTCCAAGTGCCCGTTAGCTAACCTAGATAGTCCAAGGGCCCGCTAGTTGACCTACATAGTCCAAGTGCCAGTTAGGTAACCTTGATAGTACAAGTGCCCGCTAGAGAACCTAGATAGTCCAAGTGCCTGTTAGCTAACCTAGATAGTCCAAGTGGCGGCTAGGTAACCTACATAGTCCAAGTGCCCGTTCGTTAACCTAGATAATCCAAGTGCCCCGTAGGTAACCTAGACAGTCCAAGTGCCCGCTAGGTAACCTACATAGTCCAAGTGCCCGTTATTTAACCTACATAGTCCAAGTGCCCTCTAGGTAACCTAGACAGTGAAAGTGCCCGTTAGGTAACCTAGATAGTCCAAGTGCCTGCTAGGTAACCTACATTGTCCAAGTTCCCGCTAGGTAACCTAGATAGTCCAAGTGCCTGTTACCTCACTTAGATAGTCCAAGTGCCCCCTAGGCAACATACATAGTCCAAGTGCCCGTTCGTTAACCTAGAAGTCCAAGAGCCCGCTATGTAACCTAGACCGTCCAAGTGCCCGTTCGTTAACCTAGATAGTCCAAGTGCCCGCTAGGGAACCTATATACTCCAAGTGCTATCTAGGTAACCTAGATAGTCCAAGGGCCCGCTAGTTAACCTACATAGTCCAAGGGATTGCTTGTTAACTTTGATACTCCAAGTGCCCGTTAATAAACCTAGATCGTCCAAGTGCCCCCTAGTTAACCTAGATCGTCCAAGTGTCCTCTAGTTAACCTACATAGTCCAAGTGCCCGCTAGGTAAGCTACATAGTGCAAGTGTCTGCTAGGTAACCTACATAGTCCAAGTGCCCACTAGTTAACGTAGATAGTCCAAGTGCCCGCTAGGGAAGGTACATAGTCCCTGTGCCCGCTAGGTAACCTAGAGAGTGCAAGTGCCCGCTAGTTAAGCTACATAGTCCAATTGCCTGCTAGGTAACCTAGATAGTCCAAGGGCCTCCTAGTTAACCTACATAGTCTAAGTGCCCGCTAGGTAACCTACATAGTGCAAGTGTCCGCTAGTTTACCTACATAGTCAAAGTGCCCGCTAGTTAACCTAGATAGTCCAAGTGCCCACTAGGTAACCTACATAGTGCAAGTATCCGCTAGTTAACCTAGTTCGTCCAATTGTCCGCTAGTTAACCTACATAGTCCAAGTGCCCGCTAGGTAACCTAGATAGTCCAAGTGCCTTTTAGGGATCCTAGATAGTCCAAGTGCCCGCTAGGGAACCTACATAGTCCAATTGCCCGCTCTGGAACATACATAGTCCAAGTGCCCGTTAGTTAACCTAGATAATCCAAGTGCCCGCTAGTTAACCTAGATAATCCAAGTGCCCGCTAGTTAACCTACATAGTCCAAGTTCCCGCTAGGTAAGCTAGACAGTCCAATTGCCCAATAGTTAACCTAGACAGTCCAAGTACCCGATAGGGAACCTATATAGTCCAATTGCTCGCTAGGGAACCTACATAGTCCAAGTGCTCGCTAGGCAACCTACATAGTCCAAGTGCCCGTTAGTTAACCTAGATAGTCAAAGGTCCTGCTAGGTAACCTAAATAGTCCAAGTGCCCGTTAGGGAACCTCCATAGTCCAAGTGCCCGCTAGGTAACCTAGATAGTCCAATTGCCCGTTAGGTAACCTAGATAGTCGAAGTGTCCGCTAGTTAACCTACATAGTCCAAGTGCCCGTTCGTCAACCTAGATAGTCCAAGTGCCCGCTAAGTAACCTAGACAGTCCAAGTGCCCGCTAGGTTACCTACATAGTCCAAGTGCATGTTTGTTAACCTAGATAGTCCAAGTGCCCGCTGGTAACCTACATAGTCCAAGGGCCCGCTAGGTAACCTTGATATTCCAAGTGCCTTCTAGTTAACCTACGTAGTCCAAGTGCCCTCTAGGTAACCTACATAGTCCTAGTGTCCACTAGGTAACTTAATAATCCAAATGCCCGCAAGGGAAACTACATAGTCCAAGTGCCCGCTAGTTAACCTAGATAGTCCAAGTGCCCGCTAGTAAACCTAGATAGTCCAATGGCCCGCTAGTTAATGTAGATAGTCCAAATGCCCGCTAGTTAACCTAAATCGTCCAAGTGTCCACTAGGTAACCTACATAGTCCAAGTGACTGCTAGGTAACCTAGATAGTTCAAGTCCTGATAGCTAACCTACATAGTCCAAGTGTCCGTTCGTTAACCTAGATAGTCCAAGTGCCCATTGGGTATCCTACATAGTCCAAGTGCCCGCCTGGTAACCTGGATAGTCCAAGTGCCCGCTAGTTAACCTACATAGTCCAAGTGCCTTCTAGGGAGCCTACATAGTCCACGTGACCGCTAGGGAACCTACATAGTCCAAGTGCCGGTTAGGGAACCTACATAGTTCAAGTGCCCGCTGGTAGCTTACATAGTCCAAATGCCCGCAAGGAAACCTACATAGTCTAAATGCCCTCTAGGCAACCTACATAATCCAAGTGCCCTCTCTGGAACATACATAGTCCAAGTGCCCGTTAGCTAACCTAGATAGTCCAAGGGCCCCCTAGTTGACCTACATAGTCCAAGTGCCAGCTAGGTAACCTAGATAGTACAAGTGCCCGCTAGGGAACCTAGATAGTCCAAGTGCCTTTTAGCTAACCTAGATAGTCCAAGTGGCGGCTAGGTAACCTACATAGTCCAAGTGCCCGTTCGTTAACCTAGATAATCCAATTGCGTGCTAGGTAACCTAGATAGTCCAAGGGCCTGCTAGTTAACCTACATAGTCTAAGTGCCCGCTATGTAACCTACATAGTGCAAGTGTCCGCTAGTTAACCTACATAGTCCAAGTGCCCGTTAAGGAACCTAGATAGTCCAAATGCACGCTAGGGAAACCACATAGTCAAAGTGCCCGCTAGAGAACTTACATAGTCCAAGGGCCGCTAGGGAACTGACATAGTCCAAGTGTCCGTTAGTTAACCTAGATAGTCCAAGTGCCTACTAGGTAACCTAGATAGTCCAACAGCCCTGTAGGTAACCTACATACTCCAAGTACCCGCTAGGTAACGTAGATAGTTCAAGTGCCAGCTAGGTAACCTAGATAGTCTAAGTGCCCGCTAGGTAACCTACAAAGTATAAGTGCCCACTAAGGAATCTATATAGTCCAAATGCCCGCTAGGGAGCCTACATACTCCAAATGCCCGCTAGGTAACCTAGATAGTCCAAGGGCCCGCAAGGAAACCTACATAGTCCTAGTGCCCCCTAGTTAACCTACATTCTCCAAGTGCCCGATAGGGAACCTACATAGTCCAAGGGCCCGCTAGGGAACCTAGATAGTCCAACAGCCCGCTAAGTAACCAACATACTCCAAGAACCCGCTAGGCAACGTAGATAGTCCAAGTGCCCGCTAGGTAACCTACAAAGTCTAAGTGCCCGCAAGGTTATCTATATAGTCCAAATGCCCGCTAGGGAACCTACATAGTCCAAGTGCCCGCTAGGTAACCTAGATAGTCCAAGTGACCTCGAGTTAACCTAGATCGTCTAAGTGCCCGCTAGTTAACCTACATAGTCCAAGGGCCCGTTAGTTAACCTACATAGTACAAGGTCCGCTAGTTAACCTATATAGTCCAAGTGCTCGCTAGTTAACCTACATAGTACAAGGGCCTGCTAGTTGACCCAGATAGTCCAAGTGCCCGCTAGGTAACCTAAGTAGTCCAAATGTCAGATAGGGATCCTACATACTCCATGTGCCTGCTAGGTAACCTACACAGTCCAAGTGCCCCTTCGTTAACCTAGATAGTCCAAGTGCCCGGTAGGAAACCTACATAGTCCAAGGGCCCGCTAGGTAACCTAGACTGTCCCAGTGCCCGCTAGGTTACCTACATAGTCCAAGTGCCCGTTCGTTTACCTAGATAGCCCAAATGCCCGCTAGGGAACCCACATAGTCCAAGTGCCCGCTAGGGAACTTACATAGTCCAAGGGTCGCTAGGGAAACTACATAGTCCAAGTGCCCGTTAGTTAACCTAGATAGTCCAAGTGCCCACTAGGTAACCTAGATAGTCCAACAGCCCGGTAGGTAACCTACATACTCCAAGTACCCGCTAGGTAACGTAGATAGTTCAAGTGCCAGCTAGGTAACCTAGATAGTCCTAGTGCCCGCTAGGTAACCTACAAAGTCTAAGTGCCCGCTAAGGAATCTATATAGTCCAAATGCCCGCTAAGGAGCCTATATAATCCAAATGCCTGCTAGGTAACCTAGATAGTCCAAGGGCCCGCTAGTTAACCTACATAGTCCTAGTGCCCCCTAGTTAACCTACATTCTCCAAGTGCCCGAGAGGCAACCTACATTGTCCAAGTGCCCGCTAGGTAACCTATATAGTCCAAATGCCCTCTAGTTAACCCACATAGTCCAAGTGCCCGCTAGGGAACTTACATAGTCCAAGGGCCCACTAGGGAACCTACATAGTCCAAGTGCCCGTTAGTTAACCTAGATAGTCCAAGTGCCCGCTAGGTAACCTAGATAGTCCAACAGCCCGCTAGGTAACCAACATACTCCAAGAACATGCTAGGCAACGTAGATTGTTCAAGTGCCAGCTAGGTAACCTAGATAGTCCAAGTGTCCGCTAGGTAACCTACAAAGTCAAAGTGCCCGCTAGGTTATCTATATAGTCCAAATGCCCGCTAGGGAACCTACATAGTCCAAGTGCCCGGAAGGTAACCTAGATAGTCCAAGTGCCTGTTACCTAACCTAGATAGTCCAAGTGCCCCCTAGGCAACATACATAGTCCAAGTGCCCGTTCATTAACCTAGAAGTCCAAGAGCCCGCTATGTAACCTAGACCGTCCAAGTGCCCGTTCGTTAACCTAGATAGTCCAAGTGCCCGCTAGGGAACCTATATACTCCAAGTGCTATCTAGGTAACCTAGATAGTCCAAGGGCCCGCTAGTTAACCTACATAGTCCAAGGGCTAGCTTGTTAACATTGATACTCCAAGTGCCTGTTAATAAACCTAGATCGTCCAAGTGTCCCCTAGTTAACCTAGATCGTCCAAGTGTCCTCTAGTTAACCTACATAGTCCAAGTGCCCGCTAGGGAACCTACATAGTGCAAGTGTCTGCTAGGTAACCTACATAGTCCAAGTGCCCACTAGTCAACATAGATAGTCCAAGTGCCCGCTAGGGAAGGTACATAGTCCAAGTGCCCGCTAGGTAACCTAGAGAGTGCAAGTGCCCGCTAGTTAAGCTACATAGTCCAATTGCCTGCTAGGTAACCTAGATAGTCCAAGGGCCTGCTAGTTAACCTACATAGTCTAAGTGCCCGCTAGGTAACCTACATAGTGCAGTGTCCGCTAGTTAACCTACATAGTCAAAGTGCCCGCTAGTTAACCTAGATAGTCCAAGTGCCCGCTAGGTAAATTAGATAGTCCAAGTGCCCTTTAGGGAACCTACATAGTCCAAGTGCCCGCTAGGGAACCTACATAGTACAATTGCCCGCTCTAGAACATACATAGTCCAAGTGCCCGTTAGTTAACCTAGATAATCCAAGTGCCCGCTAGTTAACCTAGATAATCCAAGTGCCCGCTAGTTAACCTACATAGTCCAAGTTCCCGCTAGGTAAGCTAGACAGTCCAATTGCCCACTAGTTAACCTAGACAGTCCAAGTACCCGATAGGGAACCTACATAGTCCAATTGCCCGCTAGGGAACCTTCATAGTCCAAGTGCTCGCTAGGTAATCTAAGTAGTCCAAGTGCCCGTTAGTTAACCTAGATAGTCAAAGTGCCTGCTAGGTAACCTAAATAGTCCAAGTGCCCGTTAGAGAACCTCCATAGTCCAAATGCCCGTTAGTTAACCTAGATAGTCCAATTGCCCGTTAGGTAACCTAGATAGTCGAAGTGTCCGCTAGTTAACCTACATAGTCCAAGTGCCCGTTCGTCAACCTAGATAGTCCAAGTGCCCGCTAAGTAACCTAGACAGTCCAAGTGCCCGCTAGGTTACCTACATAGTCCAAGTGCATGTTCGTTAACCTAGATAGTCCAAGTGCCCGCTGGTAACCTACATATTCCAAGGGCCCGCTAGGTAACCTTGATAGTCCAAGTGCCTTCTAGTTAACCTACGTAGTCCAAGTGCCCTCTAGGTAACCTACATAGTCCAAGTGCCCACTAGGTAACCTAAATAATCCAAATGCCGCCTAGGGAAACTACATAGTCCAAGTGCCCGCTAGTTAACCTAGATAGTCCAAGTGCCCGCTAGTAAACCTAGATAGTCCAATGGCCCGCTAGTTAACCTAGATAGTCCAAATGCCCGCTAGTTAACCTAAATCGTCCAAGTGTCCGCTTGGTAACCTACATAGTCCAAGTGACTGCTAGGTAACCTAGATAGTTCAAGTGCCTGATAGCTAACCTACATAGTCCAAGTGTCCGTTCGTTAACCTAGATAGTCCAAGTGCCCATTGGGTAACCTACATAGTCCAAGTGCCCGCCTGGTAACCTGGATAGTCCAAGTGCCCGCTAGTTAACCTACATAGTCCAAGTGCCTTCTAGGGAGCCAACATAGTCCACGTGACCGCTAGGGAACCTACATAGTCCAAGTGCCCGTTAGGGAACCTACATAGTTCAAGTGCCCGCTAGGTAACTTACATAGTCCAAATGCCCGCAAGGAAACCTATATAGTCTAAATGCCCTCTAGGCAACCTACATAATCCAAGTGCCCGCTTAGGAACATATATAGTCCAAGTGCCCATTAGCTAACCTATATAGTCCAAGGGCCCGCTAGTTGACCTACATAGTCCAAGTGCCAGCTAGGTAACCTAGATAGTACAAGTGCCCGCTAGGGAACCTAGATAGTCCAAGTGCCTTTTAGCTAACCTAGATAGTCCAAGTGGCGGCTAGGTAACCTACATAGTCCAAGTGCCCGTTCGTTAACCTAGATAATCCAATTGCCTGCTAGGTAACCTAGATAGTCCAAGGGCCTCCTAGTTAACCTACATAGTCTAAGTGCCCGCTAGGTAACCTACATAGTGCAAGTGTCCGCTAGTTTACCTACATAGTCAAAGTGCCCGCTAGTTAACCTAGATAGTCCAAGTGCCCACTAGGTAACCTACATAGTGCAAGTATCCGCTAGTTAACCTAGTTCGTCCAATTGTCCGCTAGTTAACCTACATAGTCCAAGTGCCCGCTAGGTAACCTAGATAGTCCAAGTGCCCTTTAGGGATCCTAGATAGTCCAAGTGCCCGCTAGGGAACCTACATAGTCCAATTGCCCGCTCTGGAACATACATAGTCCAAGTGCCCGTTAGTTAACCTAGATAATCCAAGTGCCCGCTAGTTAACCTAGATAATCCAAGTGCCCGCTAGTTAACCTACATAGTCCAAGTTCCCGCTAGGTAAGCTAGACAGTCCAATTGCCCACTAGTTAACCTAGACAGTCCAAGTACCCGATAGGGAACCTATATAGTCCAATTGCCCGCTAGGGAACCTACATAGTCCAAGTGCTCGCTAGGCAACCTACATAGTCCAAGTGCCCGTTAGTTAACCTAGATAGTCAAAGGTCCTGCTAGGTAACCTAAATAGTACAAGTGCCCGTTAGGGAACCTCCATAGTCCAAGTGCCCGCTAGGTAACCTAGATAGTCCAATTGCCCGTTAGGTAACCTAGATAGTCGAAGTGTCCGCTAGTTAACCTACATAGTCCAAGTGCCCGTTCGTCAACCTAGATAGTCCAAGTGCCCGCTAAGTAACCTAGACAGTCCAAGTGCCCGCTAGGTTACCTACATAGTCCAAGTGCATGTTTGTTAACCTAGATAGTCCAAGTGCCCGCTGGTAACCTACATAGTCCAAGGGCCCGCTAGGTAACCTGGATAGTCCAAGTGCCCGCTAGTTAACCTAAATAGTCCAAGTGCCTTCTAGGGAGCCAACATAGTCCACGTGACCGCTAGGGAACCTACATAGTCCAAGTGCCCGTTAGGGAACCTACATAGTTCAAGTGCCCGCTAGGTAACTTACATAGTCCAAATGCCCACAAGGAAACCTACATAGTCTAAATGCCCTCTAGGCAACCTACATAATCCAAGTGCCCGCTTAGGAACATACATAGTCTAAGTGCCCATTAGCTAACCTATATAGTCCAAGGGCCCGCTAGTTGACCTACATAGTCCAAGTACCAGCTAGGTAACCTAGATAGTACAAGTGCCCGCTAGGGAACCTAGATAGTCCAAGTGCCTTTTAGCTAACCTAGATAGTCCAAGTGGCGGCTAGGTAACCTACATAGTCCAAGTGCCCGTTCGTTAACCTAGATAATCCAATTGCCTGCTAGGTAACCTAGATAGTCCAAGGGCCTCCTAGTTAACCTACATAGTCTAAGTGCCCGCTAGGTAACCTACATAGTGCAAGTGTCCGCTAGTTTACCTACATAGTCAAAGTGCCCGCTAGTTAACCTAGATAGTCCAAGTGCCCACTAGGTAACCTACATAGTGCAAGTATCCGCTAGTTAACCTAGTTCGTCCAATTGTCCGCTAGTTAACCTACATAGTCCAAGTGCCCGCTAGGTAACCTAGATAGTCCAAGTGCCCTTTAGGGATCCTAGATAGTCCAAGTGCCCGCTAGGGAACCCACATAGTCCAATTGCCCGCTCTGGAACATACATAGTCCAAGTGCCGTTAGTTAACCTAGATAATCCAAGTGCCCGCTAGTTAACCTAGATAATCCAAGTGCCCGCTAGTTAACCTACATAGTCCAAGTTCCCGCTAGGTAAGCTAGACAGTCCAATTGCCCACTAGTTAACCTAGACAGTCCAAGTACCCGATAGGGAACCTATATAGTCCAATTGCCCGCTAGGGAACCTACATAGTCCAAGTGCTCGCTAGGCAACCTACATAGTCCTAGTGCCCGTTAGTTAACCTAGATAGTCAAAGGTCCTGCTAGGTAACCTAAATAGTCCAAGTGCCCGTTAGGGAACCTCCATAGTCCAAGTGCCCGCTAGGTAACCTAGATAGTCCAATTGCCCGTTAGGTAACCTAGATAGTCGAGTGTCCGCTAGTTAACCTACATAGTCCAAGTGCCCGTTCGTCAACCTAGATAGTCCAAGTGCCCGCTAAGTAACCTAGACAGTCCAAGTGCCCGCTAGGTTACCTACATAGTCCAAGTGCATGTTTGTTAACCTAGATAGTCCAAGTGCCCGCTGGTAACCTACATAGTCCAAGGGCCCGCTAGGTAACCTTGATAGTCCAAGTGCCTTCTAGTTAACCTACGTAGTCCAAGTGCCCTCTAGGTAACCTACATAGTCCTAGTGTCCACTAGGTAACTTAATAATCCAAATGCCCGCAAGGGAAACTACATAGTCCAAGTGCCCGCTAGTTAACCTAGACAGTCCAAGTGCCCGCTAGGTTACCTACATAGTCCAAGTGCATGTTTGTTAACCTAGATAGTCCAAGTGCCCGCTGGTAACCTACATAGTCCAAGGGCCCGCTAGGTAACCTTGATAGTCCAAGTGCCTTCTAGTTAACCTACGTAGTCCTAGTGCCCTCTAGGTAACCTACATAGTCCTAGTGTCCACTAGGTAACTTAATAATCCAAATGCCCGCAAGGGAAACTACATAGTCCAAATGCCCGCTAGTTAACCTAAATCGTCCAAGTGTACGCTTGGTAACCTACATAGTCCAAGTGACTGCTAGGTAACCTAGATAGTTCAAGTGCCTGATAGCTAACCTACATAGTCCAAGTGTCCGTTCGTTAACCTAGATAGTCCAAGTGCCCATTGGGTATCCTACATAGTCCAAGTGCCCGCCTGGTAACCTGGATAGTCCAAGTGCCCGCTAGTTAACCTACATAGTCCAAGTGCCTTCTAGGGAGCCAACATAGTCCACGTGACTGCTAGGGAACCTACATAGTCCAAGTGCCCATTAGGGAACGTACATAGTTCAAGTGCCCGCTGGTAGCTTACATAGTCCAAATGCCCGCAAGGAAACCTACATAGTCTAAATGCCCTCTAGGCAACCTACATAATCCAAGTGCCCTCTCTGGAACATACATAGTCCAAGTGCCCGTTAGCTAACCTAGATAGTCCAAGGGCCCGCTAGTTGACCTACATAGTCCAAGTGCCAGCTAGGTAACCTAGATAGTACAAGTGCCCGCTAGGGAACCTAGATAATCCAAGTGCCTTTTAGCTAACCTAGATAGTCCAAGTGGCGGCTAGGTAACCTACATAGTCCAAGTGCCCGTTCGTTAACCTAGATAATCCAAGTGCCCGCTAGGTAACCTAGATAGTCCAAGTGCCCGCTAGGTAACCTACATAGTCCAAATGCCCGCTAGTTAACCTACATAGTCCAAGTGCCCGTTAAGGAACCTAGATAGTCCAAATGCACGCTAGGGAACCCACATAGTCCAAGTGCCCGCTAGAGAACTTACATAGTCCAAGGGCCGCTAGGGAACTTACATAGTCCAAGTGTCCGTTAGTTAACCTAGATAGGCCAAGTGCCTACTAGGTAACCTAGATAGTCCAACAGCCCTGTAGGTAACCTACATACTCCAAGTACCCGCTAGGTAACGTAGATAGTTCAAGTGCCAGCTAGGTAACCTAGATAGTCCAAGTGCCCGCTAGGTAACCTACAAAGTATAAGTGCCCACTTAGGAATCTATATAGTCCAAATGCCCGCTAGGGAGCCTACATAATCCAAATGCCCGCTAGGTAACCTAGATAGTCCAAGGGCCCGCAAGGAAACCTACATAGTCCTAGTGCCCCCTAGTTAACCTACATTCTCCAAGTGCCCGATAGGGAACCTACATAGTCCAAGGGCCCGCTAGGGAACCTAGATAGTCCAACAGCCCGCTAAGTAACCAACATACTCCAAGAACCCGCTAGGCAACGTAGATAGTCCAAGTGCCCGCTAGGTAACCTACAAAGTCTAAGTGCCCGCAAGGTTATCTATATAGTCCAAATGCCCGCTAGGGAACCTACATAGTCCAAGTGCCCGCTAGGTAACCTAGATAGTCCAAGTGACCTCGAGTTAACCTAGATCGTCTAAGTGCCCGCTAGTTAACCTACATAGTCCAAGGGCCCGTTAGTTAACCTACATAGTACAAGGTCCGCTAGTTAACCTATATAGTCCAAGTGCTCGCTAGTTAACCTACATAGTACAAGGGCCTGCTAGTTGACCTAGATAGTCCAAGTGCCCGCTAGGTAACCTAAGTAGTCCAAATGTCAGATAGGGATCCTACATACTCCATGTGCCCGCTAGGTAACCTACATAGTCCAAGTGCCCCTTCGTTAACCTAGATAGTCCAAGTGCCCGGTAGGAAACCTACATAGTCCAAGGGCCCGCTAGGTAACCTAGACTGTCCCAGTGCCCGCTAGGTTACCTACATAGTCCAAGTGCCCGTTCGTTTACCTAGATAGCCCAAATGCCCGCTAGGGAACCCACATAGTCCAAGTGCCCGCTAGGGAACTTACATAGTCCAAGGGTCGCTAGGGAACCTACATAGTCCAAGTGCCCGTTAGTTAACCTAGATAGTCCAAGTGCCCACTAGGTAACCTAGATAGTCCAACAGCCCGGTAGGTAACCTACATACTCCAAGTACCCGCTAGGTAACGTAGATAGTTCAAGTGCCAGCTAGGTAACCTAGATAGTCCTAGTGCCTGCTAGGTAACCTACAAAGTCTAAGTGCCCGCTAAGGAATCTATATAGTCCAAATGCCCGCTAGGGAGCCTATATAATCCAAATGCCTGCTAGGTAACCTAGATAGTCCAAGGGTCCGCTAGGTAACCTACATAGTCCTAGTGCCCCCTAGTTAACCTACATTCTCCAAGTGCCCAATAGGGAACCTACATTGTCCAAGTGCCCGCTAGGTAACTTACATAGTCCAAATGCCCTCTAGTTAACCCACATAGTCCAAGTGCCCGCTAGGGAACTTACATAGTCCAAGGGCCCGCTAGGGAACCTACATAGTCCAAGTGCCCGTTAGTTAACCTAGATAGTCCAAGTGCCCGCTAGGTAACCTAGATAGTCCAACAGCCCGCTAGGTAACCAACATACTCCAAGAACATGCTAGGCAACGTAGATTGTTCAAGTGCCAGCTAGGTAACCTAGATAGTCCAAGTGCCCGCTAGGTAACCTACAAAGTCTAAGTGCCCGCTAGGTTATCTATATAGTCCAAATGCCCGCTAGGGAACGTACATAGTCCAAGTGCCCGGAAGGTAACCTAGATAGTCCAAGTGCCTGTTACCTAACCTAGATAGTCCAAGTGCCCCCTGGGCAACATACATAGTCCAAGTGCCCGTTCATTAACCTAGAAGTCCAAGAGCCCGCTATGTAACCTAGACCGTCCAAGTGCCCGTTCGTTAACCTAGATAGTCCAAGTGCTCGCTAGGGAACCTATATACTCCAAGTGCTATCTAGGTAACCTAGATAGTCCAAGGGCCCGCTAGTTAACCTACATAGTCCAAGGGCTCGCTTGTTAACATTGATACTCCAAGTGCCTGTTAATAAACCTAGATCGTCCAAATGCCCCCTAGTTAACCTAGATCGTCCAAGTGTCCTCTAGTTAACCTACATAATCCAAGTGCCCGCTAGGTAACCTACATAGTGCAAGTGTCTGCTAGTAACCTACATAGTCCAAGTGCCCACTAGTCAACGTAGATAGTCCAAGTGCCCGCTAGGGAAGGTACATAGTCCAAGTGCCCGCTAGGTAACCTAGAGAGTGCAAGTGCCCGCTAGTTAAGCTACATAGTCCAATTGCCTGCTAGGTAACCTAGATAGTCCAAGGGCCTGCTAGTTAACCTACATAGTCTAAGTGCCCGCTAGGTAACCTACATAGTGCAAGTGTCCGCTAGTTAACCTACATAGTCAAAGTGCCCGCTAGTTAACCTAGATAGTCCAAGTGCCCGCTAGGTAAATTAGATAGTCCAGGTGCCCTTTAGGGAACCTAGATAGTCCAAGTGCCCGCTAGGGAACCTACATAGTCCAATTGCCCGCTCTAGAACATACATAGTCCAAGTGCCCGTTAGTTAACCTAGATAATCCAAGTGCCCGCTAGTTAACCTAGATAGTCCAAGTGCCCGCTAGTTAACCTACATAGTCCAAGTTCCCGCTAGGTAAGCTAGACAGTCCAATTGCCCACTAGTTAACCTAGACAGTCCAAGTACCCGATAGGGAACCTACATAGTCCAATTGCCCGCTAGGGAACCTACATAGTCCAAGTGCTCGCTAGGTAATCTAAGTAGTCCAAGTGCCCGTTAGTTAACCTAGATAGTCAAAGTGCCTGCTAGGTAACCTAAATAGTCCAAGTGCCCGTTAGAGAACCTCCATAGTACAAGTGCCCGCTAGGTAACCTAGATAGTCCAATTGCCCGTTAGGTAACCTAGATAGTCAAAGTGTCCGCTAGTTAACCTACATAGTCCAAGTGCCCGTTCGTCAACCTAGATAGTCCAAGTGCCCGCTAAGTAACCTAGACAGTCCAAGTGCCCGCTAGGTTACCTACATAGTCCAAGTGCATGTTCGTTAACCTAGATAGTCCAAGTGCCCGCTGGTAACCTACATATTCCAAGGGCCCGCTAGGTAACCTTGATAGTCCAAGTGCCTTCTAGTTAACCTACGTAGTCCAAGTGCCCTCTAGGTAACCTACATAGTCCAAGTGCCCACTAGGTAACCTAAATAATCCAAATGCCGCCTAGGGAAACTACATAGTCCAAGTGCCCGCTAGTTAACCTAGATAGTCCAAGTGCCCGCTAGTAAACCTAGATAGTCCAATGGCCCGCTAGTTAACCTAGATAGTCCAAATGCCCGCTAGTTAACCTAAATCGTCCAAGTGTACGCTTGGTAACCTACATAGTCCAAGTGACTGCTAGGTAACCTAGATAGTTCAAGTGCCTGATAGCTAACCTACATAGTCCAAGTGTCCGTTCGTTAACCTAGATAGTCCAAGTGCCCATTGGGTAACCTACATAGTCCAAGTGCCCGCCTGGTAACCTGGATAGTCCAAGTGCCCGCTAGTTAACCTACATAGTCCAAGTGCCTTCTAGGGAGCCAACATAGTCCACGTGACCGCTAGGGAACCTACATAGTCCAAGTGCCCGTTAGGGAACCTACATAGTTCAAGTGCCCGCTAGGTAACTTACATAGTCCAAATGCCCGCAAGGAAACCTACATAGTCTAAATGCCCTCTAGGCAACCTACATAATCCAAGTGCCCGCTTAGGAACATACATAGTCCAAGTGCCCATTAGCTAACCGATATAGTCCAAGGGCCCGCTAGTTGTCCTACATAGTCCAAGTGCCAGCTAGGTAACCTAGATAGTACAAGTGCCCGCTAGGGAACCTAGATAGTCCAAGTGCCTTTTAGCTAACCTAGATAGTCCAAGTGGCGGCTAGGTAACCTACATAGTCCAAGTGCCCGTTCGTTAACCTAGATAATCCAATTGCGTGCTAGGTAACCTAGATAGTCCAAGGGCCTGCTAGTTAACCTACATAGTCTAAGTGCCCGCTATGTAACCTACATAGTGCAAGTGTCCGCTAGTTTACCTACATAGTCAAAGTGCCCGCTAGTTAACCTAGATAGTCCAAGTGCCCACTAGGTAACCTAGATAATGCAAGTATCCGCTAGTTAACCTAGTTCGTCCAATTGTCCGCTAGTTAACCTACATAGTCCAAGTGCCCGCTAGGTAACCTAGATAGTCCAAGTGCCCTTTAGGGATCCTAGATAGTCCAAGTGCCCGCTAGGGAACCTACATAGTCCAATTGCCCGCTCTGGAACATACATAGTCCAAGTGCCCGTTAGTTAACCTAGATAATCCAAGTGCCCGCTAGTTAACCTAGATAATCCAAGTGCCCGCTAGTTAACCTACATAGTCCAAGTTCCCGCTAGGTAAGCTAGACAGTCCAATTGCCCACTAGTTAACCTAGACAGTCCAAGTACCCGATAGGGAACCTATATAGTCCAATTGCCCGCTAGGGAACCTACATAGTCCAAGTGCTCGCTAGGCAACCTACATAGTCCAAGTGCCCGTTAGTTAACCTAGATAGTCAAAGGTCCTGCTAGGTAACCTAAATAGTACAAGTGCCCGTTAGGGAACCTCCATAGTCCAAGTGCCCGCTAGGTAACCTAGATAGTCCAATTGCCCGTTAGGTAACCTAGATAGTCGAAGTGTCCGCTAGTTAACCTACATAGTCCAAGTGCTCGCTAGGCAACCTACATAGTCCAAGTGCCCGTTAGTTAACCTAGATAGTCAAAGGTCCTGCTAGGTAACCTAAATAGTACAAGTGCCCGTTAGGGAACCTCCATAGTCCAAGTGCCCGCTAGGTAACCTAGATAGTCCAATTGCCCGTTAGGTAACCTAGATAGTCGAAGTGTCCGCTAGTTAACCTACATAGTCCAAGTGTCCATTCGTCAACCTAGATAGTCCAAGTGCCCGCTAAGTAACCTAGACAGTCCAAGTGCCCGCTAGGTTACCTACATAGTCCAAGTGCATGTTTGTTAACCTAGATAGTCCAAGTGCCCGCTGGTAACCTACATAGTCCAAGGGCCCGCTAGGTAACCTTGATAGTCCAAGTGCCTTCTAGTTAACCTACGTAGTCCAAGTGCCCTCTAGGTAACCTACATAGTCCTAGTGTCCACTAGGTAACTTAATAATCCAAATGCCCGCAAGGGAAACTACATAGTCCAAGTGCCCGCTAGTTAACCTAGATAGTCCAAGTGCCCGCTAGTAAACCTAGATAGTCCAATGGCCCGCTAGTTAATCTAGATAGTCCAAATGCCCACTAGTTAACCTAAATCGTCCAAGTGTCCACTAGGTAACCTACATAGTCCAAGTGACTGCTAGGTAACCTAGATAGTTCAAGTGCCTGATAGCTAACCTACATAGTCCAAGTGTCCGTTCGTTAACCTAGATAGTCCAAGTGCCCATTGGGTATCCTACATAGTCCAAGTGCCCGCCTGGTAACCTGGATAGTCCAAGTGCCCGCTAGTTAACCTACATAGTCCAAGTGCCTTCTAGGGAGCCTACATATTCCACGTGACTGCTAGGGAACCTACATAGTCCAAGTGCCGGTTAGGGAACCTACATAGTTCAAGTGCCCGCTGGTAGCTTACATAGTCCAAATGCCCGCAAGGAAACCTACATAGTCTAAATGCCGTCTAGGCAACCTACATAATCCAAGTGCCCTCTCTGGAACATACATAGTCCAAGTGCCCGTTAGCTAACCTAGATAGTCCAAGGGCCCGCTAGTTGACCTACATAGTCCAAGTGCCAGCTAGGTAACCTAGATAGTACAAGTGCCCGCTAGGGAACCTAGATAGTCCAAGTGCCTTTTAGCTAACCTAGATAGTCCACGTGGCGGCTAGGTAACCTACATAGTCCAAGTGCCCGCTAGGTAACCTACATAGTGCAAATGCCCACTAGTTAACCTACATAGTCCAAGTGCCCGTTAAGGAACCTAGATAGTCCAAATGCACGCTAGGGAACCCACATAGTCCAAGTGCCCGCTAGAGAACTTACATAGTCCAAGGGCTGATAGGGAACTTACATAGTCCAAGTGTCCGTTAGTTAACCTAGATAGTCCAAGTGCCTACTAGGTAACCTAGATAGTCCAACAGCCCTGTAGGTAACCTACATACTCCAAGTACCCGCTAGGTAACGTAGATAGTTCAAGTGCCAGCTAGGTAACCTAGATAGTCCAAGTGCCCGCTAGGTAACCTACAAAGTATAAGTGCCCGCAAGGTTATCTATATAGTCCAAATGCCCGCTAGGGAACCTACATAGTCCAAGTGCCCGCTAGGTAACCTAGATAGTCCAAGTGACCTCCAGTTAACCTAGATCGTCTAAGTGCCCGCTAGTTAACCTACATAGTCCAAGGGCCCGTTAGTTAACCTACATAGTACAAGGTCCGCTAGTTAACCTATATAGTCCAAGTGCTCGCTAGTTAACCTACATAGTACAAGGGCCTGCTAGTTGACCTAGATAGTCCAAGTGCCCGCTAGGTAACCTAAGTAGTCCAAATGTCAGATAGGGATCCTACATACTCCATGTGCCCGCTAGGTAACCTACATAGTCCAAGTGCCCCTTCGTTAAACTAGGTAGTCCAAGTGCCCGGTAGGAAACCTACATAGTCCAAGGGCCCGCTAGGTAACCTAGACTGTCCCAGTGCCCGCTAGGTTACCTACATAGTCCAAGTGCCCGTTCGTTTACCTAGATAGCCCAAATGCCCGCTAGGGAACCCACATAGTCCAAGTGCCCGCTAGGGAACTTACATAGTCCAAGGGTCGCTAGGGAACCTACATAGTCCAAGTGCCCGTTAGTTAACCTATATAGTCCAAGTGCCCACTAGGTAACCTAGATAGTCCAACAGGCCGGTAGGTAACCTACATACTCCAAGTACCCGCTAGGTAACGTAGATAGTTCAAGTGCCAGCTAGGTAACCTAGATAGTCCTAGTGCCCGCTAGGTAACCTACAAAGTCTAAGTGCCCGCTAAGGAATCTATATAGTCCAAATGCCCGCTAGGGAGCCTATATAATCCAAATGCCTGCTAGGTAACCTAGATAGTCCAAGGGCCCGCTAGGTAACCTACATAGTCCTAGTGCCCCCTAGTTAACCTACATTCTCCAAGTGCCCAATAGGGAACCTACATTGTCCAAGTGCCCGCTAGGTAACTTACATAGTCCAAATGCCCTCTAGTTAACCCACATAGTCCAAGTGCCCGCTAGGGAACTTACATAATCCAAGGGCCCGCTAGGGAACCTACATAGTCCAAGTGCCCGTTAGTTAACCTAGATAGTCCAAGTGCCCGCTAGGTAACCTAGATAGTCCAACAGCCCGCTAGGTAACCAACATACTCCAAGAACATGCTAGGCAACGTAGATTGTTCAAGTGCCAGCTAGGTAACCTAGATAGTCCAAGTGCCCGCTAGGTAACCTACAAAGTCAAAGTGCCCGCTAGGTTATCTATATAGTCCAAATGCCCGCTAGGGAACCTACATAGTCCAAGTGCCCGGAAGGTAACCTAGATAGTCCAAGTGCCTGTTACCTAACCTAGATAGTCCAAGTGCCCCCTAGGCAACATACATAGTCCAAGTGCCCGTTCATTAACCTAGAAGTCCAAGAGCCCGCTATGTAACCTAGACCGTCCAAGTGCCCGTTCGTTAACCTAGATAGTCCAAGTGCCCGCTAGGGAACCTATATACTCCAAGTGCTATCTAGGTAACCTAGATAGTCCAAGGGCCCGCTAGTTAACCTACATAGTCCAAGGGCTCGCTTGTTAACATTGATACTCCAAGTGCCTGTTAATAAACCTAGATCGTCCAAGTGCCTCCTAGTTAACCTAGATCGTCCAAGTGTCCTCTAGTTAACCTACATAGTCCAAGTGCCCGCTAGGTAACCTACATAGTGCAAGTGTCTGCTAGGTAACCTACATAGTCCAAGTGCCCACTAGTCAACGTAGATAGTCCAAGTGCCCGCTAGGGAAGGTACATAGTCCAAGTGCCCGCTAGGTAACCTAGAGAGTGCAAGTGCCCGCTAGTTAAGCTACATAGTCGAATTGCCTGCTAGGTAACCTAGATAGTCCAAGGGCCTGCTAGTTAACTTACATAGTCTAAGTGCCCGCTAGGTAACCTACATAGTGCAAGTGTCCGCTAGTTAACCTACATAGTCAAAGTGCCCGCTAGTTAACCTAGATAGTCCAAGTGCCCGCTAGGTAAATTAGATAGTCCAAGTGCCCTTTAGGGAACCTAGATAGTCCAAGTGCCCGCTAGGGAACCTACATAGTCCAATTGCCCGCTCTAGAACATACATAGTCCAAGTGCCCGTTAGTTAACCTAGATAGTCCAAATGCCCGCTAGTTAACCTACATAGTCCAAGTTCCCGCTAGGTAAGCTAGACAGTCCAATTGCCCACTAGTTAACCTAGACAGTCCAAGTACCCGATAGGGAACCTACATAGTCCAATTGCCCGCTAGGGAACCTACATAGTCCAAGTGCTCGCTAGGTAATCTAAGTAGTCCAAGTGCCCGTTAGTTAACCTAGATAGTCAAAGTGCCTGCTAGGTAACCTAAATAGTCCAAGTGCCCGTTAGAGAACCTCCATAGTCCAAGTGCCCGCTAGGTAACCTAGATAGTCCAATTGCCCGTTAGGTAACCTAGATAGTCGAAGTGTCCGCTAGTTAACCTACATAGTCCAAGTGCCCGTTCGTCAACCTAGATAGTCCAAGTGCCCGCTAAGTAACCTAGACAGTCCAAGTGCCCGCTAGGTTACCTACATAGTCCAAGTGCATGTTCGTTAACCTAGATAGTCCAAGTGCCCGCTGGTAACCTACATATTCCAAGGGCCCGCTAGGTAACCTTGATAGTCCAAGTGCCTTCTAGTTAACCTACGTAGTCCAAATGCCCTCTAGGTAACCTACATAGTCCAAGTGCCCACTAGGTAACCTAAATAATCCAAATGCCGAATAGGGAAACTACATAGTCCAAGTGCCCGCTAGTTAACCTAGATAGTCCAAGTGCCCGCTAGTAAACCTAGATAGTCCAATGGCCCACTAGTTAACCTAGATAGTCCAAATGCCCGCTAGTTAACCTAAATCGTCCAAGTGTACGCTTGGTAACCTACATAGTCCAAGTGACTGCTAGGTAACCTAGATAGTTCAAGTGCTGATAGCTAACCTACATAGTCCAAGTGTCCGTTCGTTAACCTAGATAGTCCAAGTGCCCATTGGGTAACCTACATAGTCCAAGTGCCCGCCTGGTAACCTGGATAGTCCAAGTGCCCGCTAGTTAACCTACATAGTCCAAGTGCCTTCTAGGGAGCCAACATAGTCCACGTGACCGCTAGGGAACCTACATAGTCCAAGTGCCCGTTAGGGAACCTACATAGTTCAAGTGCCCGCTAGGTAACTTACATAGTCCAAATGCCCGCAAGGAAACCTACATAGTCTAAATGCCCTCTAGGCAACCTACATAATCCAAGTGCCCGCTTAGGAACATACATAGTCCAAGTGCCCGTTAGCTAACCTAGATAGTCCAAGGGCCCGCTAGTTGACCTACATAGTCCAAGTGCCAGCTAGGTAACCTAGATAGTACAAGTGCCCGCTAGGGAACCTAGATAGTCCAAGTGCCTTTTGGCTAACCTAGATAGTCCAAGTGGCGGCTAGGTAACATACATATTCCAAGTGCCCGTTCGTTAACCTAGATAATCCAAGTGCCCGCTAGGTAACCTAGATAGTCCAAGTGCCCGCTAGGTAACCTACATAGTCCAAATGCCCGCTAGTTAACCTACATAGTCCAAGTGCCCGTTAAGGAACTTAGATAGTCCAAATGCACACTAGGGAACCCACATAGTCCAAGTGCCCGCTAGAGAACTTACATAGTCCAAGTGCCGCTAGGGAACCTACATAGTCCAAGTGTCCGTTAGTTAACCTAGATAGTCCAAGTGCCTACTAGGTAACCTAGATAGTCCAACAGCCCTGTAGGTAACCTACATACTCCAAGTACCCGCTAGGTAACGTAGATAGTTCAAGTGCCAGCTAGGTAACCTAGATAGTCCAAGTGCCCGCTAGGTAACCTACAAAGTCTAAGTGCCCGCAAGGTTATCTATATAGTGCAAATGCCCGCTAGGGTGCCTACATAATCCAAATGCCCGCTAGGTAACCTAGATAGTCCAAGGGTCCGCAAGGAAACCTACATAGTCCTAGTGCCACCTAGTTAACCTACATTCTCCAAGTGCCCGATAGGGAACCTACATAGTCCAAGGGCCCGCTAGGGAACCTACATAATCCAAGTGCCCGTTAGTTAACCTAGATAGTCCAAGTGCCCGCTAGGTAACCTAGATAGTCCAACAGCCCGCTAGGTAACCAACAAACTCCAAGAACCCGCTAGGCAGCGTAGATAGTTCAAGTGCCAGCTTGGTAACCTAGATAGTCCAAGTGCCCGCTAGGTAACCTACAAAGTCTAAGTGCCCGCAAGGTTATCTATATAGTCCAACTGCCCGCTAGGCAACCGACATAGTCCAAGTGCCCGCTAGGTAACCTAGATAGTCCAAGTGCCCTCGAGTTAACCTAGATCGTCTAAGTGCCCGCTAGTTAACCTACATAGTCCAAGGGCCCGTTAGTTAACCTACATAGTACAAGGTCCGCTAGTTAACCTAGATAGTCCAAGTGCCCGCTAGGTAACCTAAGTAGTCCAAATGTCAGATAGGGATCCTACATAGTCCATGTGCCCGCTAGGTAACCTACATAGTCCAAGTGCCCGTTCGTTAACCTAGATAGTCCAAGTGCCCGCTAGGAAACCTACATAGTCCAAGGGCCCGCTAGGTAACCTAGACTGTCCCAGTGCCCGCTAGGTTACCTACATAGTCCAAGTGCCCGTTCGTTAACCTAGATAGTCCAAGTGTCCGCTAGGAAACCTACATAGTCCAAGGGTCCGCTAGGTAACCTAGACAGTCCAAATGCCCGCTAGTAAACCTACATAGTCCAAGTTCCCGTTAGGTAACCTAGATAGTCCAAATGCCTGCTAGGGAACCCACATAGTCCAAGTGCCCGCTAGGGAACTTACATAGTTCAAGGGTCGCTAGGGAACCTACATAGTCCAATTGCCCGTGAGTTAACCTAGATAGTCCAAGTGCCCACTAGGTACCCTAGATAGTCCAACAGCCCGGTAGGTAACCTACATACTCCAAGTCCCCGCTAGGTAACATAGATAGTTCAAGTGCCAGCTAGGTAACCTAGATAGTCCATGTGCCCGCTAGGTAACCTACAAAGTCTAAGTGCCCGCTAAGGAATCTATATAGTCCAAATGCCCGCTAGGGAGCCTATATAATCCAAATGCCCGCTAGGTAACCTAGATAGTTCAAGGGCCCGCTAGGTAACCTACATAGTCCTAGTACCCCCTAGTTAACCTACATTCTCCAAGTGCCCGATAGGGAACCTACATAGTCCAAGTGCCCGCTAGGTAACCTACATAGTCCAAATGCCCTCTAGTTAACCCACATAGTCCAAGTGCCCGCTAGGGAACTTACATAGTCCAAGGGCCCGCTAGGTAACCTAGATAGTCCAAGTGCCCGCTAGGTAACCTAGATAGTCCATCAGCCCGCTAGGTAACCAACATACTCCAAGAACATGCTAGGCAATGTAGATATTTCAAGTGCCAGCTAGGTAACCTAGATAGTCCAAGTGCCCGCTAGGTAACCTACAAAGTCTAAGTGCCCGCTAGGTTATCTATATAGTCCAAATGCCCGCTAGGGAACCTACATAGTCCAAGTGCCCAGAAGGTAACCTAGATAGTCCAAGTTCCCGCTAATTAACCTACCTAGTCCAAGGGCCCTCTAGATAACCTACATAGTCCAAGGTCCGCTAGTTAACCTAGATAGTCCAAGTGCTCGCTAGTTAAGCTACATAGTACAAGGGCCCGCTAGTTGACCTAGATAGTCCAAGTGCCCGCTAGGTAACCTAAGTAGTCCAAATGTCCGATAGGGATCCTACATAGTCCAAGTGCCCATTCGTTAACCTAGATTGTCCAAGTGCCCGCTAGGTAACCTAGACTGTCCTAGTGCCCGCTAGGTTACCTATATAGTCCAAGTGCCCGTTCGTTAACCTAGATAGTCCAAGTACCCGCTAGGAAACCTACATAGTGCAAGGGCCCGCTAGTAAACCTAGATAGTCCAAGTGCCCGCTAGGTAACCTAGAGTCCAAGTGCTCACTAGTTAACCTACATAGTCCAAGTGCCCGCTATGTAACCTAGATAGTCAAAGTGCCCGTTAGGTAACCTAGATAGTCCAAGTGCCCGTTAGGCAACCTACATGGTCCAAGAGCCCGTTCGTTAACCTAGATGTCCAAGTGCCTGCTAGGTAACCTAGACAGTCCAAGTGCCCGCTAGGTTACCTGCATATTCCAAGTGCCAGTTCGTTAACCTAGATAGTCCAAGTGCCAACTAGGGAACCTATATAGTCCAAGTGCCCGCTATATAACCTAGACAGTCCAAGTGCCCGCTAGGTAACCTAAATAATCAAAATGCCCGCTAGGAAAACTACATAGTCCAAGTGCCCGCTAGTTAACCTAGATAGTCCAAGTGCCCGCTAGTAAACCTAGATAGTCCAAGGGCCCGCTCGTAAACCTAGATAGTCCAAGTGCCTGCTAGTTAACCTAGATAGTACAAGTGCCCGCTAGAGAACCTATATAGTCCAAGTGCTATCTAGGTAACCTAGATAGTCCAAGTGCCCGCTAGTTAACCTACATTGTCCAAGTGCCTGCTAGTTAAACTGCATAGTCCAAGTGCCCGCTAGGATGTGTACATAGTCCAAGTGCCCGCTAGGTAACCTAGATAGTCTAAGGGCCCACTAGTTAACCTACATAGTCCAAGGGCCTGCTAGTTAACTTACATTCTCCAAGTGCCTGCTAGGTAACGTAGATAGCCCAAGTGCCCGCTAGGGAACGTACATAGTCCAAGTGCCCACTAGGTAACCTAGACAGTCCAATTGCCCCCTAGTTAACCTAGACAGTCCAAGTACCCGATAGGGAACCTACATAGTCCAATTGCCTGCTAGGGAACCTACATAGTCCAAGTGCTCGCTAGGCAACCTACATAGTCCAAGTGTCCGCTAGTTAACCTACATAGTCTAAGTGCCCGTTCGTTAACCTAGATAGTCCAAGGGCCAGCTAGGTAAACTAGACAGTCCAAGTGCCCGCTGGGTTACCTACATAGTCCAAGTGCACGTTCGTTAACCTAGATCGTCCAAGTGCTCGCTGGTATCCTACATAGTCCAAGGGCCCGCTAGGTAACCTTGATAGTCCAAGTGCCTTCTAGTTAACCTACGTAGTCCAAGTGCCCGCTAGGTAACCTACGTAGTCCAAGTGCCAACTAGGTAACCTAAATAATCCAAATGCCCGCTAGGGAAACTACATAGTCCAAGTGCCCGCTAGTTAACCTAGATAGTCCAAGTGCCCGCTAGTAAACTTAGATAGTCCAAGGGCCCGCTAGTTAACCTAGATAGTCCAAGTGCCCGCTAGTTAACCTAAATCTTCCAAGTGTCCGCTAGGTAACCTACATAGTCCAAGTGACTGCTAGGTAACCTAGATAGTCCAAGTGCCTGATAGCTAACCTACATAGTCCATGTGTCCGTTCGTTAACCTAGATAGTCCAAGTGCCCATTGGGTAACCTACATAGTCCAAGTGCCGCCTGGTAACCTGGATAGTCCAAGTGCCCGCTAGTTAACCTACATAGTCCAAGTGCCTTCTAGGGAGCCTACGTAGTCCACGTGACCGCTAAGGAACCTACATAGTCCAAGTGCCCGTTAGCTAACCTAGATAGTCCAAGGGCCCGCTAGTTGACCTACATAGTCAAAGTGCCAGCTAGGTAACCTAGATAGTACAAGTGCTCGCTAGAGAACCTAGATTGTCCAAGTGCCTGTTAGCTAACCTAGATAGTCCAAGTGGTGGCTAGGTAACCTACATAGTCCAAGTGCCCGTTCGTTAACCTAGATAATCCAAGTGTCCGCTAGGTAACCTAGACAGTCCAAGTGCCCGCTAGTTACCCTACATAGTCCAAGGTCTGCTAGTTAACCTAGATAGTCAAAGTGCCCGCTAGGTAACCTAGACAGTCCAATTGCCCCCTAGTTAACCTAGACAGTCCAAGTACCCGATAGGGAACCTACATAGTCCAATTGCCTGCTAGGGAACCTACATAGTCCAAGTGCTCGCTAGGCAACCTACATAGTCCAAGTGTCCGCTAGTTAACCTACATAGTCTAAGTGCCCGTTCGTTAACCTAGATAGTCCAAGGGCCAGCTAGGTAAACTAGACAGTCCAAGTGCCCGCTGGGTTACCTACATAGTCCAAGTGCACGTTCGTTAACCTAGATCGTCCAAGTGCTCGCTGGTATCCTACATAGTCCAAGGGCCCGCTAGGTAACCTTGATAGTCCAAGTGCCTTCTAGTTAACCTACGTAGTCCAAGTGCCCGCTAGGTAACCTACGTAGTCCAAGTGCCAACTAGGTAACCTAAATAATCCAAATGCCCGCTAGGGAAACTACATAGTCCAAGTGCCCGCTAGTTAACCTAGATAGTCCAAGTGCCCGCTAGTAAACTTAGATAGTCCAAGGGCCCGCTAGTTAACCTAGATAGTCCAAGTGCCCGCTAGTTAACCTAAATCTTCCAAGTGTCCGCTAGGTAACCTACATAGTCCAAGTGACTGCTAGGTAACCTAGATAGTCCAAGTGCCTGATAGCTAACCTACATAGTCCATGTGTCCGTTCGTTAACCTAGATAGTCCAAGTGCCCATTGGGTAACCTACATAGTCCAAGTGCCGCCTGGTAACCTGGATAGTCCAAGTGCCCGCTAGTTAACCTACATAGTCCAAGTGCCTTCTAGGGAGCCTACGTAGTCCACGTGACCGCTAAGGAACCTACATAGTCCAAGTGCCCGTTAGCTAACCTAGATAGTCCAAGGGCCCGCTAGTTGACCTACATAGTCAAAGTGCCAGCTAGGTAACCTAGATAGTACAAGTGCTCGCTAGAGAACCTAGATTGTCCAAGTGCCTGTTAGCTAACCTAGATAGTCCAAGTGGTGGCTAGGTAACCTACATAGTCCAAGTGCCCGTTCGTTAACCTAGATAATCCAAGTGTCCGCTAGGTAACCTAGACAGTCCAAGTGCCCGCTAGTTACCCTACATAGTCCAAGGTCTGCTAGTTAACCTAGATAGTCAAAGTGCCCGCTAGGTAACCTAGACAGTCCAATTGCCCCCTAGTTAACCTAAACAGTCCAAGTGCCCGCTAGGGAACCTACATAGTCCAAGGGCCCGCTAGTTAACCTACATAGTCCAAGGTCTGCTAGTTAACCTAGATAGTCAAAGTGCCCGCTAGGTAACCTAGAGAGTCCAAGTGCCCAGTAGGTTACCTACATAGTTCAAATGCCCGTTCGTTAACCTAGATAGTCCACGTGCCTGCTAGGTAACCTACATAGTCCAAGGGCAAGCTAGGTAACCTAGACAGACAAAGTGCCCGTTCGTTAACCTAGATAGTCCACGTGCCTGCTAGGTAACCTACATTGTCCATGTTCCCTGTAGGTAACCTAGATAGTCCAAGTGCCCGTTACCTAACCTAGATAGTCCAAGTGCCCGCTAGGCAACATACATAGCCCAAGTGCCCGTTCGTTAACCTAGAAGTCCAAGTTCCCGCTGTGTAAACTAGATAGTCCAAGTGCCCGCTAGGTTACCTGCATAGTCCAAGTGCCCGTTCGTTAACCTAGATAGTCCAAGTGCCCACTAGGGAACCTATATAGTCCAAGTGCCCGCTATGTAACCTAGACAGTCCATGTGCCCGCTAGGTAACCTAAATAATCAAAATGCCCGCTAGGAAAACTACATAGTCCAAGTGCCCGCTAGTTAACCTAGATAGTCCAAGTGCCCGCTAGTAAACCTAGATAGTCCAAGGGCCCGCTAGGTAACCTAGAGTCCAAGTGCTCACTAGTTAACCTACATAGTCCAAGTGCCCGCTATGTAACCTAGATAGTCAAAGTGCCCGTTAGGTAACCTAGATAGTCCAAGTGCCCGTTAGGCAACCTACATGGTCCAAGAGCCCGTTCGTTAACCTAGATGTCCAAGTGCCGGCTAGGTAACCTAGACAGTCCAAGTGCCCGCTAGGTTACCTGCATATTCCAAGTGCCAGTTCGTTAACCTAGATAGTCCAAGTGCCAACTAGGGAACCTATATAGTCCAAGTGCCCGCTATGTAACCTAGACAGTCCAAGTGCCCGCTAGGTAACCTAAATAATCAAAATGCCCGCTAGGAAAACTACATAGTCCAAGTGCCCGCTAGTTAACCTAGATAGTCCAAGTGCCCGCTAGTAAACCTAGATAGTCCAAGGGCCCGCTCATAAACCTAGATAGTCCAAGTGCCTGCTAGTTAACCTAGATAGTCCAAGTGCCCGCTAGGGAACCTATATAGTCCAAGTGCTATCTAGGTAACCTAGATAGTCCAAGTGCCCGCTAGTTAACCTACATTGTCCAAGTGCCTGCTAGTTAAACTGCATAGTCCAAGTGCCCGCTAGGTAACCTAGATAGTCTAAGGGCCCACTAGTTAACCTACATAGTCCAAGGGCCTGCTAGTTAACTTACATTCTCCAAGTGCCTGCTAGGTAACGTAGATAGCCCAAGTGCCCGCTAGGGAACGTACATAGTCCAAGTGCCCACTAGGTAACCTAGACAGTCCAATTGCCCCCTAGTTAACCTACACAGTCCAAGTACCCGATAGGGAACCTACATAGTCCAAGTGCCCGCTAGGGAACCTTCATAGTCCAAGTGCTCGCTAGGCAACCTACATAGTCCAAGTGTCCGCTAGTTAACCTACATAGTCCAAGTGCCCGTTCGTTAACCTAGATAGTCCAAGGGCCAGCTAGGTAAACTAGACAGTCCAAGTGCCCGCTTGGTTACCTACATAGTCCAAGTGCACGTTCGTTAACCTAGATCGTCCAAGTGCTCGCTGGTATCCTACATAGTCCAAGGGCCCGCTAGGTAACCTTGATAGTCCAAGTGCCTTCTAGTTAACCTACGCAGTCCAAGTGCCCGCTAGGTAACCTATATAGTCCAAATGCCCGCTAGGGAACCTACAGAGTCCAAGAGCGCTCTAGTTAACCTAGAGTGTCCAAGTGCCCGCTAGTTAACCAGGATCATCAAAGAGCCCTCTAGTTAACTTACATAGTCTAAAGGCCTGCTAGTTAACCTACATAGACAAAGGGCCCGCTAGTTAACCTAGATAGTCCAAGTGCCCGCTAGTTAACCTACATAGTCCAAGTTCCCGCTAGGTAACCTAGACAGTCCAAGTGACCACTAGGTTACCTACATAGTCTAAGTGCCCGTTCGTTAACCTTCATAGCCCAAGTGCCCGCTAGGGAAAGTACATAGTCCAAGTGCCCATAGGTAACATAGATAGTCCAAGTGCCCGCTAGTTAACCTAAATAGTCCAAGTGCCTGCTAGGTAAACTACATAGTCCTAGTGCCCGTTCGTTAACCTACATTGTCCAAGTGCCCGCTAGGTAACGTAGATAGCCCAAGTGCCCGCTAGGGAACGTACATAGTCCAAGTGCCCACTAGGTAACCTAGACAGTCCAATTGCCCCCTAGTTAACCTAAAGAGTCCAAGTGCCCGCTAGGGAACCTACATAGTCCAAGGGCCCGCTAGTTAACCTACATAGTCCAAGGTCTGCTAGTTAACCTGGATAGTCAAAGTGCGCGCTAGGTAACCTAGAGAGTCCAAGTGCCCAGTAGGTTACCTACATAGTTCAAATGCCCGTTCGTTAACCTAGATAGTCCACGTGCCTGCTAGGTAACCTACATAGTCCAAGGGCAAGCTAGGTAACCTAGACAGACAAAGTGCCCGTTCGTTAACCTAGATAGTCCACGTGCCTGCTAGGTAACCTACATTGTCCATGTTCCCTGTAGGTAACCTAGATAGTCCAAGTGCCCGTTACCTAACCTAGATAGTCCAAGTGCCCGCTAGGCAACATACATAGCCCAAGTGCCCGTTCGTTAACCTAGAAGTCCAAGTTCCCGCTGTGTAAACTAGATGGTCCAAGTGCCCGCTAGGTTACCTGCATAGTCCAAGTGCCCGTTCGTTAACCTAGATAGTCCAAGTGCCCACTAGGGAACCTATATAGTCCAAGTGCCCGCTATGTAACCTAGACAGTCCATGTGCCCGCTAGGTAACCTAAATAATCAAAATGCCCGCTAGGAAAACTACATAGTCCAAGTGCCCGCTAGTTAACCTAGATAGTCCAAGTGCCCGCTAGTAAACCTAGATAGTCCAAGGGCCCGCTAGGTAACCTAGAGTCCAAGTGCTCACTAGTTAACCTACATAGTCCAAGTGCCCGCTATGTAACCTAGATAGTCAAAGTGCCCGTTAGGTAACCTAGATAGTCCATGTGCCCGTTAGGCAACCTACATGGTCCAAGAGCCCGTTCGTTAACCTAGATGTCCAAGTGCCTGCTAGGTAACCTAGACAGTCCAAGTGCCCGCTAGGTTACCTGCATATTCCAAGTGCCAGTTCGTTAACCTAGATAGTCCAAGTGCCAACTAGGGAACCTATATAGTCCAAGTGCCCGCTATGTAACCTAGACAGTCCAAGTGCCCGCTAGGTAACCTAAATAATCAAAATGCCCGCTAGGAAAACTACATAGTCCAAGTGCCCGCTAGTTAACCTAGATAGTCCAAGTGCCCGCTAGTAAACCTAGATAGTCCAAGGGCCCGCTCGTAAACCTAGATAGTCCAAGTGCCTGCTAGTTAACCTAGATAGTCCAAGTGCCCGCTAGGGAACCTATATAGTCCAAGTGCTATCCAGGTAACCTAGATAGTCCAAGTGCCCGCTAGTTAACCTACATTGTCCAAGTGCCTGCTAGTTAAACTGCATAGTCCAAGTGCCCGCTAGGATGTGTACATAGTCCAAGTGCCCGCTAGGTAACCTAGATAGTCTAAGGGCCCACTAGTTAACCTACATAGTCCAAGGGCCTGCTAGTTAACTTACATTCTCCAAGTGCCTGCTAGGTAACGTAGATAGCCCAAGTGCCCGCTAGGGAACGTACATAGTCCAAGTGCCCACTAGGTAACCTAGACAGTCCAATTGCCCCCTAGTTAACCTACACATTCCAAGTACCCGATAGGGAACCTACATAGTCCAAGTGCCCGCTAGGGAACCTTCATAGTCCAAGTGCTCGCTAGGCAACCTACATAGTCCAAGTGTCCGCTAGTTAACCTACATAGTCCAAGTGCCCGTTCGTTAACCTAGATAGTCCAAGGGCCAGCTAGGTAAACTAGACAGTCCAAGTGCCCGCTTGGTTACCTACATAGTCCAAGTGCACGTTCGTTAACCTAGATCGTCCAAGTGCTCGCTGGTATCCTACATAGTCCAAGGGCCCGCTAGGTAACCTTGATAGTCCAAGTGCCTTCTAGTTAACCTACGTAGTCCAAGTGCCCGCTAGGTAACCTACATAGTCCAAGTGCCAACTAGGTAACCTAAATAATCCAAATGCCCGCTAGGGAAACTACATAGTCCAAGTGCCCGCTAGTTAACCTAGATAGTCCAAGTGCCCGCTAGTAAACCTAGATAGTCCAAGGGCCCGCTAGTTAACCTAGATAGTCCAAGTGCCCGCTAGTTAACCTAAATCTTCCAACTGTCCGCTAGGTAACCTACATAGTCCAAGTGACTGCTAGGTAACCTAGATAGTCCAAGTGCCTGATAGCTAACCTACATAGTCCATGTGTCCGTTCGTTAACCTAGATAGTCCAAGTGCCCATTGGGTAACCTACATAGTCCAATGCCGCCTGGTAACCTGGATAGTCCAAGTGCCCGCTAGTTAACCTACATAGTCCAAGTGCCTTCTAGGGAGCCTACGTAGTCCACGTGACCGCTAAGGAACCTACATAGTCCAAGTGCCCGTTAGCTAACCTAGATAGTCCAAGGGCCCGCTAGTTGACCTACATAGTCAAAGTGCCAGCTAGGTAACCTAGATAGTACAAGTGCCCGCTAGAGAACCTAGATTGTCCAAGTGCCTGTTAGCTAACCTAGATAGTCCAAGTGGTGGCTAGGTAACCTACATAGTCCAAGTGCCCGTTCGTTAACCTAGATAATCCATGTGCCCTTTAGGGAACCTAGATAGTCCAAGTGCCCGCTAGGGAACCTACATAGTCCAATTGCCCGCTCTGGAACATACATAGTCCAAGTGCCCGTTAGTTAAAATAGATAATCCACGTGCCCGCTAGTTAACCTAGATAGTCCAGTGCCCGCTAGGTAACCTACATAGTCCAAGTGCCCGCTAGGTAACCTATACAGTCCAAATGCCCGCTAGGGAACCTACATAGTCCAAGAGCGCTCTAGTTAACCTAGAGTGTCCAAGTGCCCGCTAGTTAACCAGGATCATCAAAGAGCCCTCTAGTTAACTTACATAGTCTAAAGGCCTGCTAGTTAACCTACATAGACCAAGGGCCCGCTAGTTAACCTAGATAATCCAAGTGCCCGCTAGTTAACCTACATAGTCCAAGTTCCCGCTAGGTAACCTAGACAGTCCAAGTGACCACTAGGTTACCTACATAGTCTAAGTGCCCGTTCGTTAACCTTCATAGCCCAAGTGCCCGCTAGGGAAAGTACATAGTCCAAGTGCCCGTAGGTAACATAGATAGTCCAAGTGCCCGCTAGTTAAGCTAAATAGTCCAAGTGCCTGCTAGGTAAACTACATATTCCAAGTGCCCGTTCGTTAACCTACATTGTCCAAGTGCCCGCTAGGTAACGTAGATAGCCCAAGTGCCCGCTAGGGAACGTACATAGTCCAAGTGCCCACTAGGTAACCTAGACAGTCCAATTGCCCCCTAGTTAACCTAAACAGTCCAAGTGCCCGCTAGGGAACCTACATAGTCCAAGGGCCCGCTAGTTAACCTACATAGTCCAAGGTCTGCTAGTTAACCTAGATAGTCAAAGTGCCCGCTAGGTAACCTAGAGAGTCCAAGTGCCCAGTAGGTTACCTACATAGTTCAAATGCCCGTTCGTTAACCTAGATAGTCCACGTGCCTGCTAGGTAACCTACATAGTCCAAGGGCAAGCTAGGTAACCTAGACAGACAAAGTGCCCGTTCGTTAACCTAGATAGTCCACGTGCCTGCTAGGTAACCTACATAGTCCAAGGGCAAGCTAGGTAACCTAGACAGACAAAGTGCCCGTTCGTTAACCTAGATAGTCCACGTGCCTGCTAGGTAACCTACAATGTCCATGTTCCCTGTAGGTAACCTAGATAGTCCAAGTGCCCGTTACCTAACCTAGATAGTCCAAGTGTCCGCTAGGCAACATACATAGTCCAAGTGCCCGTTCGTTAACCTAGATGTCCAAGTGCCCGCTGTGTAACCTAGATAGTCCAAGTGCCCGCTAGGTTACCTGCATAGTCCAAGTGCCCGTTCGTTAACCTAGATAGTCCAAGTGCCCACTAGGGAACCTATATAGTCCAAGGGCCAGCTAGGTAAACTAGACAGTCCAAGTGCCCGCTGGGTTACCTACATAGTCCAAGTGCACGTTCGTTAACCTAGATCGTCCAAGTGCCTTCTAGTTAACCTACGTAGTCCAAGTGCCCGCTATGTAACCTAGACAGTCCATGTGCCCGCTAGGTAACCTAAATAATCAAAATGCCCGCTAGGAAAACTACATAGTCCAAGTGCCCGCTAGTTAACCTAGATAGTCCAAGTGCCCGCTAGTAAACCTAGATAGTCCAAGGGCCCGCTAGGTAACCTAGAGTCCAAGTGCTCACTAGTTAACCTACATAGTCCAAGTGCCCGCTATGTAACCTAGATAGTCAAAGTGCCCGTTAGGTAACCTAGATAGTCCAAGTGCCCGTTAGGCAACCTACATGGTCCAAGAGCCCGTTCGTTAACCTAGATGTCCAAGTGCCTGCTAGGTAACCTAGACAGTCCAAGTGCCCGCTAGGTTACCTGCATATTCCAAGTGCCAGTTCGTTAACCTAGATAGTCCAAGTGCCAACTAGGGAACCTATATAGTCCAAGTGCCCGCTATGTAACCTAGACAGTCCAAGTGCCCGCTAGGTAACCTAAATAATCAAAATGCCCGCTAGGAAAACTACATAGTCCAAGTGCCCGCTAGTTAACCTAGATAGTCCAAGTGCCCGCTAGTAAACCTAGATAGTCCAAGGGCCCGCTCGTAAACCTAGATAGTCCAAGTGCCTGCTAGTTAACCTAGATAGTCCAAGTGCCCGCTAGGGAACCTATATAGTCCAAGTGCTATCCAGGTAACCTAGATAGTCCAAGTGCCCGCTAGTTAACCTACATTGTCCAAGTGCCTGCTAGTTAAACTGCATAGTCCAAGTGCCCGCTAGGATGTGTACATAGTCCAAGTGCCCGCTAGGTAACCTAGATAGTCTAAGGGCCCACTAGTTAACCTACATAGTCCAAGGGCCTGCTAGTTAACTTACATTCTCCAAGTGCCTGCTAGGTAACGTAGATAGCCCAAGTGCCCGCTAGGGAACGTACATAGTCCAAGTGCCCACTAGGTAACCTAGACAGTCCAATTGCCCCCTAGTTAACCTACACATTCCAAGTACCCGATAGGGAACCTACATAGTCCAAGTGCCCGCTAGGGAACCTTCATAGTCCAAGTGCTCGCTAGGCAACCTACATAGTCCAAGTGTCCGCTAGTTAACCTACATAGTCCAAGTGCCCGTTCGTTAACCTAGATAGTCCAAGGGCCAGCTAGGTAAACTAGACAGTCCAAGTGCCCGCTTGGTTACCTACATAGTCCAAGTGCACGTTCGTTAACCTAGATCGTCCAAGTGCTCGCTGGTATCCTACATAGTCCAAGGGCCCGCTAGGTAACCTTGATAGTCCAAGTGCCTTCTAGTTAACCTACATAGTCCAAGTGCCCGCTAGGTAACCTACATAGTCCAAGTGCCAACTAGGTAACCTAAATAATCCAAATGCCCGCTAGGGAAACTACATAGTCCAAGTGCCCGCTAGTTAACCTAGATAGTCCAAGTGCCCGCTAGTAAACCTAGATAGTCCAAGGGCCCGCTAGTTAACCTAGATAGTCCAAGTGCCCGCTAGTTAACCTAAATCTTCCAACTGTCCGCTAGGTAACCTACATAGTCCAAGTGACTGCTAGGTAACCTAGATAGTCCAAGTGCCTGATAGCTAACCTACATAGTCCATGTGTCCGTTCATTAACCTAGATAGTCCAAGTGCCCATTGGGTAACCTACATAGTCCAATGCCGCCTGGTAACCTGGATAGTCCAAGTGCCCGCTAGTTAACCTACATAGTCCAAGTGCCTTCTAGGGAGCCTACGTAGTCCACGTGACCGCTAAGGAACCTACATAGTCCAAGTGCCCGTTAGCTAACCTAGATAGTCCAAGGGCCCGCTAGTTGACCTACATAGTCAAAGTGCCAGCTAGGTAACCTAGATAGTACAAGTGCCCGCTAGAGAACCTAGATTGTCCAAGTGCCTGTTAGCTAACCTAGATAGTCCAAGTGGTGGCTAGGTAACCTACATAGTCCAAGTGCCCGTTCGTTAACCTAGATAATCCATGTGCCCTTTAGGGAACCTAGATAGTCCAAGTGCCCGCTAGGGAACCTACATAGTCCAATTGCCCGCTCTGGAACATACATAGTCCAAGTGCCCGTTAGTTAAAATAGATAATCCACGTGCCCGCTAGTTAACCTAGATAGTCCAGTGCCCGCTAGGTAACCTACATAGTCCAAGTGCCCGCTAGGTAACCTATACAGTCCAAATGCCCGCTAGGGAACCTACATAGTCCAAGAGCGCTCTAGTTAACCTAGAGTGTCCAAGTGCCCGCTAGTTAACCAGGATCATCAAAGAGCCCTCTAGTTAACTTACATAGTCTAAAGGCCTGCTAGTTAACCTACATAGACCAAGGGCCCGCTAGTTAACCTAGATAATCCAAGTGCCCGCTAGTTAACCTACATAGTCCAAGTTCCCGCTAGGTAACCTAGACAGTCCAAGTGACCACTAGGTTACCTACATAGTCTAAGTGCCCGTTCGTTAACCTTCATAGCCCAAGTGCCCGCTAGGGAAAGTACATAGTCCAAGTGCCCGTAGGTAACATAGATAGTCCAAGTGCCCGCTAGTTAACCTAAATAGTCCAAGTGCCTGCTAGGTAAACTACATATTCCAAGTGCCCGTTCGTTAACCTACATTGTCCAAGTGCCCGCTAGGTAACGTAGATAGCCCAAGTGCACGCTAGGGAACGTACATAGTCCAAGTGCCCACTAGGTAACCTAGACAGTCCAATTGCCCCCTAGTTAACCTAAACAGTCCAAGTGCCCGCTAGGGAACCTACATAGTCCAAGGGCCCGCTAGTTAACCTACATAGTCCAAGGTCTGCTAGTTAACCTAGATAGTCAAAGTGCCCGCTAGGTAACCTAGAGAGTCCAAGTGCCCAGTAGGTTACCTACATAGTTCAAATGCCCGTTCGTTAACCTAGATAGTCCACGTGCCTGCTAGGTAACCTACATAGTCCAAGGGCAAGCTAGGTAACCTAGACAGACAAAGTGCCCGTTCGTTAACCTAGATAGTCCACGTGCCTGCTAGGTAACCTACATAGTCCAAGGGCAAGCTAGGTAACCTAGACAGACAAAGTGCCCGTTCGTTAACCTAGATAGTCCACGTGCCTGCTAGGTAACCTACATTGTCCATGTTCCCTGTAGGTAACCTAGATAGTCCAAGTGCCCGTTACCTAACCTAGATAGTCCAAGTGTCCGCTAGGCAACATACATAGTCCAAGTGCCCGTTCGTTAACCTAGATGTCCAAGTGCCCGCTGTGTAACCTAGATAGTCCAAGTGCCCGCTAGGTTACCTGCATAGTCCAAGTGCCCGTTCGTTAACCTAGATAGTCCAAGTGCCCACTAGGGAACCTATATAGTCCAAGGGCCAGCTAGGTAAACTAGACAGTCCAAGTGCCCGCTGGGTTACCTACATAGTCCAAGTGCACGTTCGTTAACCTAGATCGTCCAAGTGCCTTCTAGTTAACCTACGTAGTCCAAGTGCCCGCTAGGTAACCTACATAGTCCAAGTGCCAACTAGGTAACCTAAATAATCCAAATGCCCGCTAGGGAAACTACATAGTCCAAGTGCCCGCTAGTTAACCTAGATAGTCCAAGGGCCCGCTAGTTAACCTAGATAGTCCAAGTGCTCGCTAGTTAACCTAAATCTTCCAAGTGTCCGCTAGGTAACCTACATAGTCCAAGTGCCTGCTAGGTAACCTAGATAGTCCAAGGGCCTGCTAGTTAACCTACATAGTCCAAGTGCCTGCTAGGTAACCTACATGGTGCAAGTGCCCGCTAGGTAACCTAGATAGTCCAAGTGCCCTTTAGGGAACCTAGATAGTCCAAGTGCCCGCTAGGGAACCTACATAGTCCTATTGCCCGCTCTGGAACATACATAGTCCAAGTGCCCGTTAGTTAACCTAGATAATCCAAGTGCCCGCTAGTTAACCTAGATAGTCCAGTGCCCGCTAGGTAACCTACATAGTCCAAGTGCCCGCTAGGTAACCTATATAGTCCAAATGCCCGCTAGGGAACCTACAGAGTCCAAGAGCGCTCTAGTTAACCTAGATAGTCCAAGTGCCCGCTAGTTAACCAGGATCATCAAAGTGCCCTCTAGTTAACTTACATAGTCTAAAGGCCTGCTAGTTAACCTACATAGACCAAGGGCCCGCTAGTTAACCTAGATAGTCCAAGTGCCCGCTAGTTAACCTACATAGTCCAAGTTCCCGCTAGGTAACCTAGACAGTCCAAGTGACCACTAGGTTACCTACATAGTCTAAGTGCCCGTTCGTTAACCTTCATAGCCCAAGTGCCCGCTAGGGAAAGTACATAGTCCAAGTGCGCGTAGGTAACATAGATAGTCCAAGTGCCCGCTAGTTAACCTAAATAGTCCAAGTGCCTGCTAGGTAAACTACATATTCCAAGTGCCCGTTCGTTAACCTACATTGTCCAAGTGCCCGCTAGGTAACGTAGATAGCCCAAGTGCCCTCTAGGGAACGTACATTGTCCAAGTGCCCACTAGGTAACCTAGACAGTCCAATAGCCCCCTAGTTAACCTAGACAGTCCAAGTGCCCGCTAGGGAACCTACATAGTCCAAGGGCCCGCTAGTTAACCTACATAGTCCAAGGTCTGCTAGTTAACCTAGATAGTCAAATTGCCCGCTAGGTAACCTAGAGAGTCCAAGTGCCCAGTAGGTTACCTACATAGTTCAAGTGACCGTTCGTTAACCTAGATAGTCCACGTGCCTGCTAGGTAACCTACATAGTCCAAGGGCAAGCTAGGTAACCTAGACAGACAAAGTGCCCGTTAGTTAACCTAGATAGTCCAAGTGCCTGCTAGGTAACCTACATTGTCCATGTTCCCTCTAGATAACCTAGATAGTGCAAGTGCCCGTTACCTAACCTAGATGGTCCAAGTGCCCGCTAGGCAACATACATAGTCCAAGTGCCCGTTCGTTAACCTGGAAGTCCAAGAGCCCGCTATGTAACCTAGACAGTCCAAGTGCCCGCTAGGTTACCTGCATAGTCCAAGTGCCCGTTCGTTAACCTAGATAGTCCAAGTGCCCACTAGGGAACCTATATAGTCCAAGTGCCCGCTATTTAACCTAGACAATCCAAGTGCCCGCTAGGTTACCTGCATATTCCAAGTGCCCGTTCGTTTACCTAGATAGTCCAAGTGCCTGCTTGGTAACCTAGATAGTCCAAGGGCCTGCTAGTTAACCTACATAGTCCAAGTGCCTGCTACGTTAACCTACATAGTGCAAGTGCCCGCTAGGTAACCTACATAGTCCAAGTGCCCTTTAGGGAACCTAGATAGTCCAAGTGCCCGCTAGGGAACCTACATAGTCCAATTGCCCGCCCTGGAACATACATAGTCCAAGTGCCCGTTAGTTAACCTAGATAATCCAAGTGCCCGCTAGTTAACCTAGATAGTCCATTGCCTGCTAGGTAACCTACATAGTCCAAGTGCCCGCTAGGTAACCTATATAGTCCAAATGCCCGCTAGGAAACCTACAGAGTCCAAGAGCGCTCTAGTTAACCTAGATAGTCCAAATGCCCGCTAGTTAACCAGGATCATCAAAGTGTCCTCTAGTTAACTTACATAGTCTAAAGGCCTGCTAGTTAACCTACATAGACCAAGGGCCCGCTAGTTAACCTAGATAGTTCAAGTGCCCGCTAGTTAACCTACATAGTCCAAGTTCCCTCTAGGTAACCTAGACAGTCCAAGTGACCACTAGGTTACCTATATAGTCTAAGTGCCCGTTCGTTAACCTTCATAGTCCAAGTGCCCGCTAGGTAACGTAGATAGCCCAAGTGCCCGCTAGGGAAAGTACATAGTCCAAGTGCCCGTGGGTAACATAGATAGTCCAAGTGCCCGCTAGTTAACCTAAATAGTGCAAGTGCCTGCTAGGTAAACTACATAGTCCAAGTGCCCGTTGGTTAACCTACATTGTCCACGTGCCCGCTAGGTAACGTAGATAGCCCAAGTGCCCGCTAGGGAACCTACATAGTCCAAGGGCCCGCTAGTTAACCTACATAGTCCAAGGTCTGCTAGTTAACCTAGATAGTCAAAGTGCCCAGTAGGTTACCTACATAGTTCAAGTGCCCGTTCGTTAACCTAGATAGTCCACGTGCCTGCTAGGTAACCTACATAGTCCAAGGGCAAGCTAGGTAACCTAGACAGACAAAGTGCCCGTTAGGTAACCTAGATAGTCCAAGTGCCTGCTAGGAAACCTACATTGTCCATGTTCACTGTAGGTAAACTAGATAGTCCAAGTGCCCGTTACCTAACCTAGATAGTCCAAGTGTCCGCTAGGCAACATACATAGTCCAAGTGCCCGTTCGTTAACCTAGAAATCCAAGTGCCCGCTGTGTAACCTAGATAGTCCAAGTGCCCGCTAGGTTACCTGCATAGTCCAAGTGCCCGTTCGTTAACCTAGATAGTCCAAGTGCCCACTAGGGAACCTATATAGTCCAAGTGCCCGCTAGGTAACCTACATAGTGCAAGTGTCTGCTAGGTAACCTACATAGTCCAAGTACCCGCTAGGGAAGGTACATAGTCCAAGTGCCCGCTAGGTAACCTAGAGAGTGCAAGTGCCCGCTAGTTAACCTACATAGTCCAAGTGCCTGCTAGGTAACCTAGATAGTCCAAGGGCCTGCTAGTTAACCTACATAGTCCAAGTGCCCGCTAGGTAACCTACATAGTGCAAGTGTCCGCTAGTTAACCTACATAGTCAAAGTGCCCGCTAGTTAACCTAGATCGTCCAAGTGCTCGCTAGGTAACCTACATAGTGCAAGTGTCCGCTAGTTAACCTTGATCGTCCAATTTTCATCTAGTTATCCTACATAGTCCAAGTGCCCGCTAGGCAACCTAGGTATTCCAAGTGCCGGTTCGTTAACCTAGATAGTCCAAGTGCCCACTAGGGAACCTACATAGTGCAAGTGTCTGCTAGGTAACCTACATAGTCCAAGTACCCGCTAGGGAAGGTACATAGTCCAAGTGCCCGCTAGGTAACCTAGAGAGTGCAAGTGCCCGCTAGTTAACCTACATAGTCCAAGTGCCTGCTAGGTAACCTAGATAGTCCAAGGGCCTGCTAGTTAACCTACATAGTCCAAGTGCCCGCTAGGTAACCTACATAGTGCAAGTGTCCGCTAGTTAACCTACATAGTCAAAGTGCCCGCTAGTTAACCAAGATCGTCCAAGTGCTCGCTAGGTAACCTACATAGTGCAAGTGTCCGCTAGTTAACCTTGATCGTCCAATTTTCATCTAGTTATCCTACATAGTCCAAGTGCCCGCTAGGCAACCTAGGTATTCCAAGTGCCCGTTCGGTAACCTAGATAGTCCAATTGCCCCCTAGTTAACCTAGACAGTCCAAGTACCCGATAGGGAACCTACATAGTCCAGGTGCCCGCTAGGGAACCTACATAGTCCAAGTGCTCACTAGGCAACCTACATAGTCCAAGTGCCCGTTAGCTAACCTAGATAGTCGAAGTTTCCGCTAGTTAACCTAAATAGTACAACTGCCCGTTCGTTAACCTAGATAGTCCAAGTGCCCGCTAGGTAACCTAGACAGTCCAAGTGCCCAGTAGGTTACCTACATAGTCCAAGTGCACGTTCGTTAACCTAGATAGTCCAAGTGCCCCTGGTAACCTACATAGTCCAAGGGCACGCTAGGTAACCTTGATAGTCCAAGTGCCTTCAAGTTAACCTACGTAGTCCAAGTTCCCGCTAGGTAACCTACATAGTCCAAGTGCCCACTAGGTTACCTAAATAATCCAAATGCCCGCTAGGGAAACTACATAGTCCAAGTGCCGCTAGTTAACCTAGTTAGTCCAAGGGCCTGCTAATTAACCTAGATAGTCCAAGTGCCCGCTATTTAACGTAAATCGTCCAAGTGTCCTCTAGGTAACCTACATAGTCCAAGTGCCTGCTAGGTAACCTAGATAGTCCAAGTGCCTGATAGCTAACCTACATAGTCCAAGTGTCCGTTCGTTAACTTAGATAGTCCAAGTGCCCATTGGGTAACCTACATATTCCAAGTGCCCGCTTGGTAACCTGGATAGTCCAAGTGCCTGCTAGTTAACCTACATAGTCCAAGTGCCTTCTAGGGAGCCTACATACTGCACGTGACCGCTAGGGAACCTACATAGTCCAAGTGCCCGCTAGGGAACCTACATAGTCCAAATGCCCGCAAGGAAACCTACATAGTCTAAATGTCCGCCAGGCAACCTACATAATCCAAGTGCCCGCTCTGGAACATACATAGTCCAAGTGCCCGTTAGATAACCTAGATAGTCCAAGGGCCCGCTAGTTGACCTACATAGTCCAAGTGCCAGCTTGGTAACCTAGATAGTACAAGTGCCAGCTAGGGAACCTAGATTGTCCAAGTGCCTGTTAGCTAACCTACATAGTACAAGTGGCGGCTAGGTAACCTACATAGTCCAAGTGCCCGTTCGTTAACCTAGATAATCCAAGTGCCCGTTAGGTAACCTAGACAGTCCAAGTGCCCGCTAGGTAACCTACATAGTTCAAGTGCCTGCTAGGCAACCTAAATAGTCCAAATGCTCGCTAGGGAAACTACATAGTCCAAGTGCCCGCTAGTTAACCTAGATAGTCAAGTGCCCCCTAGTAAACCTACATAATCCATGGGCCCGCTAGTTAACCTACATAGTGCAAGGGCCCGCTAGTTAACCTAGATCGTGCAAGTGTCCGCTAGTTAACCTACATAGTCCAAGTGCCAGCTAGTTAACCTCGATAGTCCAATTGCCCGCTAGGGATCCTTCATAATCCAAGTGCCTGCTAGGTAAGCTAGATAGTCCAAGTGCCCGCTAGTAAACCTACATTGTCCAAGGGCCTGCTAGTTAACCTAGATAATCCAAGTGCCCGCTAGTTAACCTAAATCGTCCAAGTGTCCGCTAGGTAACCTACATAGTCCAAGTGCCTGCTAGGTAACCTAGATATTCCAAGTTCCTGATAGCTAACCTACATAGTCCAAGTGTCCGTTCGTTAACGTATATAGTCCAAGTGCCCGCTTGGTAACCTGGATAGTCCAAGTGCCCGCTAGTTAACCTACATAGTCCAAGTGCCTTCTTGGGAGCCTACATAGTCCACGTGACCGCTAGGGAACCTACATAGTCCAAATGCCCGCAAGGAAACCTACACAGTCTAAATGCCCGCTAGGCAACCTACATAATCCAAGTGCCCGCTCTGGAACATACATAGTCCAAGTGCCCGTTAGCCAACCTAGATAGTCCAAGGGCCCGCTAGTTGACCTACATAGTCCAAGTGCCTTCTTGGGAGCCTACATAGTCCACGTGACCGCTAGGGAACCTAGATAGTACAAGTGCCCACTAGGGAACCTAGATAGTCCAAGTGCCTGTTAGCTAACCTAGATAGTCCTAGTGGCGGCTAGGTAACCTACATAGTCCAAGTGCACGTTCGTTAACCTAGATAATCCAAGTGCCCGTTAGGTAACCTAGACAGTCCAAGTGCCCGCTAGTTACCCTACATAGTCCAAGTGCCCGTTAGTTAACCTAGATAGTCAAAGTGCCTGCTAGGTAACCTAGATAGTCCAAGTGCCCGCTAGGTAACCTAAATTGTCCAAATGCCCGCTAGGGAAACTACATAGTCCAAGTGCCCGCTAGTTAACCTAGAGAGTCCAAGTGCCCCCTAGTAAACCTACATAATCCATGGGCCCGCAAGTTAACCTACATAGTCCAAGTGCCAGCTAGGTAACCTAGATAGTTCAATTGCCCGCTAGGGATCCTTCATAATCCTATTCCTGCTAGGTAACCTAGATAGTCCAAGGGCCTGCTAGTTAACCTACATAGTCCAAGTGCCCGCTAGGTAACCTACATAGTGCAAGTGTCCGCTAGTTAACCTACATAGTCCAAGTGCACGCTAGTTAACCTAGATAGTCCAAGTGCCCGCTAGGTAACCTACATAGTGCAAGTGTCCGCTAGTTAACCTACGTAGTCCAAGGGACCCCTAGTTAACCTAGATAGTCCATGTACCCGCTAGGTAACTAGGTTAGTCCATGTGCCCGCTAGTTAAGCTACATAGTCCAAGTGCCCGATAGAAAACTATATAGTCCAAGTGCCCAATATGGAACCTACACCGCCAAGTGCCCGTTAGGGAACCAATAGTCTTAGTGCTGGCTAGGGAACCTGTATCATCCAAGTGCCCGCTAGGTAACCTACAAAGTCCAAGTGCCCGCTAGGTAATCTATATAGTACAAATGCCCGCTAGGGAACCTACATAGTCCAAGTACCCGCTAATTAACCTACATTGTCCACGTGACCGTTACTAACCTAGATAGTCTAATGGCCCACTAGTTAACCTACATAATTCAAGTGCCCGCTATGTAACTTAGATAATCCAAGTGCCCGCTAGGTAACCTAGATAGTCCTAGTGCCCGTTAGTTAACCCAGATAGTCCAAGTGCCCGCTAGGGTATGTACATAGACCAAGTGCCCGCTAGGTAACCTAGATAGTCCAAGTGCCCGCTAGTTAACCTACATAGTCGAAGGGCCCCTTAGTTAACCTAGATAGCCAAAGAGCCCACTAGTTAACCTAGATTGTCCAAGTGTCCGCTAGTTAACCTACATAGTCCCAGTGCCCTTAGGTAACCTAGATAGTCCAAGTGCCCGCTAGGGAACCTACATAGTCCAAGTTCCCGCTAGGTAACCTAGATAGTCAAGGGCCCGTTACCTATCCTAGATCGTCCAAGTGCCTGCTAGGCAACCTACATAATCCGATTGCCCATTCGTTAACCTAGAAGTCCAAGTGCACGCTACGTTACCTGCATAGTCCAAGTGCCCGTTAGGTAACCTACATAGTCCAAGTGCCCGCTAGGTAACCTAGATAGTCCAAGTACCCGTTAGCTAACCTAGATAGTCCAAGTGCCTGCTAGGTAACCTACATAATCAAAGTGCCCGCTAGGTAACCTAGATAGTCCATGTTCCTGTTAGTTAACCTAGATAGTCCTAGTGCCCGCAAGGTAACCTACATAGTCCAAGGGCCCGCTCGTTAACCTAGTTCGTCCAAGTGTCCGCTAGGTAACCAAGATAGTCAAAGTGTCCGCTATGTAACCTACATAGTCCAAGTTCCCGCTAGGTCACCTAGATAGTCCAAGTGCCCGTTACCTAACCTAGATAGGCCAAGTGCCTGTTAGGTAACCTACATAGTCCTAGTGCCCGCTGGTTAACCAACTTTGTCCAAGTGCCCGATATGGACCTACATAGTCCAAGTGCCTGTTAGGTAACCTACATAGTCCAAATGCCCGCTAGTAACCTACATAGTCCAAGTGCCCGATAGGGAACTCATATAATCCAAGTGCCCGCTAGGGAACCTACATTGTCCAAGTACCTGTTAGGTAACCTAGACAGTCCAAGTACCCGCTAGTTACCCTACATAGTCCAAGTGCCCGTTAGTTAACCTAGATAGTCAAAGTGCCTGCTAGGTAACCTAAGTTGTCTAAATGCCCGCTAGGGAAACTATATAGTCCAAGTACCCGTTAGGTAACCTAGATAGTCCAAATGCCCGTTAGGGAACCCACATAGTCCAAGTGCCCGCTAGGAACTTACATAGTCCAAGTGCCCGTTAGTTAACCTAGATAGTCCAAGTGCCCGCTAATTAACTTAGATAGGCCAAGTGCCCGTTCGTTAACCTAGACAGTCCAAGTGTCCGCTAGGGAAAACACATAGTCCAGTGCCCGCTAGGGAACTTACATAGTCCAAGTGCCCGCTAGTTAACCTAGATAGTCCAAGTGCCCGTTCGTTAACCTAGACAGTCCAAGTGCCCGCTAGGGAAACCACATAGTCCAGTGCCCGCTACGGAACTTACATAGTCCAAGTGCCCGCTAGTTAACCTAGATTGTCCAAGTGCCCGTTCGTTAACCTAGACAGTCCAAGTGCCCGCTAGGGAAACCACATAGTCCAGTCCCCGCTAGGGAACTTACATAGTCCAAGTGCCCGCTAGTTAACCTAGATAGTCCAAGTGCCCTTTCGTTAACCTAGACAGTCCAAGTGCCCGCTAGGGAACCCACATAGTCCAAGTGCCCGCTACGGAACTTACATAGTCCAAGTGCCCGTTAGTAACCTATATAGTCCAAGTATCCGCTAGGTAACGTAGATAGTCCAAGTGCCCACTAGGGGACGTACATACTCCAAGTGCCCGCTAGGTAACCTAGATAGTCCAAGTGCCCGCTAGGGTATGTACATAGACCAAGTGCCCGCTAGGTAACCTACATAGTCCAAGTACCCGTTAGGGAGCCTCGATAGTCCAAGTGCCCGCTAGGGAACCTGCATCGTGCAAGTGCCTGCTAGGTAATCTAGATAATCCAAGTGCCCGCTAGTTAAACTACATAGTCCAAGTGCCTGCTAGGTAAACTACATAGTCCAAGTGCCCGTTCGTTAACCTAGATAATCCAAGTGCCTGCTAGTAACCTAGATAGTCCAAGTGCCCGCTAGGTAACCTACATTGTCCAAATGCCCGCTAGTTAACCTACATAGTCCAAGTGCCCGTTAAGGAACCTAGATAGTCCAAATGCCCGCTAGGGAACCCACATAGTCCAAGTGCCCGCTAGGGAACTTACATAGTCCAAGGGCCGCTAGGGAACATACATAGTCCAAGTGTCCGTTACTTAACCTAGATAGTCAAAGTGCCTACTAGGTAATCTAGATAGTCCAACAGCCCTGTAGATAACCTACATACTCCATGTACCCGCTAGGTAACGTAGATAGTTCAAGTTCCAGCTAGGTAACCTAGATAGTCCAAGTGCCCGCTAGGTAACCTACAAAATATAAGTGCCCGCTTAGGAATCTATATAGTCCAAATGCCCGCTAGGGAGCCTACATAATCCAAATGCCCGCTAGGTAACCTAGATAGTCCAAGGGCCCGCTAGGAAACCTACATAGTCCTAGTGACCCCTAGTTAACCTACATTCTCCAAGTGCCCGATAGGGAACCTACATAGTCCAAGGGCCCGCTAGGGAACCTACATAGTCCAAGTGCCCGTTAGTTAACCTAGATAGTCCAAGTGCCCGCTAGGTAACCTAGATAGTCCAACAGTCCGCTAGGTAACCAACATACTCCAAGAACCCGCTAGGCAACGTAGATAGTTCAAGTGACAGCTTGGTAACCTAGATAGTCCAAGTGCCAGCTAGGTAACCTACAAAGTCTACGTGCCCGCTAGGTTATCTATATAGTCTAAATGCCCGCTAGGGAACCTACATAGTCCAAGTGCCCGCTAGGTAACCTAGATAGTCCAAGTGCCCTCGAGTTAACCTAGATCGTCTAAGTGCCCGCTAGTTAACCTACATAGTCCAAGGGCCCGTTAGTTAACCTACATAGTACAAGGTCCGCTAGTTAACCTAGATAGTCCAAGTGCTCGCTAGTTAACCTACATAGTACAAGGGCCCGTAGTTGACCTAGATAGTCCAAGTGCCCGCTAGGTAACCTAAGTAGTCCAAATGTCAGATAGGGATCCTACATAGTCCATGTGCCCGCTAGGTAACCTACATAGTCCAAGTGCCCGTTCGTTCACCTAGATAGTCCAAGTGCCCGCTAGGAAATCTGCATAGTCCAAGGGCCCGCTAGGTAACCTAGACTGTCCCAGTGCCCGCTAGGTTACCTACATAGTCCAAGTGCCCGTTCGTTAACCTAGATAGTCCAAGTGTCCGCTAGGAAACCTACATAGTCCAAGGGTCCGCTAGGTAACCTAGACAGTCCAAATGCCCGCTAGTTAACCTTCATAGTCCAAGTTCCCGTTAGGTAACCTAGATAGTCCAAATGCCCGCTAGGGAACCCACATAGTCCAAGTGCCCGCTAGGGAACTTACATAGTCCAAGGGTCGCTAGGGAACCTACATAGTCCAAGTGCCCGTTAGTTCACCTAGATAGTCCAAGTGCCCACTAGGTAACCTAGGTAGTCCAACAGCCCGGTAGGTAACCTACATACTCCAATTACCCGCTAGGTAACGTAGATAGTTCAAGTGCCAGCTAGGTAACCTAGATAGTCCAAGTGCCCGCTAGGTAACCTACAAAGTCTAAGTGCCCGCTAAGGAATCTATATAGTCCAAATGCCCGCTAGGGAGCCTATATAATCCAAATGCCCGCTAGGTAACCTAGATTGTCCTAGGGCCCGCTAGGTAACCTACATAGTCCTATTGCCCACTAGTTAACCTACATTCTCCAAGTGCCCGATAAGGAACCTACATAGTCCAAGTGCCCGCTAGGTAACCTACATAGTCCAAATGCCCTCTAGTTAACCCTCATCGTACAAGTGCCCTCTAGGGAACTTACATAGTCCAAGGGCTCGCTAGGGAACCTACATAGTGCAAGTGCCCGTTAGTTAATCTAGATAGTCCAAGTGCCCGCTAGGTAACCTAGATAGTCCAACAGCCCGCTAGGTAACCAACATACTCCAAGAACATGCTAGGCAACGTAGATAGTTCAAGTGCCAGCTAGGTAACCTAGATAGTCCAAGTGCCCGCTAGGTAACCTACAAAGTCTAGGTGCCCGCTAGATTATCTATATAGTCCAAATGCCCGCTAGGGAACCTACATAGTCCAAGTGCCCGGAAGGTAACCTAGATAGTCCAAGTTCCCACTAATTAACCTACATAGTCCAAGGTCCGCTAGTTAACCTAGATAGTCCAAGTGCTCGCTAGTTAAGCTACATAGTACAAGGGCCCGCTAGTTGACCTAGATAGTCCAAGTGCCCGCTAGGTAACCTAAGTAGTCCAAATGTCCGATAGGGATCCTACATAGTCCAAGTGCCCGCTAGGTAACCTACATAGTCCAAGTGCCCGTTCGTTAACCTAGATTGTCCAAGTGCCCGCTAGGTAACCTAGACTGTCCTAGTGCCCGCTAGGTTACCTACATAGTCCAAGTGCCCGTTCATTAACCTAGATAGTCCAAGTACCTGCTAGGAAACCTACATAGTCCAAGGGCTCACTAGGTAACCTAGAGAGTAAGTGCCCGCTAGGTAACCTAGAGTCCAAGTGCTCACTAGTTAACCTACATAGTCCAAGTGCCCGCTATGTAACCTAGATAGTCAAAGTGCCCGTTAGGTAACCTAGATAGTCCAAGTGCCCGTTAAGCAACCTACATGGTCCAAGAGCCCGTTCGTTAACCTAGATGTCCAAGTGCCCGCTAGGTAACCTAGACAGTTAAAGTGCCCGCTAGGTTACCTGCATATTCCAAGTGCCCGTTCGTTAACCTAGATAGTCCAAGTGCCCACTAGGTAACCTACATAGTCCTAGTGCCCTCTAGGTAACCTAGATAGTCCAAGGGCCCGCTAGTTAACCTACATAATCCAAGGGCCCGCTAGTTAACCTAGATCGTGCAAGTGTCCACTAGTTAACCTACATAGTCCAAGTGCCCGCTAGTTAACCTATATACCAAGTGCCTGCTACGTAACCTAGATAGTACAAGGGCACGCTAGTTAACCTACATAGTACAAGTTCCCGCTAGGCAACCTACATAGTCCGAGTGCACGCTAGTTAACCTAGATAGTCCAAGGGCCTGCTAGTTAACCTAGATAGTCCAAGTGCCTGCTAGGTAACCTACATAGTGCAAGTGTCTGCTAGTTAACCTACATATTCCAAGTGCTCGATAGTTAACAAGGATAGTCCAAGTGCACGCTAGGTAAATTAGATAGTGTAAGTACCCGCTAGTTAACCTAGATAGTTCTAGTACCCACTAGGTAACCTAGATCGTCCAAGGGCCCCCTAGTTAGCCTACATAGTCCAAGTGCCCGCTAGGTAACCTAGATAGTCCAAGTGCCCGCTACGTAACCTAGATAGTCCAAGTGCCCGTTCGGTAAACTAGATAGTCCAAGTGCCCTTTAGGGAACCTAGATAATCCAAGGGCCCGCTAGTAAACCTACATAGTCCATGGGCCCGCAAGTTAACCTACATATTCCAAGTGCCCCCTAGTTAACCTACATAATCTAAGAGTCCGTTAGCTAACCTAGGTAGTCGAAGGGCCCGCTAGTTGACCTACATTGTCCAAGTGCCCACTAGGTAAACTACATAGTCTAAGTGCCCGCTAGGTAACCTAGATAGTCTAAGTGCCCACTAGTTAACCTACATAGTCCAAGGGCCTGCTAGGTAACCTACATTGTCCAAGTGCCCACTAGGTAACCTAGACAGTCCAATTGCCCCCTAGTTAACCTAGACAGTCCAAGTACCCGATAGGGAACCTACATAGTCCAAGTACCCACTAGGGAACCTACATAGTCCAAGTGCTCCCTAGGCAACCTACATAGTCCAAGTGCCCGTTAGTTAACCTAGATAGTCCAATTGCCGTTAGCTAACCTAGATAGTCGAAGTGTCCGCTAGTTAACCTACATAGTCCAAGTGCCCGTTCGTTAACCTAGATAGTCCAAGGGCCAGCTAGGTAAACTACACAGTCCAAGTGCCCGCAGGGTTACCTACATAGTCCAAGTGCACGTTCGTTAACCTAGATCGTCCAAGTGCCCGCTGGTATCCTACATAGTCCAAGGGCCCGCTAGGTAACCGTGATAGTCCAAGTGCCTTCTAGTTAACCTACGTAGTCCAAGTGCCCACTAGGTAACCTAAATAATCCAAATGCCCGCTAGGGAAACTACATAGTCCAAGTGCCCGCAAGTTAACCTAGATAGTCCAAGTGCCCGCTAGGAAACCTAGATAGTCCAAGTACCCGCTAGTTAACCTAAATCTTCTAAGTGTCCGCTAGGTAACCTACATATTCCAAGTGACTGCTAGGTAACCTAGATAGTCTAAGTGCCCACTAGTTAACCTACATAGCCCAAGTGCCCGCTAGGGAACGTACATAGTCCAAGTGCCCACTAGGTAACCTAGACAGTCCAATTGCCCCCTAGTTAACCTAGACAGTCCAAGTACCCGATAGGGAACCTACATAGTCCAAGTACCCACTAGGCAACCTACATAGTCCAAGTGCCCGTTAGTTAACCTAGATAGTCCAATTGCCGTTAGCTAACCTAGATAGTCGAAGTGTCCGCTAGTTAACCTACATAGTCCAAGTGCCCGTTCGTTAACCTAGATAGTCCAAGGGCCAGCTAGGTAAACTACACAGTCCAAGTGCCCGCTGGGTTACCTACATAGTCCAAGTGCACGTTCGTTAACCTAGATCGTCCAAGTGCCCGCTGGTATCCTACATAGTCCAAGGGCCCGCTAGGTAACCGTGATAGTCCAAGTGCCTTCTAGTTAACCTACGTAGTCCAAGTGCCCACTAGGTAACCTAAATAATCCAAATGCCCGCTAGGGAAACTACATAGTCCAAGTGCCCGCAAGTTAACCTAGATAGTCCAAGTGCCCGCTAGGAAACCTAGATAGTCCAAGTACCCGCTAGTTAACCTACATAGTCCAAGTGCCAGCTAGTTAACCTCGATAGTCCAATTGCCCGCTAGGGATCCTTCATAATCCAAGTGCCTGCTAGGTAAGCTAGATAGTCCAAGTGCCCGCTAGTAAACCTACATTGTCCAAGGGCCTGCTAGTTAACCTAGATAATCCAAGTGCCCGCTAGTTAACCTAAATCGTCCAAGTGTCCGCTAGGTAACCTACATAGTCCAAGTGCCTGCTAGGTAACCTAGATATTCCAAGTTCCTGATAGCTAACCTACATAGTCCAAGTGTCCGTTCGTTAACGTATATAGTCCAAGTGCCCGCTTGGTAACCTGGATAGTCCAAGTGCCCGCTAGTTAACCTACATAGTCCAAGTGCCTTCTTGGGAGCCTACATAGTCCACGTGACCGCTAGGGAACCTACATAGTCCAAATGCCCGCAAGGAAACCTACATAGTCTAAATGCCCGCTAGGCAACCTACATAATCCAAGTGCCCGCTCTGGAACATACATAGTCCAAGTGCCCGTTAGCCAACCTAGATAGTCCAAGGGCCCGCTAGTTGACCTACATAGTCCAAGAGCCAGCTAGGTAACCTAGATAGTACAAGTGCCCACTAGGGAACCTAGATAGTCCAAGTGCCTGTTAGCTAACCTAGATAGTCCTAGTGGCGGCTAGGTAACCTACATAGTCCAAGTGCACGTTCGTTAACCTAGATAATCCAAGTGCCCGTTAGGTAACCTAGACAGTCCAAGTGCCCGCTAGTTACCCTACATAGTCCAAGTGCCCGTTAGTTAACCTAGATAGTCAAAGTGCCTGCTAGGTAACCTAGATAGTCCAAGTGCCCGCTAGGTAACCTAAATTGTCCAAATGCCCGCTAGGGAAACTACATAGTCCAAGTGCCCGCTAGTTAACCTAGAGAGTCCAAGTGCCCCCTAGTAAACCTACATAATCCATGGGCCCGCAAGTTAACCTACATAGTCCAAGTGCCAGCTAGGTAACCTAGATAGTTCAATTGCCCGCTAGGGATCCTTCATAATCCTATTCCTGCTAGGTAACCTAGATAGTCCAAGGGCCTGCTAGTTAACCTACATAGTCCAAGTGCCCGCTAGGTAACCTACATAGTGCAAGTGTCCGCTAGTTAACCTACATAGTCCAAGTGCACGCTAGTTAACCTAGATAGTCCAAGTGCCCGCTAGGTAACCTACATAGTGCAAGTGTCCGCTAGTTAACCTACGTAGTCCAAGGGACCCCTAGTTAACCTAGATAGTCCATGTACCCGCTAGGTAACTAGGTTAGTCCATGTGCCCGCTAGTTAAGCTACATAGTCCAAGTGCCCGATAGAAAACTATATAGTCCAAGTGCCCAATATGGAACCTACACCGCCAAGTGCCCGTTAGGGAACCAATAGTCTTAGTGCTGGCTAGGGAACCTGTATCATCCAAGTGCCCGCTAGGTAACCTACAAAGTCCAAGTGCCCGCTAGGTAATCTATATAGTACAAATGCCCGCTAGGGAACCTACATAGTCCAAGTACCCGCTAATTAACCTACATTGTCCACGTGACCGTTACTAACCTAGATAGTCTAATGGCCCACTAGTTAACCTACATAATTCAAGTGCCCGCTATGTAACTTAGATAATCCAAGTGCCCGCTAGGTAACCTAGATAGTCCTAGTGCCCGTTAGTTAACCCAGATAGTCCAAGTGCCCGCTAGGGTATGTACATAGACCAAGTGCCCGCTAGGTAACCTAGATAGTCCAAGTGCCCGCTAGTTAACCTACATAGTCGAAGGGCCCCTTAGTTAACCTAGATAGCCAAAGAGCCCACTAGTTAACCTAGATTGTCCAAGTGTCCGCTAGTTAACCTACATAGTCCCAGTGCCCTTAGGTAACCTAGATAGTCCAAGTGCCCGCTAGGGAACCTACATAGTCCAAGTTCCCGCTAGGTAACCTAGATAGTCAAGGGCCCGTTACCTATCCTAGATCGTCCAAGTGCCTGCTAGGCAACCTACATAATCCGATTGCCCGTTCGTTAACCTAGAAGTCCAAGTGCACGCTACGTTACCTGCATAGTCCAAGTGCCCGTTAGGTAACCTACATAGTCCAAGTGCCCGCTAGGTAACCTAGATAGTCCAAGTACCCGTTAGCTAACCTAGATAGTCCAAGTGCCTGCTAGGTAACCTACATAATCAAAGTGCCCGCTAGGTAACCTAGATAGTCCATGTTCCTGTTAGTTAACCTAGATAGTCCTAGTGCCCGCAAGGTAACCTACATAGTCCAAGGGCCCGCTCGTTAACCTAGTTCGTCCAAGTGTCCGCTAGGTAACCAAGATAGTCAAAGTGTCCGCTATGTAACCTACATAGTCCAAGTTCCCGCTAGGTCACCTAGATAGTCCAAGTGCCCGTTACCTAACCTAGATAGGCCAAGTGCCTGTTAGGTAACCTACATAGTCCTAGTGCCCGCTGGTTAACCAACTTTGTCCAAGTGCCCGATACGGACCTACATAGTCCAAGTGCCTGTTAGGTAACCTACATAGTCCAAATGCCCGCTAGTAACCTACATAGTCCAAGTGCCCGATAGGGAACTCATATAATCCAAGTGCCCGCTAGGGAACCTACATTGTCCAAGTACCTGTTAGGTAACCTAGACAGTCCAAGTACCCGCTAGTTACCCTACATAGTCCAAGTGCCCGTTAGTTAACCTAGATAGTCAAAGTGCCTGCTAGGTAACCTAAGTTGTCTAAATGCCCGCTAGGGAAACTATATAGTCCAAGTACCCGTTAGGTAACCTAGATAGTCCAAATGCCCGTTAGGGAACCCACATAGTCCAAGTGCCCGCTAGGAACTTACATAGTCCAAGTGCCCGTTAGTTAACCTAGATAGTCCAAGTGCCCGCTAATTAACTTAGATAGGCCAAGTGCCCGTTCGTTAACCTAGACAGTCCAAGTGTCCGCTAGGGAAAACACATAGTCCAGTGCCCGCTAGGGAACTTACATAGTCCAAGTGCCCGCTAGTTAACCTAGATAGTCCAAGTGCCCGTTCGTTAACCTAGACAGTCCAAGTGCCCGCTAGGGAAACCACATAGTCCAGTGCCCGCTACGGAACTTACATAGTCCAAGTGCCCGCTAGTTAACCTAGATTGTCCAAGTGCCCGTTCGTTAACCTAGACAGTCCAAGTGCCCGCTAGGGAAACCACATAGTCCAGTCCCCGCTAGGGAACTTACATAGTCCAAGTGCCCGCTAGTTAACCTAGATAGTCCAAGTGCCCTTTCGTTAACCTAGACAGTCCAAGTGCCCGCTAGGGAACCCACATAGTCCAAGTGCCCGCTACGGAACTTACATAGTCCAAGTGCCCGTTAGTAACCTATATAGTCCAAGTATCCGCTAGGTAACGTAGATAGTCCAAGTGCCCACTAGGGGACGTACATACTCCAAGTGCCCGCTAGGTAACCTAGATAGTCCAAGTGCCCGCTAGGGTATGTACATAGACCAAGTGCCCGCTAGGTAACCTACATAGTCCAAGTACCCGTTAGGGAGCCTCGATAGTCCAAGTGCCCGCTAGGGAACCTGCATCGTGCAAGTGCCTGCTAGGTAATCTAGATAATCCAAGTGCCCGCTAGTTAAACTACATAGTCCAAGTGCCTGCTAGGTAAACTACATAGTCCAAGTGCCCGTTCGTTAACCTAGATAATCCAAGTGCCTGCTAGTAACCTAGATAGTCCAAGTGCCCGCTAGGTAACCTACATTGTCCAAATGCCCGCTAGTTAACCTACATAGTCCAAGTGCCCGTTAAGGAACCTAGATAGTCCAAATGCCCGCTAGGGAACCCACATAGTCCAAGTGCCCGCTAGGGAACTTACATAGTCCAAGGGCCGCTAGGGAACATACATAGTCCAAGTGTCCGTTACTTAACCTAGATAGTCCAAGTGCCTACTAGGTAATCTAGATAGTCCAACAGCCCTGTAGATAACCTACATACTCCATGTACCCGCTAGGTAACGTAGATAGTTCAAGTTCCAGCTAGGTAACCTAGATAGTCCAAGTGCCCGCTAGGTAACCTACAAAATATAAGTGCCCGCTTAGGAATCTATATAGTCCAAATGCCCGCTAGGGAGCCTACATAATCCAAATGCCCGCTAGGTAACCTAGATAGTCCAAGGGCCCGCTAGGAAACCTACATAGTCCTAGTGACCCCTAGTTAACCTACATTCTCCAAGTGCCCGATAGGGAACCTACATAGTCCAAGGGCCCGCTAGGGAACCTACATAGTCCAAGTGCCCGTTAGTTAACCTAGATAGTCCAAGTGCCCACTAGGTAACCTAGATAGTCCAACAGTCCGCTAGGTAACCAACATACTCCAAGAACCCGCTAGGCAACGTAGATAGTTCAAGTGACAGCTTGGTAACCTAGATAGTCCAAGTGCCAGCTAGGTAACCTACAAAGTCTACGTGCCCGCTAGGTTATCTATATAGTCTAAATGCCCGCTAGGGAACCTACATAGTCCAAGTGCCCGCTAGGTAACCTAGATAGTCCAAGTGCCCTCGAGTTAACCTAGATCGTCTAAGTGCCCGCTAGTTAACCTACATAGTCCAAGGGCCCGTTAGTTAACCTACATAGTACAAGGTCCGCTAGTTAACCTAGATAGTCCAAGTGCTCGCTAGTTAACCTACATAGTACAAGGGCCCGTAGTTGACCTAGATAGTCCAAGTGCCCGCTAGGTAACCTAAGTAGTCCAAATGTCAGATAGGGATCCTACATAGTCCATGTGCCCGCTAGGTAACCTACATAGTCCAAGTGCCCGTTCGTTCACCTAGATAGTCCAAGTGCCCGCTAGGAAATCTGCATAGTCCAAGGGCCCGCTAGGTAACCTAGACTGTCCCAGTGCCCGCTAGGTTACCTACATAGTCCAAGTGCCCGTTCGTTAACCTAGATAGTCCAAGTGTCCGCTAGGAAACCTACATAGTCCAAGTTCCCGCTAGGTAACCTAGATAGTCAAGGGCCCGTTACCTATCCTAGATCGTCCAAGTGCCTGCTAGGCAACCTACATAATCCGATTGCCCGTTCGTTAACCTAGAAGTCCAAGTGCACGCTACGTTACCTGCATAGTCCAAGTGCCCGTTAGGTAACCTACATAGTCCAAGTGCCCGCTAGGTAACCTAGATAGTCCAAGTACCCGTTAGCTAACCTAGATAGTCCAAGTGCCTGCTAGGTAACCTACATAATCAAAGTGCCCGCTAGGTAACCTAGATAGTCCATGTTCCTGTTAGTTAACCTAGATAGTCCTAGTGCCCGCAAGGTAACCTACATAGTCCAAGGGCCCGCTCGTTAACCTAGTTCGTCCAAGTGTCCGCTAGGTAACCAAGATAGTCAAAGTGTCCGCTATGTAACCTACATAGTCCAAGTTCCCGCTAGGTCACCTAGATAGTCCAAGTGCCCGTTACCTAACCTAGATAGGCCAAGTGCCTGTTAGGTAACCTACATAGTCCTAGTGCCCGCTGGTTAACCAACATTGTCCAAGTGCCCGATACGGACCTACATAGTCCAAGTGCCTGTTAGGTAACCTACATAGTCCAAATGCCCGCTAGTAACCTACATAGTCCAAGTGCCCGATAGGGAACTCATATAATCCAAGTGCCCGCTAGGGAACCTACATTGTCCAAGTACCTGTTAGGTAACCTAGACAGTCCAAGTACCCGCTAGTTACCCTACATAGTCCAAGTGCCCGTTAGTTAACCTAGATAGTCAAAGTGCCTGCTAGGTAACCTAAGTTGTCTAAATGCCCGCTAGGGAAACTATATAGTCCAAGTACCCGTTAGGTAACCTAGATAGTCCAAATGCCCGTTAGGGAACCCACATAGTCCAAGTGCCCGCTAGGAACTTACATAGTCCAAGTGCCCGTTAGTTAACCTAGATAGTCCAAGTGCCCGCTAATTAACTTAGATAGGCCAAGTGCCCGTTCGTTAACCTAGACAGTCCAAGTGTCCGCTAGGGAAAACACATAGTCCAGTGCCCGCTAGGGAACTTACATAGTCCAAGTGCCCGCTAGTTAACCTAGATAGTCCAAGTGCCCGTTCGTTAACCTAGACAGTCCAAGTGCCCGCTAGGGAAACCACATAGTCCAGTGCCCGCTACGGAACTTACATAGTCCAAGTGCCCGCTAGTTAACCTAGATTGTCCAAGTGCCCGTTCGTTAACCTAGACAGTCCAAGTGCCCGCTAGGGAAACCACATAGTCCAGTCCCCGCTAGGGAACTTACATAGTCCAAGTGCCCGCTAGTTAACCTAGATAGTCCAAGTGCCCTTTCGTTAACCTAGACAGTCCAAGTGCCCGCTAGGGAACCCACATAGTCCAAGTGCCCGCTACGGAACTTACATAGTCCAAGTGCCCGTTAGTAACCTATATAGTCCAAGTATCCGCTAGGTAACGTAGATAGTCCAAGTGCCCACTAGGGGACGTACATACTCCAAGTGCCCGCTAGGTAACCTAGATAGTCCAAGTGCCCGCTAGGGTATGTACATAGACCAAGTGCCCGCTAGGTAACCTACATAGTCCAAGTACCCGTTAGGGAGCCTCGATAGTCCAAGTGCCCGCTAGGGAACCTGCATCGTGCAAGTGCCTGCTAGGTAATCTAGATAATCCAAGTGCCCGCTAGTTAAACTACATAGTCCAAGTGCCTGCTAGGTAAACTACATAGTCCAAGTGCCCGTTCGTTAACCTAGATAATCCAAGTGCCTGCTAGTAACCTAGATAGTCCAAGTGCCCGCTAGGTAACCTACATTGTCCAAATGCCCGCTAGTTAACCTACATAGTCCAAGTGCCCGTTAAGGAACCTAGATAGTCCAAATGCCCGCTAGGGAACCCACATAGTCCAAGTGCCCGCTAGGGAACTTACATAGTCCAAGGGCCGCTAGGGAACATACATAGTCCAAGTGTCCGTTACTTAACCTAGATAGTCCAAGTGCCTACTAGGTAATCTAGATAGTCCAACAGCCCTGTAGATAACCTACATACTCCATGTACCCGCTAGGTAACGTAGATAGTTCAAGTTCCAGCTAGGTAACCTAGATAGTCCAAGTGCCCGCTAGGTAACCTACAAAATATAAGTGCCCGCTTAGGAATCTATATAGTCCAAATGCCCGCTAGGGAGCCTACATAATCCAAATGCCCGCTAGGTAACCTAGATAGTCCAAGGGCCCGCTAGGAAACCTACATAGTCCTAGTGACCCCTAGTTAACCTACATTCTCCAAGTGCCCGATAGGGAACCTACATAGTCCAAGGGCCCGCTAGGGAACCTACATAGTCCAAGTGCCCGTTAGTTAACCTAGATAGTCCAAGTGCCCACTAGGTAACCTAGATAGTCCAACAGTCCGCTAGGTAACCAACATACTCCAAGAACCCGCTAGGCAACGTAGATAGTTCAAGTGACAGCTTGGTAACCTAGATAGTCCAAGTGCCAGCTAGGTAACCTACAAAGTCTACGTGCCCGCTAGGTTATCTATATAGTCTAAATGCCCGCTAGGGAACCTACATAGTCCAAGTGCCCGCTAGGTAACCTAGATAGTCCAAGTGCCCTCGAGTTAACCTAGATCGTCTAAGTGCCCGCTAGTTAACCTACATAGTCCAAGGGCCCGTTAGTTAACCTACATAGTACAAGGTCCGCTAGTTAACCTAGATAGTCCAAGTGCTCGCTAGTTAACCTACATAGTACAAGGGCCCGTAGTTGACCTAGATAGTCCAAGTGCCCGCTAGGTAACCTAAGTAGTCCAAATGTCAGATAGGGATCCTACATAGTCCATGTGCCCGCTAGGTAACCTACATAGTCCAAGTGCCCGTTCGTTCACCTAGATAGTCCAAGTGCCCGCTAGGAAATCTGCATAGTCCAAGGGCCCGCTAGGTAACCTAGACTGTCCCAGTGCCCGCTAGGTTACCTACATAGTCCAAGTGCCCGTTCGTTAACCTAGATAGTCCAAGTGTCCGCTAGGAAACCTACATAGTCCAAGGGTCCGCTAGGTAACCTAGACAGTCCAAATGCCCGCTAGTTAACCTTCATAGTCCAAGTTCCCGTTAGGTAACCTAGATAGTCCAAATGCCCGCTAGGGAACCCACATAGTCCAAGTGCCCGCTAGGGAACTTACATAGTCCAAGGGTCGCTAGGGAACCTACATAGTCCAAGTGCCCGTTAGTTCACCTAGATAGTCCAAGTGCCCACTAGGTAACCTAGGTAGTCCAACAGCCCGGTAGGTAACCTACATACTCCAATTACCCGCTAGGTAACGTAGATAGTTCAAGTGCCAGCTAGGTAACCTAGATAGTCCAAGTGCCCGCTAGGTAACCTACAAAGTCTAAGTGCCCACTAAGGAATCTATATAGTCCAAATGCCCGCTAGGGAGCCTATATAATCCAAATGCCCGCTAGGTAACCTAGATTGTCCTAGGGCCCGCTAGGTAACCTACATAGTCCTATTGCCCACTAGTTAACCTACATTCTCCAAGTGCCCGATAAGGAACCTACATAGTCCAAGTGCCCGCTAGGTAACCTACATAGTCCAAATGCCCTCTAGTTAACCCTCATCGTACAAGTGCCCTCTAGGGAACTTACATAGTCCAAGGGCTCGCTAGGGAACCTACATAGTGCAAGTGCCCGTTAGTTAATCTAGATAGTCCAAGTGCCCGCTAGGTAACCTAGATAGTCCAACAGCCCGCTAGGTAACCAACATACTCCAAGAACATGCTAGGCAACGTAGATAGTTCAAGTGCCAGCTAGGTAACCTAGATAGTCCAAGTGCCCGCTAGGTAACCTACAAAGTCTAGGTGCCCGCTAGATTATCTATATAGTCCAAATGCCCGCTAGGGAACCTACATAGTCCAAGTGCCCGGAAGGTAACCTAGATAGTCCAAGTTCCCACTAATTAACCTACATAGTCCAAGGTCCGCTAGTTAACCTAGATAGTCCAAGTGCTCGCTAGTTAAGCTACATAGTACAAGGGCCCGCTAGTTGACCTAGATAGTCCAAGTGCCCGCTAGGTAACCTAAGTAGTCCAAATGTCCGATAGGGATCCTACATAGTCCAAGTGCCCGCTAGGTAACCTACATAGTCCAAGTGCCCGTTCGTTAACCTAGATTGTCCAAGTGCCCGCTAGGTAACCTAGACTGTCCTAGTGCCCGCTAGGTTACCTACATAGTCCAAGTGCCCGTTCATTAACCTAGATAGTCCAAGTACCTGCTAGGAAACCTACATAGTCCAAGGGCTCACTAGGTAACCTAGAGAGTAAGTGCCCGCTAGGTAACCTAGAGTCCAAGTGCTCACTAGTTAACCTACATAGTCCAAGTGCCCGCTATGTAACCTAGATAGTCAAAGTGCCCGTTAGGTAACCTAGATAGTCCAAGTGCCCGTTAAGCAACCTACATGGTCCAAGAGCCCGTTCGTTAACCTAGATGTCCAAGTGCCCGCTAGGTAACCTAGACAGTTAAAGTGCCCGCTAGGTTACCTGCATATTCCAAGTGCCCGTTCGTTAACCTAGATAGTCCAAGTGCCCACTAGGTAACCTACATAGTCCTAGTGCCCTCTAGGTAACCTAGATAGTCCAAGGGCCCGCTAGTTAACCTACATAATCCAAGGGCCCGCTAGTTAACCTAGATCGTGCAAGTGTCCACTAGTTAACCTACATAGTCCAAGTGCCCGCTAGTTAACCTATATACCAAGTGCCTGCTACGTAACCTAGATAGTACAAGGGCACGCTAGTTAACCTACATGGTACAAGTTCCCGCTAGGCAACCTACATAGTCCGAGTGCACGCTAGTTAACCTAGATAGTCCAAGGGCCTGCTAGTTAACCTAGATAGTCCAAGTGCCTGCTAGGTAACCTACATAGTGCAAGTGTCTGCTAGTTAACCTACATATTCCAAGTGCTCGATAGTTAACAAGGATAGTCCAAGTGCACGCTAGGTAAATTAGATAGTGTAAGTACCCGCTAGTTAACCTAGATAGTTCTAGTACCCACTAGGTAACCTAGATCGTCCAAGGGCCCCCTAGTTAGCCTACATAGTCCAAGTGCCCGCTAGGTAACCTAGATAGTCCAAGTGCCCGCTACGTAACCTAGATAGTCCAAGTGCCCGTTCGGTAAACTAGATAGTCCAAGTGCCCTTTAGGGAACCTAGATAATCCAAGGGCCCGCTAGTAAACCTACATAGTCCATGGGCCCGCAAGTTAACCTACATATTCCAAGTGCCCCCTAGTTAACCTACATAATCTAAGAGTCCGTTAGCTAACCTAGGTAGTCGAAGGGCCCGCTAGTTGACCTACATTGTCCAAGTGCCCACTAGGTAAACTACATAGTCTAAGTGCCCGCTAGGTAACCTAGATAGTCTAAGTGCCCACTAGTTAACCTACATAGTCCAAGGGCCTGCTAGGTAACCTACATTGTCCAAGTGCCCACTAGGTAACCTAGACAGTCCAATTGCCCCCTAGTTAACCTAGACAGTCCAAGTACCCGATAGGGAACCTACATAGTCCAAGTACCCACTAGGGAACCTACATAGTCCAAGTGCTCCCTAGGCAACCTACATAGTCCAAGTGCCCGTTAGTTAACCTAGATAGTCCAATTGCCGTTAGCTAACCTAGATAGTCGAAGTGTCCGCTAGTTAACCTACATAGTCCAAGTGCCCGTTCGTTAACCTAGATAGTCCAAGGGCCAGCTAGGTAAACTACACAGTCCAAGTGCCCGCAGGGTTACCTACATAGTCCAAGTGCACGTTCGTTAACCTAGATCGTCCAAGTGCCCGCTGGTATCCTACATAGTCCAAGGGCCCGCTAGGTAACCGTGATAGTCCAAGTGCCTTCTAGTTAACCTACGTAGTCCAAGTGCCCACTAGGTAACCTAAATAATCCAAATGCCCGCTAGGGAAACTACATAGTCCAAGTGCCCGCAAGTTAACCTAGATAGTCCAAGTGCCCGCTAGGAAACCTAGATAGTCCAAGTACCCGCTAGTTAACCTAAATCTTCTAAGTGTCCGCTAGGTAACCTACATATTCCAAGTGACTGCTAGGTAACCTAGATAGTCTAAGTGCCCACTAGTTAACCTACATAGCCCAAGTGCCCGCTAGGGAACGTACATAGTCCAAGTGCCCACTAGGTAACCTAGACAGTCCAATTGCCCCCTAGTTAACCTAGACAGTCCAAGTACCCGATAGGGAACCTACATAGTCCAAGTACCCACTAGGCAACCTACATAGTCCAAGTGCCCGTTAGTTAACCTAGATAGTCCAATTGCCGTTAGCTAACCTAGATAGTCGAAGTGTCCGCTAGTTAACCTACATAGTCCAAGTGCCCGTTCGTTAACCTAGATAGTCCAAGGGCCAGCTAGGTAAACTACACAGTCCAAGTGCCCGCTGGGTTACCTACATAGTCCAAGTGCACGTTCGTTAACCTAGATCGTCCAAGTGCCCGCTGGTATCCTACATAGTCCAAGGGCCCGCTAGGTAACCGTGATAGTCCAAGTGCCTTCTAGTTAACCTACGTAGTCCAAGTGCCCACTAGGTAACCTAAATAATCCAAATGCCCGCTAGGGAAACTACATAGTCCAAGTGCCCGCAAGTTAACCTAGATAGTCCAAGTGCCCGCTAGGAAACCTAGATAGTCCAAGTACCCGCTAGTTAACCTAAATCTTCTAAGTGTCCGCTAGGTAACCTACATATTCCAAGTGACTGCTAGGTAACCTAGATAGTCCAAGTGCCTGATAGCTAACCTACATAGTCCAAGTGTCCGTTCGTTAACCTCGATAGACCAAGTGCCCTTTGAGTAACCTACATAGTACAAGTGCCGCCTGGTAACCTGGATAGTCCAAGTGCCCGCTAGTTAACCTACATAGTCCAAGTGCCTTCTAGGGAGACTACATAGTCCAAGTGCCCGCTAGTTAACCTAGATAGTCCAAGTGCCCACTAGTAAACCTAGATAGTCGAAGGGCCCGCTAGTTAACCTAGATAGTCCAAGTGCCCGCTAGGGATCCTTCATAATCCAAGTGCATTCTAGGTAACCTAGATAGTCCAAGTGCCCGTTAGTTAACATAGATAGTCCAAGTGCCCACTAGGGGACGTACATAGTCCATGTGCCCGCTAGGTAACCTAGATAGTCCAAGTGCGCGCTAGGGTATGTACATAGTCCAAGTGCCTGCTAGGAAACCTAGATAGCCCAAGTGCCCGCTACTTAACCTACATAGTCAAATTGCCCGCTAGATAACCTAAGTAGTACAAATGTCTGATAGGGATCCTACATAGTCCAAGTGCCCGCTAGGTAACCTAGATAGTCCAAGTGCCCGTTCGTTAACCTAGATAGTCCTAGTGCCCGTTAGTTAACATAGATAGTCCAAGTGCCCACTAGGGGACGTACATAGTCCATGTGCCCGCTAGGTAACCTAGATAGTCCAAGTGTGCGCTAGGGTATGTACATAGTCCAAGTGCCTGCTAGGAAACCTAGATAGCCCAAGTGCCCGCTACTTAACCTCCATAGTCAAATTGCCCGCTAGATAACCTAAGTAGTACAAATGTCTGATAGGGATCCTACATAGTCCATGTGCCCGCTAGGTAACCTAGATAGTCCAAGTGCCCGTTCGTTAACCTAGATAGTCCAAGTACCCGATAGGGAACCTACATAGTCCAAGTGCCCGCTAGGGAACCTACATAGTCCAAGTGTTCGCTAGGCAACCTACATAGTCCAAGTGTCCGCTAGTTAACCTACATAGTCCAAGTGTCCGCTAGTTAACCTACATAGTCCAAGTGCCCGTTCGTTAACCTAGATAGTCCAAGGGCCAGCTAGGTAAACTAGACAGTCCTAGTGCCCGCTGGGTTACCTACATAGTCCAAGTGCACGTTCGTTAACCTAGATCGTCCAAGTGCCCGCTGGTATCCTACATAGTCCAAGGGCCCGCTAGGTAACCTTGATAGTCCAAGTGCCTTCTAGTTAACCTACGTAGTCCAAGTGCCCGCTAGGTAACCTACATAGTCCAAGTGCCAACTATGTAACCTAAATAATCCAAATGCCCGTTAGGGAAACTACATAGTCAAAGTGTCCGCTAATTAACCTAGATAGTCCAAGTGCCCGCTAGTAAACCTAGATAGTCCAAGGGCCCTCTAGTTAACCTAGATATTCCAAGTGCCCGCTAGTTAACCAAAATCTTCCAAGTGTCCGCTAGGTAACCTACATAGTCCAAGTGACTGCTACATAACCTAGATATTTCAAGTGCCTGATAGCTAACCTACATAGTCCAAGTGTCCGTTTTTTAATCTAGATAGTCCAAGTGCCCACTGGGTAACCTACATATTCCAAGTGCCGCCTGGTAACCTGGATAGTCCAAGTGCGCGCTAGTTAACCTACATAGTCCAAGTGCCTTCTAGGGAGCCTATGTAGTCCACGTGACCGCTAAGGAACCTACATAGTCCAAGTGCCCGTTAGCTAACCTAGATAATCCAAGGGCCCGCTAGTTGACCTACATAGTCAAAGTGCCAGCTAGGTAACCTAGATAGTACAAGTGCCCGCTAGAGAACCTAGATAGTCCAAGTGCCTGTTAGCTAACCTAGATAGTCCAAGTGGCGGCTAGGTAACCTACATAGTCCAAGTGCCCGTTCGTTAACCTAGATAATCCAAGTGCCCACTAGTTAACCTAGATAGTCCAAGTGCCCGCTAATAAACCTAGATATTCGAAGGGCCCGCTAGTTAACCTAGATAGTCCAAGTGCCCGCTAGTTAACCTAAATATTCCAAGTGTCCGCTAGGTAACCTACATAGTCTAAGTGCCCGCTAGGGAACCTAGATTGTCCAAGTGCCTGTTAGCTAACCTAGATAGTCCAAGTGGCGGCTAGGTAACCTACATAGTCCAAGTGCCCATTCGTTAACCTAGATAATACAAGTGTCCGCTCGGTAACCTAGACAGTCCAAGTGCCCGCTAGTTACCCTGCATAGTCCAAGTGCCCGTTAGTTAACCTAGATAGTCAATGTGCCTGCTAGGTAACCTAGATAGTCCAAGTGCCCGCGAGGTAACCTACATAGTCCAAGTGCCCGCTAAGTAACCTAAATAGTACAAATGCCCGCTAGGGAAACTACATATTCGAAGTGCCCGCTAGTTAACCTAGATAGTCCAAGTGCCTGCTAGTTAACCTACATAGTCCAAGTGCCTTCTAGGGAGCCTACATAGTCCAAGTGCCCGATAGTTAACCTAGATAGTCCAAGTGCCTGCTAGTAAACCTACAAAATCCATGGGCCCGCACGTTAACCTACATAGTGCAAGGGCCCACTAGTTAACCTAGATAGTCCAAGTGCCTGCTAGTAAACCTACATAATCCATGGGTCCGCTAGTTTACCTACATATTGCAAGGGCCCGCTAGTTAACCTAGATAGTGAAAGTGTCCGCTAGTTAACCTACATAGTCCAAGTGCCCGCTAGTTAACCTAGATAGTCCAAGTGCCCGCTAGGGATCCTTCATAATCCAAGTGCATTCTAGGTAACCTAGATAGTCCAAGTGCCCGCTAGTTAACCTAGATAGTCCTAGTGCCCGTTAGTTAACATAGATAGTCCAAGTGCCCACTAGGGGACGTACATAGTCCATGTGCCCGCTAGGTAACCTAGATAGTCCAAGTGCGCGCTAGGGTATGTACATAGTCCAAGTGCCTGCTAGGAAACCTAGATAGCCCAAGTGCCCGCTACTTAACCTACATAGTCAAATTGCCCGCTAGATAACCTAAGTAGTACAAATGTCTGATAGGGATCCTACATAGTCCAAGTGCCCGCTAGGTAACCTAGATAGTCCAAGTGCCCGTTCGTTAACCTAGATAGTCCAAGTGCCCGCTAGGTAACCTACATAGTCCAAGGGCCCGCTAGATAACCTACATAGTCCAAGGTCCGCTAGTTAACCTAGATAGTCCAAGTGCTCGCTAGTTAAGCTACATAGTACAGGGGCCCGCTAGTTGACCTAGATAATCCAAGTGCCCGGTAGGTAACCTAAGTAGTCCAAATGTCCGATAGGGATCCTACATAGTCCAAGTGCCCACTAGGTAACCTACATAGTCCAAGTGCCCGTTCGTTAACCTAGATTGTCCAAGGGCCCGCTAGGTAACCTAGATAGTCCAAGTGCCCGCTAGGGAAACTACATAGTCAAAGTGTCCGCTAATTAACCTAGATAGTCCAAGTGCCCGCTAGTAAACCTAGATAGTCCAAGGGCCCTCTAGTTAACCTAGATAGTCCAAGTGCCCGCTAGTTAACCAAAATCTTCCAAGTGTCCGCTAGGTAACCTACATAGTCCAAGTGACTGCTAGGTAACCTAGATAGTCCAAGTGCCTGATAGCTAACCTACATAGTCCAAGTGTCCGTTCGTTAATCTAGATAGTCCAAGTGCCCATTGGGTAACCTACATAGTCCAAGTGCCGCCTGGTAACCTGGATAGTCCAAGTGCCCGCTAGTTAACCTACATAGTCCAAGTGCCTTCTAGGGAGCCTACGTAGTCCACGTGACGGCTAAGGAACCTACATAGTCCAAGTGCCCGTTAGCTAACCTAGATAGTCCAAGGGCCCGCTAGTTGACCTACATAGTCAAAGTGCCAGCTAGGTAACCTAGATAGTACAAGTGCCCGCTAGAGAACCTAGATAGTCCAAGTGCCTGTTAGCTAACCTAGATAGTCCAAGTGGCGGCTAGGTAACCTACATAGTCCAAGTGCCCGTTCGTTAACCTAGATAATCCAAGTGTCCGCTAGGTAACCTAGACAGTCCAAGTGCCCGCTAGTTACCCTACATAGTCCAAGTGCCCGTTAGTTAACCTAGATAGTCAATGTGCCTGCTAGGTAACCTCTATAGTCCAAATGCCCGCTAGGAAAGCTACATAGTCCAAGTGCCCGCTAGGTAACTGAAATAGTACAAATGCCCGCTAGGGAAACTACATAGTCCACGTGCCCGCTAGTTAACCTAGATAGTCCAAGTGCCTGCTAGTAAACCTACATAATCCATGGGCCCACTAGTTAACCTACATAGTGCAAGTGCCCGCTAGTTAACCTAGATAGTCCAAGTGCCTGCTAGTAAACCTACATAATCCATGGGTCCGCTAGTTAACATACATAGTGCAAGGGCCTAGTAGTTAACCTAGATAGTGCAAGTGTCCGCTAGTTAACCTACATAGTCCAAGTGCCCGCTAGTTAACCTAGATAGTCCAAGTGCCCGCTAGGGATCCTTCATAATCCAAGTGCATTATAGGTAACCTAGATAGTCCAAGTGCTCGCTAGTTAAGCTACATAGTACAGGGGCCCGCTAGTTGACCTAGATAATCCAAGTGCCCGCTAGGTAACCTAAGAAGTCCAAATGTCCGATAGGGATCCTACATAGTCCAAGTGCCCACTAGGTAACCTACATAGTCCAAGTGCCCGTTCGTTAACCTAGATTGTCCAAGGGCCCGCTAGGTAACCTAGATAGTCCAAGTGCCTGCTAGGTAACCTAGAGTCAAGTGCTCACTAGTTAACCTACATAGTCCAAGTGCCCGCTATGTAACCTAGATAGTCAAAGTGCCCGTTAGGTAACCTAGATAGTCCAAGTGCCCGTTAGGCAACCTACATTGTCCAAGAGCCCGTTCGTTAACCTAGATGTCCAAGTGCCTGCTAGGTAACCTAGACAGTCCAAGTGCCCGCTAGGTTACCTGCATATTCCAAGTGCCCGTTCCTTAACCTAGATAGTCCAAGTGCCAACAAGGGAACCTATATAGTCCAAGTGCCCGCTATGTAACCTAGACAGTCAAAGTGCCCACTAGGAAAACTACATAGTCCAAGTGCCCGCTAGTTAACCTAGATAGTCCAAGTGCCCGATAGTAAACCTAGATAGTCCAAGGGCCCGCTAGTTAATCTAGATAGTCCAAGTGCCTGCTAGTTAACCTAGATAGTCCAAGTGCCCGCTAGGGAACCTATATAGTCCAAGTGCTATCTAGGTAACCTAGATAGTCCAAGTGCCCGCTAGTTAACCTACATTGTCCAAGTGCCTGCTAGTTAAACTACATAGTCCAAGTGCCCGCTAGGATGTGTACATTGTCCAAGTGCCCGCTAGGTAACCTAGATAGTCTAAGTGCCCACTAGTTAACCTACATAGTCCAAGGGCCTGCTAGTTAACCTACATTGTCCAAGTGCCCGCTAGGTAACGTAGATAGCCCAAGTGCCCGCTAGGGAACGTACATAGTCCAAGTGCCCACTAGGCAACCTAGATAGTCCAATTGCCCCCTAGTTAACCTAGACAGTCCAAGTACCCGATAGGGAACCTACATAGTCCAAGTGCCCGCTAGGGAACCTACATAGTCCAAGTGCTCGCTAGGCAACCTACATAGTCCAAGTGTCCGCTAGTTAACCTACATAGTCCAAGTGCCCGTTCGTTAACCTAGATAGTCCAAGGGCCAGCTAGGTAAACTAGACAGTCCTAGTGCCCGCTGGGTTACCTACATAGTCCAAGTGCACTTTCGTTAACCTAGATCGTCCAAGTGCCCACTGGTATCCTACATAGTCCAAGGGCCTGCTAGGTAACCTTGATAGTCCAAGTGCCTTCTAGTTAACCTACGTAGTCCAAGTGCACGCTAGGTAACCTACATAGTCCAAGTGCCCACTAGGTAACCTAAATAATCCAAATGCCCGCTAGGGAAACTACATAGTCAAAGTGTCCGCTAATCAACCTAGATAGTCCAAGTGCCCGCTAGTAAACCTAGAGAGTCCAAGGGCCCTCTAGTTAACCTAGATAGTCCAAGTGCCCGCTAGTTAACCAAAATCTTCCAAGTGTCCGCTAGGTAACCTACATAGTCCAAGTGACTGCTAGGTAACCTACATAGTCCAAGTGCCTGATAGCTAACCTACATAGTCCAAGTGTCCGTTCGTTAATCTAGATACTCCAAGTGCCCATTGGGTAACCTACATAGTCCAAGTGCCGCCTGGTAACCTGGATAGTCCAAGTGCCCGCTAGTTAACCTAAATAGTCCAAGTGCCTTCTAGGGAGCCTACGTAGTCCACGTGACCGCTAAGGAACCTACATAGTCCAAGTGCCCGTTAGCTAACCTAGATAGTCCAAGGGCCCGCTAGTTGACCTACATAGTCAAAGTGCCAGCTAGGTAACCTAGATAGTACAAGTGCCCACTAGAGAACCTAGATAGTCCAAGTGCCTGTTAGCTAACCTAGATAGTCCAAGTGGCGGCTAGGTAACCTACATAGTCCAAGTGCCCGTTCGTTAACCTAGATAATCCAAGTGTCCGCTAGGTAACCTAGACTGTCCAAGTGCCCGCTAGTTACCCTACATAGTCCAAGTGCCCGTTAGTTAACCTAGATAGTCAATGTGCCTGCTAGGTAACCTCTATAGTCCAAATGCCCGCTAGGTAAGCTACATAGTCCAAGTGCCCGCTAGGTAACTTAAATAGTACAAATGCCCGCTAGGGAAACTACATAGTCCACGTGCCCGCTAGTTAACCTAGATAGTCCAAGTGCCTGCTAGTAAACCTACATAATCCATGGGCCCACTAGTTAACCTACATAGTGCAAGTGCCCGCTAGTTAACCTAGATAGTCCAAGTGCCTGCTAGTAAACCTACATTATCCATGGGTCCGCTAGTTAACATACATAGTGCAAGGGCCTGCTAGTTAACCTAGATAGTGCAAGTGTCCGCTAGTTAACCTACATAGTCCAAGTGCCCGCTAGTTAACCTAGATAGTCCAAGTGCCCGCTAGGGATCCTTCATAATCCAAGTGCATTCTAGGTAACCTAGATAGTCCAAGTGCCCGCTAGTTAACCTGGATAGTACTAGTGCCCATTAGTTAACCTAGATAGTCCAAGTACCCACTAGGGGACTTACATAGTCCAAGAGCCCGCTAGGTAACCTAGATAGTCCAAGTGCGCGCTAGGGTATGTACATAGTCCAAGTGCCTGCTAGGAAACCTAGATAGTCCAAGTGCACGTTCGTTAACCTAGATCGTCCAAGTGCCCGCTGGTATCCTACATAGTCCAAGGGCCCGCTAGGTAACCTTGATAGTCCAAGTGCCTTCTAGTTAACCTACGTAGTCCAAGTGCCCGCTAGGTAACCTAAATAATCCAAATGCCCGCTAGGGAAACTACATAGTCAAAGTGTCCGCTAATTAACCTAGATAGTCCAAGTGCCCGCTAGTAAACCTAGATAGTCCAAGGGCCCTCTAGTTAACCTAGATAGTCCAAGTGCCCGCTAGTTAACCAAAATCTTCCAAGTGTCCGCTAGGTAACCTACATAGTCCAAGTGACTGCTAGGTAACCTAGATAGTCCAAGTGCCTGATAGCTAACCTACATAGTCCAAGTGTCCGTTCGTTAATCTAGATAGTCCAAGTGCCCATTGGGTAACCTACATAGTCCATGTGCGCCTGGTAACCTGGATAGTCCAAGTGCCCGCTAGTTAACCTACATAGTCCAAGTGCCTTCTAGGGAGCCTACGTACTCCACGTGACCGCTAAGGAACCTACATAGTCCAAGTGCCCGTTAGCTAACCTAGATAGTCCAAGGGCCCGCTAGTTGACCTACATAGTCAAAGTGCCAGCTAGGTAACCTAGATAGTACAAGTGCCCGCTAGAGAACCTAGATAGTCCAAGTGCCTGTTAGCTAACCTAGATAGTCCAAGTGGCGGCTAGGTAACCTACATAGTCCAAGTGCCCGTTCGTTAACCTAGATAATCCAAGTGTCCGCTAGGTAACCTAGACAGTCCAAGTGCTCGCTAGTTACCCTACATAGTCCAAGTGCCCGTTAGTTAACCTAGATAGTCAATGTGCCTGCTAGGTAACCTCTATAGTCCAAATGCCCGCTAGGAAAGCTACATAGTCCAAGTGCCCGCTAGGTAACTGAAATAGTACAAATGCCCGCTAGGGAAACTACATAGTCCACGTGCCCGCTAGTTAACCTAGATAGTCCAAGTGCCTGCTAGTAAAACTACATAATCCATGGGCCCACTAGTTAACCTACATAGTGCAAGTGCCCGCTAGTTAACCTAGATAGTCCAAGTGCCTGCTAGTAAACCTACATAATCCATGGGTCCGCTAGTTAACATACATAGTGCAAGGGCCTGCTAGTTAACCTAGATAGTGCAAGTGTCCGCTAGTTAACCTACATAGTCCAAGTGCCCGCTAGTTAACCTAGATAGTCCAAGTGCCCGCTAGGGATCCTTCATAATCCAAGTGCATTCTAGGTAACCTAGATTGTCCAAGTGCCCGCTAGTTAACCTAGATAGTACTAGTGCCCATTAGTTAACCTAGATAGTCCAAGTACTCACTAGGGGACGTACATAGTCCAAGTGCCCGCTAGGTAACCTAGATAGTCCAAGTGCGCGCTAGGGTATGTACATAGTCCAAGTGCCTGCTAGGAAACCTAGATAGTCCAAGTGCACGTTCGTTAACCTAGATCGTCCAAGTGCCCGCTGGTATCCTACATAGTCCAAGGGCCCGCTAGGTAACCTTGATAGTCCAAGTGCCTTCTAGTTAACCTACGTAGTCCAAGTGCCCGCTAGGTAACCTACATAGTCCAAGTGCCAACTAGGTAACCTAAATAATCCAAATGCCCGCTAGGGAAACTACATAGTCAAAGTGTCCGCTAATTAACCTAGATAGTCCAAGTGCCCGCTAGTAAACCTAGATAGTCCAAGGGCCCTCTAGTTAACCTAGATAGTCCAAGTGCCCGCTAGTTAACCAAAATCTTCCAAGTGTCCGCTAGGTAACCTACATAGTCCAAGTGACTGCTAGGTAACCTAGATAGTCCAAGTGCCTGATAGCTAACCAACATAGTCCAAGTGTCCGTTCGTTAATCTAGATAGTCCAAGTGCCCATTGGGTAACCTACATAGTCCAAGTGCCGCCTGGTAACCTGGATAGTCCAAGTGCCCGCCAGTTAACCTACATAGTCCAAGTGCCTTCTAGGGAGCCTACGTACTCCACGTGACCGCTAAGGAAACTACATAGTCCAAGTGCCCGTTAGCTAACCTAGATAGTCCAAGGGCCCGCTAGTTGACCTACATAGTCAAAGTGCCAGCTAGGTAACCTAGATAGTACAAGTGCCCGCTAGAGAACCTAGATAGTCCAAGTGCCTGTTAGCTAACCTAGATAGTCCAAGTGGCGGCTAGGTAACCTACATAGTCCAAGTGCCCGTTCATTAACCTAGATAATCCAAGTGTCCGCTAGGTAACCTAGACAGTCCAAGTGCTCGCTAGTTACCCTACATAGTCCAAGTGCCCGTTAGTTAACCTAGATAGTCAATGTGCCTGCTAGGTAACCTCTATAGTCCAAATGCCCGCTAGGAAAGCTACATAGTCCAAGTGCCCGCTAGGTAACTTAAATAGTACAAATGCCCGCTAGGGAAACTACATAGTCCACGTGCCCGCTAGTTAACCTAGATAGTCCAAGTGCCTGCTAGTAAACCTACATAATCCATGGGCCCACTAGTTAACCTACATAGTGCAAGTGCCCGCTAGTTAACCTAGATAGTCCAAGTGCCTGCTAGTAAACCTACATAATCCATGGGTCCGCTAGTTAACATACATAGTGCAAGGGCCTGCTAGTTAACCTAGATAGTGCAAGTGTCCGCTAGTTAACCTACATAGTCCAAGTGCCCGCTAGTTAACCTAGATAGTCCAAGTGCCCGCTAGGGATCCTTCATAATCCAAGTGCATTCTAGGTAACCTAGATAGTCCAAGTGCCTGCTAGTAAACCTACATAATCCATGGGCCCACTAGTTAACCTACATAGTGCAAGTGCCCGCTAGTTAACCTAGATAGTCCAAGTGCCTGCTAGTAAACCTACATAATCCATGGGTCCGCTAGTTAACATACATAGTGCAAGGGCCTGCTAGTTAACCTAGATAGTGCAAGTGTCCGCTAGTTAACCTACATAGTCCAAGTGCCCGCTAGTTAACCTAGATAGTCCAAGTGCCCGCTAGGGATCCTTCATAATCCAAGTGCATTCTAGGTAACCTAGATAGTCCAAGTGCCCGCTAGTTAACCTAGATAGTACTAGTGCCCAATAGTTAACCTAGATAGTCCAAGTACCCACTAGGGGACGTACATAGTCCAAGTGCCTGCTAGGTAACCTAGATAGTCCAAGTGCGCGCTAGGGTATGTACATAGTCCAAGTGCCTGCTAGGAAACCTAGATAGTCCAAGTGCCCGCTAGTTAACCTACATAATCCAAGATCTGCTAGTTAACCTAGATAATCAAAGTGCCCGCTAGGTAACCTAGACAGTCCAAGTGCCCGCTAGGTTACCTACATAGTCCAAGTGCCCTTTCGTTAACCTAGATAGTCCAAGTGCCCGCTAGTTAACCTACATAATCCAAGATCTGCTAGTTAACCTAGATAATCAAAGTGCCCGCTAGGTAACCTAGACAGTCCAAGTGCCCGCTAGGTTACCTACATAGTCCAAGTGCCCTTTCGTTAACCTAGATAGTCCAAGTGCCCGCTAGGTAACCTACATAGTCCAAGGGCCGCTAGGTAACCTAGACAGACAAAGTGCCTGTTAGGTAACCTAGATAGTCCAAGTACCTGCTAGGTAACCTACATTGTCAATGTTCCCTCTAGGTAACCTAGATAGTCCACGTGCCCGTTACCTAACCTAGATAGTCCAAGTGCCCGCTATGTAACCTAGACAGTCCAAGTGCCCGCTAGGTTACCTGTATAGACCAAGTGCCCGTTCGTTAACCTAGATAGTCCAATTGCCCACTAAGTACCCTACATAGTCCAAGTGCCCGCTAGGTAACCTAGAGAGTGCAAGTGCCCGCTAGTTATCCTACATAGTCCAAGTGCCGGCTAGGTAACCTAGATAGTCCAAGGGCCTGATAGTTAACCTACATAGTCCAAGTGCCCGCTAGGTAACCTACATAGTGCAAGTGCCCGCTAGGTAACCTAGATAGTCCAAGTGCCCTTTAGGGAACCTAGATAGTCCAAGTGCCCGCTAGGGAACCTACATAGTCTAATTGCCCGCTCTGGAACATACATAGTCCAAGTGCCCGTTAGTTAACCTAGATAATCCAAGTGCCCGCTAGTTAACCTAGATAGTCCAGTGCCCGCTAGGTAACCTACATAGTCCAAATGCCCGCTAGGGAACCTACATAGTCCAAGAGCGCTCTAGTTAACCTAGATAGTCCAAGTGCCCGCTAGTTAACCAGGATCATCAAAGTGCCCTCTAGTTAACTTACATAGTCTAAAGGCCTGCTTGTTAACCTACATAGACCAAGGGCCCGCTAGTTAACCTACATAGTCCAAGTTTCCGCTAGGTAACCTAGACAGTCCAAGTGACCACTAGGTTACCTACATAGTCTAAGTGCCCGTTCGTTAACCTTCATAGCCCAAGTGCCCGCTAGGGAAAGTACATAGTCCAGGTGCCCATAGGTAACATAGATAATCCAAGTGCCCGCTAGTTAACCTAAATAATCCAAGTGCCTGCTAGGTAAACTACATAGTCCAAGTCCCCGTTCGTTAACCTACATTGTCCAAGTGCCCGCTAGGTAACGTAGATAGCCCAAGTGCCAGCTAGGGAACGTACATAGTCCAAGTGCCCACTAGGTAACCTAGACAGTCCAATTGCCCCCTAGTTAACCTAGACAGTCCAAGTGCCCGCTAGGGAACCTACATAGTCCAAGGTCTGCTAATTAACCTAGATAGTAAAAGTGCCCGCTAGGTAACCTAGACAGTCCAAGTGCCCAGTCGGTTACCTACATAGTTCAAGTTCCCGTTCCTTAACCTAGATAGTCCACGTGCCTGCTAGGTAACCTACATAGTCCAAGGGCAAGCTAGGTAACCTAGACAGAAAAAGTGCCCGTTAGGTAACCTAGATAGTCCAAGTGCCTGCTAGGTAACCAACATTGTCAATGTTCCCTGTAGGTAACCTAGATAGTCCAAGTGCCCGTTACCTAACCTAGATAGTCCAAAAGCCCGCTAGGCAACATACATAGTCCAAGTGCCCGTTCGTTAACCTAGAAGTCCAAGTGCCCGCTGTGTAACCTAGATAGTCCAAGAGCCCGCTAGGTTACCTGCATAGTCCAAGTGCCCGTTCGTTAACCTAGATAGTCCAAGTGCCCACTAGGGAACCTATATAGTCCAATTGCCCGCTAGGTAACCTACATAGTGCAAGTGTCTGCTAGGTAACCTACATAGTCCAAGTACCCGCTAGGGAATGTACATAGTCCAAGTGCCCGCTAGGTAACCTAGAGAGTGCAAGTGCCCGCTAGTTAACCTACATAGTGCAAGTGCCTGCTAGGTAACCTACATAGTCCAAGTGCCCGCTAGGTAACCTACATTGTGCAAGTGTCCGCTAGTTAACCTACATAGTCAAAGTGCCCGCTAGTTAACCTAGATCTTCCAAGTGCCCGCTAGGTAACCTACATAGTGCAAGTGTCCGCTAGTTAACCTTGATCGTCCAATTTTCATCTAGTTAACTTACATAGTCCAAGTGCCCGCTAGGTAACCTAGGTATTCCAAGTGCCCGTTTGGTAACCTAGATAGTCCAAGTGCCTTTTAGGGAACCTAGATAGTCCAAGTGCCCGCTAGGGAACCTACATAGTCCAATTGCCCGCTCTGGAACATACATAGTCCAAGTGCCCGTTAGTTAACCTAGATAATCCAAGTGCCCCCTAGTTAACCTAGATAGTCCAGTGCCCGCTAGGTAACCTACATAGTCCAAGTGCCCGCTATGTAACCTATATAGTCCAAATGCCCGCTAGGGAACCTACATAGTCCAAGCGCCCTCTAGTTAACCTAGATAGTCCAAGTGCCCGCTAGTTAACCTAGATAGTCCAAGTGCCCGCTAGTTAACTAGGATCATCAAAGTGCCCTCTAGTTAACTTACATAGTCCAAAGGCCTTCTAGTTAACCTACATAGACCAAGGGCCCGCTAGTTAACCTACATAGTCCAAGTTCCCGGTAGGTACCTAGACAGTCCAAGTGACCACTAGGTTACCTACATAGTCTAAGTGCCCGTTCGTTAACCTTCATAGTCCAAGTGCCCGCTAGGTAACATAGATAGCCCAAGTGCCCGCTAGGGAACGTAAAAAGTCCAAGTGCCCGTAGGTAACCTAGATAGCCCAAGTGCCCGCTAGTTAACTTACATAGTCCAAGTGCCTGCTGGGTAAACTACATATTCCAAGTGCCCGTGCGTTAACCTACATTGTCCAAGTGCCCGCTAGGTAACGTAGATAGCCCAAGTGCCCGCTAGGGAACGTACATAGTTCAAGTGCCCACTAGGTAACCTAGAGAGTCCAATTGCCCCCTAGTTATCCTAGACAGTCCAAGTACCCGATAGGGCACCTACATAGTCCAAGTGCCCGCTAGGGAACCTACATAGTCCAAGTGCTCGCTAGGAAACCTACATAGTCCAAGTGCCCGTTAGCTAACCTAGACAGTCCAAGTGCCCGCTAGGTTACCTACATAATCCAAGTGCACGTTCGTTAACCTAGATAGTCCAAGTGCCCCTGGTAACCTACATAGTCCAAGGGCCCGCTAGGTAACCTTGATAGTCCAATTGCCTTCTAGTTAACCTACGTAGTCCAAGTGCCCGATACGTAACCTACATAGTCCAAGTGCCCACTAGGTTACCTGAATAATCCAAATGCCCGCTAGGGAAACTACATAGTCCAAGTGCCGCTAGTTAACCTAGTTAGTCCGAGGGCCTGCTAGTTAACCTAAATCGTCCAAGTGTCCGCTATGTAACCTACATAGTCCAAGTGCCTGCTAGGTAACCTAGATAGTCCAAGTGCCTGATAGCTAACCTACATAGTCCAAGTGTCCGTTTGTTAACTTAGATAGTCCAAGTGCCCATTGGGTAACCTACATAGTCCAAGTGCCCGCTTGGTAACCTGGATAGTCCAAGTGCCCGCTAGTTAACCTACATAGTCCAATTGCCTTCTAGGGAGCCTACATACTCCACGTGACCGCTAAGGAACCTACATAGTCCAAGTGCCCGCTAGGTAACCTACATAGTCCAAATGCCCGCAAGGAAACCTACATAGTCTAAATGTCCGCCAGGCAACCTACATAATCCAAGTGCCCACTCTGGAACACACATAGTCCAAGTGCCCGTTAGATAACCTAGATAGTCCAAGGGACGCTAGTTGACCTACATAGTCCAATAGCCAGCTTGGTAACCTAGATAGTACAAGTGCCCGCTAGGGAACCTAAATTGTCCAAGTGCCTGTTAGCTAACCTAGATAGTCCAAGTGGCGGCTAGGTAACCTACATAGTCCAAGTGCCCGTTTGTTAACCTAGATAATCCAAGTGCCCGTTATGTAACCTAGACAGTCCAAGTGCCCGCTAGTTACCCTACATAGTCCAAGTGCCCGTTAGTTAACCTAGATAGTCAAAGTGCCTGTTGGTAACCTAGATAGTCCAAGTGCCCGCTAGTTAAACTACATAGTCCAAGTGCCTGCTAGGCAACCTAAATAGTCCAAATGCCCACTAGGGAAACTACATAGTCCAAGTGCCCGCTAGTTAACCTACATAGTCCAAGAGCCTTCTAGGGAGCCTACGTACTCCACGAGACCGCTAGGGAACCTACATAGTCCACGTGCCCGCTAGGTAACCTACATAGTCCAAATGCCCGCAAGGAAACCTACTTAGTCTAAATGTCCGCCAGGCAACCTACATAATCCAAGTGCCCACTCTGGAACAAAAATAGTCCAAGTGCCCGTTAGATAACCTAGATAGTCCAAGGGCCCACTAATTGACCTACATAGTCCAAGTGCCAGCTTGGTAACCTAGATAGTACAAGTGCCCGCTAGGGAACCTAGATTGTCCAAGTGCCTGTTAGCTAACGTAGATAGTCCAAGTGGCGGCGAGGTAACCTGCATAGTCCATGTGCCCCTTTGTTAACCTAGATAATCCAAGTGCCCGTTATGTAACCTAGACAGTCCAAATGCCCGCTAGTTACCCTACATACTCCAAGTGCCCGTTAGTTAACCTAGATAGTCAAAGTGCCTGCTAGGTAACCTAGATAGTCCAAGTGCCCGCTAGGTAACCTACATAGTCCAAGTGCCTGCTAGGCAACCTAAATAGTCCAAATGCCCGCTAGGGAAACTACATAGCCCAAGTGCCCGCTAGTTAACCTAGATAGTCAAGTGCCCCCTAGTAAACCTACATAATCCATGGGCCCGCTAGTTAACCTACATAGTGCAAGGGCCCGCTAGTTAACCTAGATCGTGCAAGTGTCCGCTCATTAACCTACATAGACCATGTGCCAGCTAGGTAACCTAGATAGTCCAATTGCCCGCTAGGGATGCTTCATAATCCAGGTGCCTGCTATGTAACCTACATAGTCCAAGTGCCTGCTAGGTAACCTAGATAGTCCAAGTGCCTGATAGCTAACCTACATAGTCCAAGTGTCCGTTTGTTAACTTAGATAGTCCAAGTGCCCATTGGGTAACCTACATAGTCCAAGTGCCCGCTTGGTAACCTGGATAGTCCAAGTGCCCGCTAGTTAACCTACATAGTCCAATTGCCTTCTAGGGAGCCTACATACTCCACGTGACCGCTAAGGAACCTACATAGTCCAAGTGCCCGCTAGGTAACCTACATAGTCCAAATGCCCGCAAGGAAACCTACATAGTCTAAATGTCCGCCAGGCAACCTACATAATCCAAGTGCCCACTCTGGAACACACATAGTCCAAGTGCCCGTTAGATAACCTAGATAGTCCAAGGGACGCTAGTTGACCTACATAGTCCAATAGCCAGCTTGGTAACCTAGATAGTACAAGTGCCCGCTAGGGAACCTAAATTGTCCAAGTGCCTGTTAGCTAACCTAGATAGTCCAAGTGGCGGCTAGGTAACCTACATAGTCCAAGTGCCCGTTTGTTAACCTAGATAATCCAAGTGCCCGTTATGTAACCTAGACAGTCCAAGTGCCCGCTAGTTACCCTACATAGTCCAAGTGCCCGTTAGTTAACCTAGATAGTCAAAGTGCCTGTTGGTAACCTAGATAGTCCAAGTGCCCGCTAGTTAAACTACATAGTCCAAGTGCCTGCTAGGCAACCTAAATAGTCCAAATGCCCACTAGGGAAACTACATAGTCCAAGTGCCCGCTAGTTAACCTACATAGTCCAAGAGCCTTCTAGGGAGCCTACGTACTCCACGAGACCGCTAGGGAACCTACATAGTCCACGTGCCCGCTAGGTAACCTACATAGTCCAAATGCCCGCAAGGAAACCTACTTAGTCTAAATGTCCGCCAGGCAACCTACATAATCCAAGTGCCCACTCTGGAACAAAAATAGTCCAAGTGCCCGTTAGATAACCTAGATAGTCCAAGGGCCCACTAATTGACCTACATAGTCCAAGTGCCAGCTTGGTAACCTAGATAGTACAAGTGCCCGCTAGGGAACCTAGATTGTCCAAGTGCCTGTTAGCTAACGTAGATAGTCCAAGTGGCGGCGAGGTAACCTGCATAGTCCATGTGCCCCTTTGTTAACCTAGATAATCCAAGTGCCCGTTATGTAACCTAGACAGTCCAAATGCCCGCTAGTTACCCTACATACTCCAAGTGCCCGTTAGTTAACCTAGATAGTCAAAGTGCCTGCTAGGTAACCTAGATAGTCCAAGTGCCCGCTAGGTAACCTACATAGTCCAAGTGCCTGCTAGGCAACCTAAATAGTCCAAATGCCCGCTAGGGAAACTACATAGCCCAAGTGCCCGCTAGTTAACCTAGATAGTCAAGTGCCCCCTAGTAAACCTACATAATCCATGGGCCCGCTAGTTAACCTACATAGTGCAAGGGCCCGCTAGTTAACCTAGATCGTGCAAGTGTCCGCTCATTAACCTACATAGACCATGTGCCAGCTAGGTAACCTAGATAGTCCAATTGCCCGCTAGGGATGCTTCATAATCCAGGTGCCTGCTATGTAACCTAGATAGTCCAAGTGCCCGCTAGTAAACCTAGATTGTCCAAGGGCCTGCTAGTTAACCTAGATAGTCCAAGTGCCCGCTAGTTAACTTAATCGTCCAATTGTCCGCTAGGTAACCTACATAGTCCAAGTGCCTGCTAGGTAACCTAGATATTCCAAGTTCCTGATAGCTAACCTACATAGTCCAAGTGTCCGTTCGTTAACGTAGATAGTCCAATTGCCCATTGGGTAACCTACATAGTCCAAGTGCCCACTTGGTAACCTGGATAGTCCAACTGCGCGCTAGTTAACCTACATAGTCCAAGTGCCTTCTAGGGAGCCTACATAGTCCACGTGACCGCTAGGAAACCTACATAGTCCAAATGCCCGCAAGGAAACCTACATAGTCTAAATGCCCGGTAGGCAACCTACATAATCCAAGTGCCCGCTTTGGAACATACATAGTCCAAGTGCCCGTTAGCTAACCTAGATAGTCCAAGGGCCCGCTAGTTGACCTACATAGTCCAAAAGCCAGCTAGGTAACCTAGATAGTACAAGTGCCCACTAGGGAACCTAGATAGTCCAAGTGCCTGTTAGCTAACCTAGATAGTCCAAGTGGGAGTTAGGTAACCTACATAGTCCAAGTGCCCGTTCGTTAACCTAGATAATCCAAGTGCCCGTTAGGTAACCTAGACAGTCCAAGTGCCCGCTAGTTACCCTACTTGGTCCAAGTGCCCGTTAGTTAACCTAGATAGTAAAAGTGCCTGCTAGGTAACCTAGATAGTCCAAGTGCCCGCTAGGTAACCTAAATTGTCCAAATGCCCGCTAGGGAAACTACATAGTCCAAGTGCCCGCTAGTTAACCTAGAGAGTCCAAGTGCCCCCTAGTAAACCTACATAATCCATGGGCCCGCTAGTTAAACTACATAGTCCAAGCGCCAGCTAGGTAATCTAGATAGTCCAATTGCCCACTAGGGATCCTTCATAATCCTATTCCTGCTAGGTAACCTAGATAGTCCAAGGGCCTGCTAGTTAACCTACATAGTCCAAGTGCCGGCTAGGTAACCTAGATAGTCCAAGTGCCCGCCAGGAAACCTACATAGTGCAAGTGTCCGCTAGTTAACCTACGTAGCCCAAGGGACCCCTAGTTAACCTAGATAGTCCAAGTACCCGCTAGGTAACCTAGTTAGTCCATGTGCCCGCTAGTTAACCTACATAGTCCAAGTGCCCGATTGAAAACTATATAGTCCAAGTGCCCTCTATGGAACCTACACCGTCCAAGTGCCCGTTAGGGAACCAATAGTCTTAGTGCTGGCTAGGGAACCTGTATCTTCCATGTGCCCGCTAGGTATCCTAGATAGTACAAGTGCCCGCTAGGTAACCTACAAAGTCAAAGTGCCCACTAGGTAATCTATATAGTCCAAATGCCCGCTAGGGAACCTACATAGTCCACGTACCTGCTAATTAACCTACATAATCCAAGTGACCGTTAGCTAACCTAGATAGTCTAAGGGTCCACTAGTTAACCTACATAATTCAAGTGCCCGCAAGGTAACTTAGATAATCCAAGTGCCCACTAGATGCCCTACATAGTCCAAAGGCCCGCTAGTTAACCTACATAGTGCACGGGCCCGCTAGTTAACCTAGATCGTCCAAGTGTCCGTTAGTTAACCTACATAATCCAAATGCCCGTTAGCTAACCTAGATAGTCCAAGTGCCCGCTAGTTAACCTAAGTAGTCCAAATGTCCGATAGGGATCCTATATAGTCCAAGTGCTCGCTAGGCAACCTACATAATCCGAGTGCCCGTTCGTTAACCTAGAAGTCCATGTGCCCGCTACGTTACCTGCATAGTCCAAGAGCCCGTTAGGTAACCTACATAGTCCAAGTGCCCGCTAGGTAACCTAGATAGTCCAAGTACCCGTTAGCTAACTTAGATAGTCCAAGTGCCCGCTAGGTAACCTACATAATCAAAGTGCCCACTAGGTAACCTAGATAGTCCATGTTCCTGTTAGTTAACCTAGATAGTCCTAGTGCCCGCTAGGTAACCTACATAGTCCAAGGGCCCGCTCGTTAACCTAGATCGTCCAAGTGTCCGCTAGGTAACCAAGATAGTCAAAGTGTCCGCTACGTAACCTACATAGTCCAAGTTCCCACTAGGTCACCTAGATAGTCCAAGTGCCCGTTACCTAACCTAGATAGTCCAAGTGCCCGCAAGGTAACCTACATAGTCCTAGTGCCCGCTGGTTAACCAACATTGTCCAAGTGCCCGATACGGACCTACATAGTCCAAGTGCCTCTTAGGTAACCTACATAGTCCAAATGCCCGCTAGGTAACCTACACAGTCCAAATGCCCGCAAGGAAACCTACATAGTCTAAATGCCCGGTAGGCAACCTACATAATCCAAGTGCCCGCTCTGGAACATACATAGTCCAAGTGCCCGTTAGCTAACCTAGATAGTCCAAGGGCCCGCTAGTTGACCTACATAGTCCAAGAGCCAGCTAGGTAACCTAGATAGTACAAGTGCCCACTAGGGAACCTAGATAGTCCAAGTGCCTGTTAGCTAACCTAGATAGTACAAGTGGCAGTTAGGTAACCTACATAGTCCAAGTGCCCGTTCGTTAACCTAGATAATCCAAGTGCCCGTTAGGTAACCTAGACAGTCCAAGTGCCCGCTAGTTACCCTACATAGTCCAAGTGCCCGTTAGTTAACCTAGATAGTCAAAGTGCCTGCTAGGTAACCTAGATAGTTCAAGTGCCCGCTAGGTAACCTACAGAGTCCAAGTGCCCGCTAGGTAACCTAAATTGTCCTAATGCCCGCTAGGGAAACTACATAGTCCAAGTGCCCGCTAGTTAACCTAGAGAGTCTAAGTGCCCCCTAGTAAACCTACATAATTCATGGGCCCGCTAGTTAACCTACATAGTCCAAGCGCCAGCTAGGTAATCTAGATAGTCCAATTGCCCGCTAGGGATCCTTCATAATCCTATTCCTGCTAGGTAACCTAGATAGTCCAAGGGCCTGCTAGTTAACCTACATAGTCCAAGTGCCCGCTAGGTAACCTACATAGTGCAAGTGTCTGCTAGTTAACCTACATAGTTCAAGTGCACACTAGTTAACCTAGATAGTCCAAGTGCCCGCTAGGAAACCTACATAGTGCAAGTGTCCGCTTGTTAACCTACGTAGCCCAAGGGACCCCTAGTTAACCTAGATAGTCCAAGTACCCGCTAGGTAACCTAGTTAGTCCATGTGCCCGCTAGTTAACCTACATAGTCCAAGTGCCCGATAGAAAACTATATAGTCCAAGTGCCCTCTATGGAACCTACACCGTCCAAGTGCCCGTTAGGGAACCAATAGTCTTAGTGCTGGCTAGGGAACCTGTATCTTCCATGTGCCCGCTAGGTAACCTAGATAGTACAAGTGCCCGCTAGGTAACCTACAAAGTCAAAGTGCCCACTAGGTAATCTATATAGTCCAAATGCCCGCTAGGGAACCTACATAGTCCACGTACCTGCTAATTAACCTACATAATCCAAGTGACCGTTAGCTAACCTAGATAGTCTAAGGGTCCACTAGTTAACCTACATAATTCAAGTGCCCGCAAGGTAACTTAGATAATCCAAGTGCCCGCTAGATACCCTACATAGTCCAAAGGCCCGCTAGTTAACCTACATAGTGCACGGGCCCGCTAGTTAACCTAGATCGTCCAAGTGTCCGTTAGTTAACCTACATAATCCAAATGCCCGTTAGCTAACCTAGATAGTCCAACTGCCCGCTAGTTAACCTAAGTAGTCCAAATGTCCGATAGGGATCCTATATAGTCCAAGTGCTCGCTAGGCAACCTACATAATCCGAGTGCCCGTTCGTTAACCTAGAAGTCCATGTGCCCGCTACGTTACCTGCATAGTCCAAGTGCCCGTTAGGTAACCTACATAGTCCAAGTGCCCGCTAGGTAACCTAGATAGTCCAAGTACCCGTTAGCTAACTTAGATAGTCCAAGTGCCCGCTAGGTAACCTACATAATCAAAGTGCCCGCTAGGTAACCTAGATAGTCCATGTTCCTGTTAGTTAACCTAGATAGTCCTAGTGCCCGCTAGGTAACCTACATAGTCCAAGGGCCCGCTCGTTAACCTAGTTCGTCCAAGTGTCCGCTAGGTAACCAAGATAGTCAAAGTGTCCGCTACGTAACCTACATAGTCCAAGTTCCCACTAGGTCACCTAGATAGTCCAAGTGCCCGTTACCTAACCTAGATAGTCCAAGTGCCCGCTAGGTAACCTACATAGTCCTAGTGCCCGCTGGTTAACCAACATTGTCCAAGTGCCCGATACGGACCTACATAGTCCAAGTGCCTATTAGGTAACCTACATAGTCCAAATGCCCGCTAGTAACCTACATAGTCCAAGTGCCCGATAGGGAACTCACATAATCCAAGTGCCCGCTAGGGAACCTACATAGTCCAAGTACCCGTTAGGTAACCTAGATAGTCCAAATGCCCGCTAGGGAACCCACATAGTCCAAGTGCCCACTAGGGAACTTACATAGTCCAAGTGCCCGTTAGTTAACCTAGATAGTCCAAGTGCCCGCTAATTAACCTAGATAGTCCAAGTGCCCGTTCGTTAACCTAGACAGTCCAAGTGCCCGCTGGGGAAACCACATAGTCCAGTGCCCGCTAGGGAACTTACATAGTCCAAGTTCCCGCTAGTTAACCTAGATAGTCCAAGTGCCCGTTCGTTAACCTAGACAGTCCAAGTGCCCGCTAGGGAGACCACATAGTCCAGTGCCCGCTAGGGAACTGACATAGTCCATGTTCCCGCTAGTTAACCTAGATAGTCCAAGTGCCCGTTCGTTAACCTAGACAGTCCAAGTGCCCGCTAGGGAAACCACATAGTCCATTGCCCGCTAGGGAACTTACATAGTCCAAGTGCCCGTTAGTAACCTATATAGTCCAAGTACCCGCTAGGTAACGTAGATAGTCCAAGTGCCCACTAGGGAACGTACATACTCCAAGTGCCCGCTAGGTAACCTAGATAGTCCAAGTGCCCGCTAGGGTATGTACATAGACCAAGTGCCCGATAGGTAACCTACATAGTCCAAGTGCCCGCTTGGTAACCTAGATAGTCCAAGTACCCGTAAGCTAACCTAGATAGTCCAAGTACCCGCTAGTTAACCTAGATAGTCCAAGTGCCCTTTCGTTAACCTAGACAGTCCAAGTGCCCGCTAGGGAACCCAAATAGTCCAAGTGCCCACTAGGGAACTTACATAGTCCAAGTGCCCGTTAGTAACCTATATAGTCCAAGTACCCGCTAGGTAACGTAGATAGTCCAATTGCCCACTAGGGGACGTACATACTCCAAGTGCCCGCTAGGTAACCTAGATAGTCCAAGTGCCCGCTAGGGTATGTACATAGACCAAGTGCCCGCTAGGTAACCTACATAGTCCAAGTATCCGCTAGGTAACCTAGATAGTCCAAGTACCCGTTAGCTAACCTAGACAGTCCAAGCGCCCGCTAGGTAACCTACATAATCAAAGTGCCCGCTAGGTAACCTAGATAGTCCATGTTCCTGTTAGTTAACCTAGATAGTCCTAGTGCCCGCTAGGTAACCTACATCGTCCAAGGGCCCGCTCGTTAACCTAGTTCGTCCAAGTGTCCGCTAGGTAACCAAGATAGTCAAAGTGTCCACTACGTAACCTACATAGTCCAAGTTCCCACTAGGTCACCTAGATAGTCCAAGTGCCCGTTACCTAACCTAGATAGTCCAAGTGCCCGCTAGGTAACCTACATAGTCCTAGTGCCCGCTAGTTAACCAACATTGTCCAAGTGCCCGATACGGACCTACATAGTCCAAGTGCCTGTTAGGTAACCTACGTAGTACAAATGCCCGCTAGTAACCTACATAGTCCAAGTGCCCGATAGGGAACTCACATAATCCAAGTGCCCGCTAGGGAACCTACATAGTCCAAGTACCCGTTAGGTAACCTAGATAGTCCAAATGCCCGCTAGGGAACCCACATAGTCCAAGTGCCCGCTAGGGAACTTACATAGTCCAAGTGCCCGTTAGTTAACCTAGATAGTCCAAGTGCCCGCTAATTAACCTAGATAGTCCAAGTGCCCATTCGTTAACCTAGACTGTCCAAGTGCCCGCTAGGGAAACCACATAGTCCAGTGCCCGCTAGGGAACTTACATAGTCCAAGTTCCCGCTAGTTAACCTAGATAGTCCAAGTGCCCGTTCGTTAACCTAGACAGTCCAAGTGCCCGCTAGGGAAACCACATAGTCCAGTGTCCGCTAGGGAACTTACATAGTCCATGTTCCCGCTAGTTCACCTAGATAGTCCAAGTGCCCGTTCGTTAACCTAGACAGTCCAAGTGCCCGCTAGGGAAACCACATAGTCCAGTGCCCGCTAGGGAACTTACATAGTCCAAGTGCCTGCTAGTTAACCTAGATAGTCCAAGTGCCCTTTCGTTAACCTAGACAGTCCAAGTGCCCGCTAGGGAACCCACATAGTCCAAGTGCCCGCTAGGGAACTTACATAGTCCAAGTGCCCGTTAGTAACCGATATAGTCCAAGTACCCTCTGGGTAACGTAGATAGTCCAAGTGCCCACTAGTGGACGTACATACTCCAAGTGCCCGCTAGGTAACCTAGATAGTCCAAGTGCCCGCTAGGGTATGTACATAGACCAAGTGCCCGCTAGGTAACCTACATAGTCCAAGTGCCCGTTAGGAAGCCTAGATAGTCCAAGTGCCCGCTAGGGAACCTGCATCGTGCAAGTGCCTGTTAGGTAACCTAGATAATCCAAGTGCCCGCTAGTTAAACTACATAGTCCAAGTGCCTGCGAGGTAAACTACATAGTCCAAGTGCCCGTTAGGGAACCTACATAGTCCAAGTGCCCGCTAGGTAACCTAGATAGTCCAAGTACCCGTTAGCTAACCTAGATAGTCCAAGCGCCCGCTAGGTAACCTACATAATCAAAGTGAGCGCTAGGTAACCTAGATAGTCCATGTTCCTGTTAGTTAACCTAGATAGTCCTAGTGCCCGCTAGGTAACCTACATAGTCCAAGGGCCCGCTAGTTAACCTAGTTCGTCCAAGTGTCCGCTAGGTAACCAAGATAGTCAAAGTGTCCGCTACGTAACCTACATAGTCCAAGTTCCCACTAGGTCACCTAGATAGTCCAAGTGCCCGTTACCTAACCTAGATAGTCCAAGTGCCCGCTAGGTAACCTACATAGTCCAAATGGCTGTTAGGTAACCTACATAGTCCAAATGCCCGCTAGTAACCTACATAGTCCAAGTGCCCAATAGGGAACTCACATAATCCAAGTGCCCACTAGGGAACCTACATAGTCCAAGTGCCCGCTATGTAACGTATATAGTCCAAATGCCCGCAAGGAAACCTACATAGTCTAAATGTCCGCCAGGCAACCTACATAATCCAAGTGCCCGCTCTGGAACATACATAGTCCAATTGCCCGTTAGATATCCTAGATAGTCCAAGGGCGCGCTAGTTTTCCTACATAGTCCAAGTACCAGCTTGGTAACCTAGATGGTACAAGTGCCCGCTAGGGAACCTAGATAGTCCAAGTGACTGTTAGCTAACCTAGATAGTACAAGTGGCGGCTAGGTAACCTACATAGTCCAAGTGCCCGTTCGTTAACCTAGATAATCCAAGTGCCCGTTAGGTAACCTAGACAGTCCAAGTGCCCGCTAGTTACCCTACATAGTCCAAGTGCCCGTTAGTTAACCTAGATAGTCAAAGGGCCTGCTAGGTAAACTAGATAGTCCAAGTGCCCGCTAGGTAACCTACATAGTCCAAGTGCCCGCTAGTTAACCTAGATAGTCAAGTGCCCCCTAGTAAACCTACATAATCCATGGGCCCGCTAGTTAACCTACATAGTGCAAGGGCCCGCTAGTTAACCTAGATCATGCAAGTGTCCGCTAGTTAACCTACATAGTCCAAGTGCCAGCTATGTAACCTAGATAGTCCAATTGCCCGCTAGGGATCCTTCATAAACCAAGTGCCTGCTAGGTAACCTAGATAGTCCAAGTGCCCGCTAGAAATCCTAGATTGTCCAAGGGCCTTCTAGTTAACCTGGATAGTCCAAGTGCCCTCTAGTTAACCTAAATCGTCCAAGTGTCCGCGAGGTAACCTACATAGTCCAAGTGCCTGCTAGGTAACCTAGATATTTCAAGTTCCTGATAGCTAACCTACATAGTCCAAGTGTCCGTTCGTTAACGTAGATAGTCCAATTGCCCATTGGGTAACCTACATAGTCCAAGTGCCCGCTTGGTAACCTGGATAGTCCAAGTGCCCGCTAGTTAACCTACATAGTCCAAGTGCCTTCTAGGGCGCCTACATAGTCCACGTGACCAATAGGGAACCTACATAGTCCAAGTGCCCCTTTGGGAACCTACATAGTCCAAGGGCCGCTAGGTAACCTACATAGTCCAGATGCCAGCAAGGAAACCTACATAGTCTAAATGCCCGCTAGGCAACCTACATAATCCAAGTGCCCGCTCTGGAACATACATAGTCCAATTGCCCGTTAGCTAACCTAGATAGTCCAAGGACCCGCTAGTTGACCTACATAGTCCAAGAGCCAGCTAGGTAACCTAGATAGTACAAGTGCCCACTAGGGAACCTAGATAGTCCAAGTGCCTGTTAGCTAACCTAGATAGTCCAAGTGGCGGCTAGGTAACCTACATAGTCCAAGTGCCCGTTCGTTAACCTAGATAATCCAAGTGCCCGTTAGGTAACCTAGACAGTCCAAGTGCCCGCTAGTTACCCTACATAGTCCAAGTGCCCGTTGGTTAACCTAGATAGTCAAAGTGCCTGCTAGGTAACCTAGATAGTCCAAGTGCCCGCTAGGTAACCTACATAGTCCAAGTGCCCGCTAGGTAACCTAAAATGTCCATATGCCCGCTAGGGAAACTACATAGTCCAAGTGCCCGCTAGTTAACCTAGATAGTCCAAGTGCCCCCTAGTAAACCTACATATTCCATGGGCCCGCTAGTTAACCTACATAGTCCAAGCGCCAGCTAGGTAACCTAGATAGTCAAATTGCCCGCTAGGGATCCTTCATAATCCTATTCATGCTAGTTAACCTAGATAGTCCAAGTGCCCGCTAGGTAACCTACATAGTGCAAGTGTCCGCTAGTTAACCTACGTAGTCCAAGGGACCCCTAGTTAACCTAGATAGTCCAAGTACCCGCTAGGTAACCTAGTTAGTCCATGTGCCCGCTAGTTAACCTACATAGTCCAAGTAACCGATAGAAAACTATATAGTCCAAGTGCCCTCTATGGAACCTACATAGTCCAAGTGCCCGTTTGGAACCAATAGTCTAAGTGCTGGCTAGGGAACCTGTATCATCCAAGTGCCCGCTAGGTAACCTAGATAGTCCAAGTGCCCGCTAGGTAACCTACAAAGTCCAAGTGCCCACTAGGTAATCTATATAGTCCAAATGCCCACTAGGGAACCTACATAGTCCAAGTACCCGCTAATTAACCTACATAGTGCAAGTGACCGTTTGCTAACCTAGATAGTCTAAGGGCCCACTAGTTAACCTACATAATTCAAGTGCCCGCTAGGTAACTTAGATAATCCAAGTGCCCGCTAGTTAACCTACATAGTCCAAAGGCCCGCTAGTTAACCTACATAGTGCAAGGGCCCGCTAGTTAACCTAGATCGTCCAAGTGTCCGTTAGTTAACCTACATAATCCAAATGCCCGTTAGCTAACCTAGATAGTCCAAGGGCCCGCCAGTTGACCTACATAGTCCAAGTGCCCGGTAGGTAACCTAGATAGTCCTAGTACCTGTTAGTTAACCTAGATAGTCCAAGTGCCCGCTAGGGTATGTACATAGACCATGTGCCCGCTAGGGAACTTACATAGTCCAAGTGCCCGCTAGGTAACTTACATAGACCAAATGCCCGCAAGGAGACCTACATAGTCTAAATGTCCGCCAGGCAACCTACATAATCCAAGTGACCACTCTGGAACATACATAGTCCAATTGCCCGTTAGATATCCTAGATAGTCAAGGGCCCGCTAGTTGACCTACATAGTCCAAGTGCCAGCTTGGTAACCTAGATAGTACAAGTGCCCGCTAGGGAACCTAGATAGTCCAAGTGCCTGTTAGCTAACCTAGATAGTCCAAGTGGCGGCTAGGTAACCTACATAGTCCAAGTGCCCGTTCGTTAACCTCGATAATCCAAGTGCCCGTTAGGTAACCTAGACAGTCCAAGTGCCCACTAGTTACCCTACATAGTCCAAGTGCCCGTTAGTTAACCTAGATAGTCAAAGTGCCTGCTAGGTTACCTAGATAGTCCAAGTACCCGCTAGGTAACCTACATAGTCCAAGTGCCCGGTAGGCAACCTAAATAGTCCAAATGCCCGCTAGGGAAACTACATAGTCCAAGTGCCCGCTAGTTAACCTAGATAGTCAAGTGCCCCCTAGTATACCTTCATAATCCATGGGCCCGCTAGTTAACCTACATAGTGCAAGGGCCCGCTAGTTAACCTAGATCGTGCAAGTGTCCGCTAGTTAACCTACATAGTCCAAGTGCACGCTGGTTAACCTAGATAGTCCAAGTGCCCGCTAGGTAACCTGCATAGTGCAAGTGTCCGCTAGTTAACCTACGTAGTCCAAGGGACCCCTAGTTAACCTAGATAGTGCAAGTACCCTCTAGGTAACCTAGATAGTCCATGTGCCCGCTAGTTAACCTACATAGTCCAAGTGCCCGATAGAAAACTATATAGTCCAAGTGCCCTCTATGGAACCTACATAGTCCAAGTGCCCGTTGGGAACCAATAGTCTAAGTGCTGGCTAGGGAACCCGTATCATCCAAGTGCCCGCTAGGTAATCTAGATAGTCCAAGTGCCAGCTAGGTAACCTACAATGTCCATGTGCCCACTAGGTAATCAATATAGTCCAAATGCCCGCTAGGGAACCTACATAGTCCAAGTACATGCTAATTAACCTACATAGTCCAAGTGACCGTTAGCTAACCTAGATAGTCTAAGGGCACACTAGTTAACCTACATAATTCAAGTGCCCGCTAGGTAACTTAGATAATCCCAGTGCCCGCTAGTTACCCTACATAGTCCAAAGGCCCGCTAGTTAACCTACATTGTGCAAGGGCCCGCTAGTTAACCTAGATCGTCCAAGTGTCCGTTAGTTAACCTACATAATCCAAATGCCCGTTAGCTAACCTAGATAGTCCAACGTCCCGCCAGTTGACCTACATAGTCCAAGTGCCCGCTAGGTAACCTAGATAGTCCTAGTGCCTGTTAGTTAACCCAGATAGTCCAAGTGCCCGCTAGGGTATGTACATAGACCATGTGCCCGCTAGGGAACCTACATAGTCAAAGTGCCCGCTAGGTAACCTACATAGTCCAAATGCCCGCAAGGAAACCTACATAGTGTAAATGTCCGCCACGCAACCTACATAATCCAAGTGCCCGCTCTGGAACATACATAGTCCAATTGCCCGTTAGATATCCTAGATAGTCCAAGGGCCCGCTAGTTGACCTACATAGTCCAAGTGCCAGCTTGGTAACCTAGATAGTACAAGTGCCCGCTAGGGAACCTAGATAGTCCAAGTGCCTGTTAGCTAACCTAGATAGTCCAAGTGGCGGCTAGGTAACCTACATAGTCCAAGTGCCCGTTCGTTAACCTAGATAATCCAAGTGCCCGTAAGGTAACCTAGACAGTCCAAGTGCCCACTAGTTACCCTACATAGTCCAAGTGCCCGTTAGTTAACCTAGATAGTCAAAGTGCCTGCTAGGTAACCTAGATAGTCCAAGTGCCCGCTAGATAACCTACAGAGTCCAAGTGCCCGCTAGGTAACCTAAATTGTCCAAATGCCCGCTAGGGAAACTACATAGTCCAAGTGCCCACTAGTTAACCTAGATAGTCCAAGTGCCCCCTAGTAAACCCACATAATCCATGGGCCCGCTAGTTAACCTATATAGTCCAAGCGCCAGCTAGGTAACCTAGATAGTCCAATTGACCGCTAGGGATCCTTTATAATCCTATTCCTGCTAGGTAACCTAGATAGTCCAAGGGCCTGCTAGTTAACCTACATAGTCCAAGTGCCCGCTAGGTAACCTACATAGTGCAAGTGTCCGCTAGTTAACCTACATAGTCCAAGTGCATGCTAGTTAACCTAGATAGTCCAAGTGCCCGCTATGTAACCTACATAGTGCACGTGTCCGCTAGTTAACCTACGTAGTCCAAGGGACCCCTAGTTAACCTAGATAGTCCAAGTACCCGCTAGTTAACCTACATAGTCCAAGTGCCCGATAGAAAACTATATAGTCCAAGTGCCCTCTATGGAACCTACATAGTCCAAGTGCCCGTTAGGGAACCAATAGTCTTAGTGCTGGCTAGGGAACATGTATCATCCAAGTGCCCGCTAGGTAACCTAGATAGTACAAGTGCCCGCTAGGTAACCTACAAAGTCCAAGTGTCCACTAGGTAATCTATATAGTCCAAATGCCCGCTAGGGAACCTACATAATCCAAGTACCCGCTAATTAACCTACATAGTCCAAGTGACCGTTAGCTAACCTAGATAATATAAGGGCCCACTAGTTAACCTACATAATTCAAGTGCCCACTAGGTAACTTAGATAATCCAAGTGCCCGCTAGTTACCCTACATAGTCCAAAGGCCCGCTAGTTAACCTACATAGTGCAAGGGCCCGCTAGTAAACCTAGATCGTCCAAGTGTCCGTTAGTTAACCTACATAATCCAAATGCCCGTTAGCTAACCTAGATAGTCCAAGGGCCCGCTAGTTGACCTACATAATCCAAGTGCCCGCTAGGTAACCTAGATAGTCCTAGTGCCCGTTAGTTAACCCAGATAGTCCAAGTGCCCGCTAGGGTATGTACATAGACCATGTGCCCGCTAGGTAACCTAGATAGTCCAAGTGCCCGCTAGTTAACCTACATAGTCGAAGGGCCCCTTAGTTAACCTAGATAGTCCAAGTGCCCGCTAGTTAACCTAGATTGTCCAAGTGTCCGCTAGTTAACCTATATAGTCCAAGTGCCCTTAGGTAACATAGCTAGTCCAAGTGCCCGCTAGGGAACCTACATGATCCGAGTGCCTGTTCGTTAACTTAGAAGTCCAAGTTCCCGCTATGTTACCTGCATAGTCCAAGTGCCCGTTAGGTATCCTACATAGTCCAAGTGCACACTAGGTAACCTACATAGTCCAAGTACCCGTTAGCTAACCTAGATAGTCCAAGTGCCCACTAGGTAACCTACATAATCTGGTGCCCGGTAGGTAACCTAGATAGTCTATGTTCCTGATAGTTAATGTAGATAGTCCTAGTGCCCGCTAGGTAACCTACAAAGTCCAAGGGCCCGCTCGTTAACCTAGTTCGTCCAAGTGTCCGCTAGTTAACCAAGATAGTCAAAGTGTCCGCTACGTAACCTACATAGTCCAAGTTCCCACTTGGTCACCTAGATAGTCCAAGTGCCTGTTACCTAACCTAGATAGTCCAAGTGCCCGCTAGGTAACCTACATAGTCCTATTGCCCGCTAGTTAACCAACATTGTCCAAGTGCCCGATACGGACCTACATAGTCCAAGTGCCTGTTAGGTAACCTACATAGTCCAAATGCCCGCTAGTAACCTACATAGTCCAAATGCCCGCTAGGGAACACACATAGTCCAAGTGCCCGCTAGGGAACTTACATAGTCCAAGTGCCCGTTAGTTAACCTAGATAGTCCAAGTGCCCGCTAATTAACCTAGATAGTCCAAGTGCCCGTTCGTTAACCTAGACAGTCCAAGTGCCCGCTAGGGAAACCACATAGTCCAGTGCCCCCTAGGGAACTTACATAGTCCAAGTTCCCGCTAGTTAACCTAGATAGTCCAAGTGCCCGTTCGTTAACTTAGACAGTCCAAGTGCCCGCTAGGGAAACCACATAGTCCAGTGCCCGCTAGGGAACTTACATAGTCCAAGTTCCCGCTAGTTAACCTAGATAATCCAAGTGCCCGTTCGTTAACCTAGACAGTCCAAGTGCCCGCTAGGGAAACCACATAGTCCAGTGCCCGCTAGTTAACCTACATAGTCCAAGTGCCAGCTAGTTAACCTAGATAGTCCTAGTGCCCTTTCGTTAACCTAGACAGTCCAAGTGCCCGCTAGGGAACCCACATAGTCCAAGTGCCCGCTAGGGAACTTACATAGTCCCAGTGCCCGTTAGTAACCTATATAGTCCAAGTAAGCGCTAGGTAACGTAGATAGTCCAAGTGCCCACTAGGGGACGTACATACTCCAAGTGCCCTCTAGGTAACCTAGATAGTCCAAGTGCCCGCTAGGGTATGTACATAGACCAAGTGCCCGCTAGGTAACCTACATAGTCCAAGTGCCCGTTAGGGAGCCTAGATAGTCCACGTGCCCTCTAGGGAATCTGCATCGTGCAAGTGCCCGCTAGGGAACCTACATAGTCCAAGTGCTCGCTAGGCAACCTACATTGTCCAAGTGCCCGCTAGGTAACGTAGATAGCCCAAGTGCCCGCTAGGGAACGTACATAGTCCAAGTGCCCACTAGGTAACCTAGACAGTCCAATTGCCCCCTAGTTAACCTAGACAGTCCAAGTACCCGATAGGGAACCTACATAGTCCAAGTGCCCCCTAGGGAACCTACATAGTCCAAGTGCTCGCTAGGCAACCTACATAGTCCAAGTGCCCGTTAGTTAACCTAGATAGTCCAATTGCCCGTTAGCTAACCTAGATAGTCGAAGTGTCCGCTAATTAACCTACATAGTCCAAGTGCCCATTCGTTAACCTAGATATTCCAAGGGCCAGCTAGGTAAACTAGACAGTCCAAGTGCCCGCTGGGTTACCTACATAGTCCAAGTGCACGTTCGTTAACCTAGATAGTCCAAGTGCCCGCTGGTATTCTACATAGTCCAAGGGCCCACTAGGTAACCTTGATAGTCCAAGTGCCTTCTAGTTAACCTACGTAGGCCAAGTGCCCGCTAGGTAACCTACATAGTCCAAGTGCCCACTAGGTTACCTAAGTAATCCAAATGCCCGCTAGGGAAACTACATAGTCCAAGTGCCCGCTAGTTAACCTAGATAATCCAAGTGCCCGCTAGTATACCTAGATAGTCCAAGGGCCCGCTAGTTAACCTAGATAGTCCAAGTGCCCGTTACCTAACCTAGATAGTCCAAGTACCCACTAGGCAACATACATAGTCCAAGTGCCCGTTCGTTAACCTAGAAGTCCAAGTGCCTGTTACCTAACCTAGATAGTCCAAGTGCCCGCTAGGTAACCTACATAGTCCTATTGCCCGCTAGTTAACCAACATTGTCCAAGTGCCCGATACGGACCTACATAGTCCAAGTGCCTGTTAGGTAACCTACATAGTCCAAATGCCCGCTAGTAACCTACATAGTCCAAATGCCCGCTAGGGAACACACATAGTCCAAGTGCCCGCTAGGGAACTTACATAGTCCAAGTGCCCGTTAGTTAACCTAGATAGTCCAAGTGCCCGCTAATTAACCTAGATAGTCCAAGTGCCCGTTCGTTAACCTAGACAGTCCAAGTGCCCGCTAGGGAAACCACATAGTCCAGTGCCCCCTAGGGAACTTACATAGTCCAAGTTCCCGCTAGTTAACCTAGATAGTCCAAGTGCCCGTTCGTTAACTTAGACAGTCCAAGTGCCCGCTAGGGAAACCACATAGTCCAGTGCCCGCTAGGGAACTTACATAGTCCAAGTTCCCGCTAGTTAACCTAGATAATCCAAGTGCCCGTTCGTTAACCTAGACAGTCCAAGTGCCCGCTAGGGAAACCACATAGTCCAGTGCCCGCTAGTTAACCTACATAGTCCAAGTGCCAGCTAGTTAACCTAGATAGTCCTAGTGCCCTTTCGTTAACCTAGACAGTCCAAGTGCCCGCTAGGGAACCCACATAGTCCAAGTGCCCGCTAGGGAACTTACATAGTCCCAGTGCCCGTTAGTAACCTATATAGTCCAAGTAAGCGCTAGGTAACGTAGATAGTCCAAGTGCCCACTAGGGGACGTACATACTCCAAGTGCCCTCTAGGTAACCTAGATAGTCCAAGTACCCGCTAGGGTATGTACATAGACCAAGTGCCCGCTAGGTAACCTACATAGTCCAAGTGCCCGTTAGGGAGCCTAGATAGTCCACGTGCCCTCTAGGGAATCTGCATCGTGCAAGTGCCCGCTAGGGAACCTACATAGTCCAAGTGCTCGCTAGGCAACCTACATTGTCCAAGTGCCCGCTAGGTAACGTAGATAGCCCAAGTGCCCGCTAGGGAACGTACATAGTCCAAGTGCCCACTAGGTAACCTAGACAGTCCAATTGCCCCCTAGTTAACCTAGACAGTCCAAGTACCCGATAGGGAACCTACATAGTCCAAGTGCCCCCTAGGGAACCTACATAGTCCAAGTGCTCGCTAGGCAACCTACATAGTCCAAGTGCCCGTTAGTTAACCTAGATAGTCCAATTGCCCGTTAGCTAACCTAGATAGTCGAAGTGTCCGCTAATTAACCTACATAGTCCAAGTGCCCATTCGTTAACCTAGATATTCCAAGGGCCAGCTAGGTAAACTAGACAGTCCAAGTGCCCGCTGGGTTACCTACATACTCCAAGTGCACGTTCGTTAACCTAGATAGTCCAAGTGCCCGCTGGTATTCTACATAGTCCAAGGGCCCACTACGTAACCTTGATAGTCCAAGTGCCTTCTAGTTAACCTACGTAGGCCAAGTGCCCGCTAGGTAACCTACATAGTCCAAGTGCCCACTAGGTTACCTAAGTAATCCAAATGCCCGCTAGGGAAACTACATAGTCCAAGTGCCCGCTAGTTAACCTAGATAATCCAAGTGCCCGCTAGTATACCTAGATAGTCCAAGGGCCCGCTAGTTAACCTAGATAGTCCAAGTGCCCGTTACCTAACCTAGATAGTCCAAGTACCCACTAGGCAACATACATAGTCCAAGTGCCCGTTCGTTAACCTAGAAGTCCAAGTGCCCGTTCGTTAACCTAGATAGTCCAAGTGCCCACTAGGGAACCTATATAGTCCAAGTGCCCGCTAGGTAACCTACATAGTGCAAGTGTCTGCTAGGTAACCTACATAGTCCAAGTGCCCGGTAGGGAAGGTACATAGTCCAAGTGCCCGCTAGGTAACCTAGAGAGTGCAAGTGCCCGCTAGTTAACCTACATAGTCCAAGTGCCTGCTAGGTAACCTAGATAGTCCAAGGGCCTGCTAGTTAACCTACATAGTCCAAGTGCCCGCTAGGTAACCTACATAGTGCAAGTGTCCGCTAGTTAACCTACATAGTCAAAGTGCCCGCTAGTTAACCTAGATAGTTCAAGTGCCAGCTAGGTAACCTACATAGTGCAAGTGTCCGCTAGTTAACCTAGATCGTCCAATTTTCCACTAGTTAACCTACATAGTCCAAGTGCCCGCTAGGTAACCTAGATAGTCCAAGTGCCCGTTCGGTAACCTACATAGTCCAAGTGCCCTTTAGGGAACATAGATAGTCCAATTGCCCGCTAGGGAACCTACATAGTCCAATTGCCCGCTCTGGAACATACATAATCCAAGTGCCCGTTAGTTAACCTAGATAATCCAAGTGCCCGCTAGTTAACCTAGATAGTCCAGTGCCCGCTAGGTAACTTACATAGTCCAAGTGCCCGCTAGGTAACCTAGATAGTCCAAGTGCCCGCTAGTTAACCAGGATCATCAAAGTGCCCTCTAGTTAACTTACATAGTCTAAAGGCCTGCTAGTTAACCTACATAGACCAAGGGCCCGCTAGTTAACCTAGATAGTCCAAGTGCCCGCTAGTTAACCTACATAGTCCAAGTTCCCGCTAGGTAACCTAGACAGTCCAAGTGACCAGTAGGTTACCTACATAGTCTAAGTGCCCGTTCGTTAACCTCCATAGTCCAAGTGCCCACTAGGTAACGTAGATAGCCCAAGTGCCCGCTAGGGAACGTACATAGTCCAGGTGCCCACTAGGTAACCTAGACAGTCCAATTGCCCCCTAGTTAACCTAGACAGTCCAAGTACCCGATAGGGAACCTACATAGTCCAAGTGCCCGCTAGGGAACCTACATACTCCAAGGGCCCGCTAGTTAACCTACATAGTCCAAGGTCTGCTAGTTAACCTAGATAGTCAAAGTGCCCGCTAGGTAACCTAGACAGTCCAAGTGCCCGCTAGGTTACCTACATAGTCCAAGTGCCCATTCGTTAACCTAGATAGTCCAAGTGCCCGCTAGGTAACCTACTTAGTCCAAGGGCCCGCTAGGTAACCTAGACAGACAAAGTGCCCGTTAGGTAACCTAGATAGTCCAAGTGCCTGCTAGGTAACCTACATTGTCCATGTTCCCTCTAGGTAACCTTGATAGTCCAAGTGCCCGTTACCTAACCTAGATAGTCCAAGTGCCCGCTAGGCAACATACATAGTCCAAGTGCCCGTTCGTTAACCTAGAAGCCCAAGTGCCCGCTACGTAACCTAGACAGTCCAAGTGCCCGCTAGGTTACCTGCATAGACCAAGTGCCCGTTCGTTAACCTAGATAGTCCAAGTGCCCACTAGGGAACCTATATAGTCTGAGTGCCCGCTAGGTAACCTACATAGTGCAAGTGTCTGCTAGGTAACCTACATAGTCCAAGTGCCCGGTAGGGAAGGTACATAGTCCAAGTGCCCGCTAGGTAACCTAGAGAGTGCAAGTGCCCGCTAGTTAACCTACATAGTCCAAGTGCCTGCTAGGTAACCTAGATAGTCCAAGTTTCTGTTAGCTAACTTAGATAGTCCAAGTGCCCGCTAGGTAACCTAGATAGTCAAAGTGCCCGTTAGGTAACCTAGATAGTCCAAGTGCCCGCTAGGTTACCTACATAGTCCAAGTTCCCGCTAGGTAACCTAGATAGTCCAAGTGCCCGTTACCTAACCTAGATCGTCCAAGAGCCCGCTAGGCAACCTACATAGTCCAAGTGCCCGTTCGTTAACCTAGAAGTCCAAGTGCCGGCTAGGTTATCTGCATAGTCCAAGTGCCCGTTCATTAACCTAGATAGTGCAAGTGCCCGCTAGAGAACCTATATAATCCAAGTGCTATCTAGGTAACCTAGATAGTCCAAGGGCCCGCTAGGTAACCTACATAGTCCAAGGGCTCACTTGTTAATTTTGATAGTCCAAGTGCCCGCTGGTTAACCTAGATCGTCCAAATGCCCGCTAGTTACCCTAGATCATCCAAGTGCCGGCTAGTTAATCTACATAGTCCAAGGGCCCACTTGTTAACCTAGATCGTCCAAGTGTCCTCTAGTTAACCTACATACTCCAAGTGCCTGCTAGGTAACCTACATAGTGCAAGTGTCCACTAGGTAACCTACATAGTCCAAGTGCCCGCTAGTTAACATAGATAGTCCCAGTGCCCGCTAGGTAACCTACATCGTCCTAGTTCCCGCTAGGTAACCTAGATAGTCCAAGTGCCCGTTACGTAACCTAGATAATCCAATTGCCCGCTACGCAACATACATAATCCAAGTGCCCGTTCGTTAACCTATAAGTCCAAGTGCCCGCTAGGTAACCTAGACTGTCCAACTGCCCGCTAGGTTACCTACATAGTCCAAATGCCCGTTCGGTAACCTAGATAGTGCAAGTGCCCGGTAGTTAACCTAGATAGTCCAAGTGCCCGCTACTTAAACTAGATATTCCAATTGCCCGGTAGTTAACCTAGATCGTCCAAGTGCTCGCAAGTTAACCTACATAGTCCAAGGGCCCGCTAGTTAACCTAGATAGTCCAAGTACCCGCTAGTTAACCTAGATTGTCCAATTGTCCGCTAGTTAACCTACATAGTCCAAGGGCCCACTAGTTAACCTAGATAGTCCAAGTGTCCTCTAGTTAATCTACATAGTCCAAGTGCCCGCTAGTTAACCTATATACCAAGTGCCCGCTACGTAACCTAGATATTCCAAGGGCACGCTAGTTAACCTATATCGTCCAAGTGCCCGCTAGGCAACCTAGATAGTCCAAGTGCCCGCTAAGGAACCTACATAGTCCAAGTGAACACTAGTTAACCTAGATAGTACAAGTGCCTGCTAGTTAACCTAGATTGTCCAAGTGTCCTCTATTTAACCTACATAGTCCAAGTGCCCTTTGGTAACCTAGATAGTCCAAGTGCCCGCTAGGGAACCTACATAGTCCGAGTACCCGTGTGTTAACCTAGAAATCCAAGTGCCCGCTACGTTACCTGCATATTCCAAGTGCCCGTTAGGTAACCTACATAGTCCAAGTGCCCGCTAGGTAACCTAGATAGTCCAAGTACCCGTTAGCTAACCTAGATAGTCCAAGTGCCCGCCAGGTAACCTACATAATCAAAGTGCCCGCTAGGTAACCTAGATAGTCCATGTTCCTGTTAGTTAACCTAGATAGTCCCAGTGCCTGCTAGGTAACCTACATAGTCCAAGGGCCCGCTCGTTAACCTAGTTCGTCCAAGTGTCCGCTAGGTAACCAAGATAGTCAAAGTGTCCGCTACGTAACCTACATAGTCCAAGTTCCCACTAGGTCACCTAGATAGTCCAAGTGCCCGTTACCTAACCTAGATATTCCAAGTGCCCGCTAGGTAACCTACATAGTCCTAGTGCCTGCTAGATAACCAACATTGTCCAAGTGCCCGATACGGACCTACATAGTCCAAGTGCCTGTTAGGTAACCTACATAGTCCAAATGCCCGCTAGTAACCTACATAGTCCAAGTGCCCGATAGGGATATCACATAATCCAAGTGCCCGCTAGGGAACCTACATTATCCAAGTTCCCGCTAGGTAAACTAATAGTCAAGGGCCCGTTACCTATCCTAGATCGTCCAAGTGCCCGCTAGGCAACCTACATAGTCCGAGTGCCCGTTCGTTAACCTAGAAGTCCAAGTGCCCGCTACGTTACCTGCATAGTCCAAGTGCCCGTTAGGTAACCTACATAGTCCAAGTGCCTGCTAGGTAACCTAGATAGTCCAAGTACCCGTTACCTAACCTAGATAGTCCAAGTGCCCGCTAGGTAACCTACATAATCATAGTGCCCGCTAGGTAACCTAGATAGTCCAAGTTCCTGTTAGTTAACCTAGATAGTCCCAGTGCCCGCTAGGTAACCTACATAGTCCAAGGGCCCACTCGTTAACCTAGTTCGTCCAAGTGTCCGCTAGGTAACCAAGATAGGCAAAGTGTCCGCTACGTAACCTACATAGTCCAAGTTCCCACTAGGTCACCTAGATAGTCCAAGTGCCCGTTACCTAACCTAGATAGTCCAAGTGCCCGCTAGGTAACCTACATAGTCCTAGTGCCCGCTAGTTAACCAACATTGTCCAAGTGCCCGATATGGACCTACATAGTCCAAGTGCCTGTTAGGTAACCTACATAGTCCAAATGCCCGCTAGTAACCTACATAGTCCAAGTGCCCGATAGGGAACTCACATAATCCAAGTGCCCGCTAGGGAACCTACATAGTCCAAGTACCCATTAGGTAACCTAGATAGTCCAAATGCCCGCTAGAGAACCCACATAGTCCAAGTGTCTGCTAGGGAACTTACATTGTCCAAGTGCCCGTTAGTTAACCTAGATAGTCCAAGTGCCCGCTAATTAACCTAGATAGTCAAAGTGCCCATTCGTTAACCTAGACAGTCTAAGTGCCCGCTAGGGAAACCACATAGTCCAGTGCCCGCTAGGGAACTTACATATTCCAAGTGCCCGCTAGTTAACCTAGATAGTCCAAGTGCCCTTTCGTTAAACCTAGACAGTCCAAGTGCCCGCTAGGGAACCCACATAGTCCACGTGCCCGCTAGGGAACTTACATAGTCCAAGTGCCCGTTAGTAACTTATATAGTCCAAGTACCCGCTAGGTAACGTAGATAGTCCAAGTGCCCACTAGGGGACGTACATACTCCAAGTATCCGCTAGGTAACCTAGATAGTCCAAGTGCCCGCTAGGGTATGTACATAGACCAAGTGCCCGCAAGGTAACCTACATAGACCAAGTGCCCGTTAAGGAGCCTAGATAGCCAAATGCCCGCTAGGGAACCTGCATCGTGCAAGTGCCTGCTAGGTAACCTAGATAATCCATGTGCCCGCTTGTTACCTAGATAGTCCAAGTGCCCGCTAGTTAACCTAGAACCTCCTAGTGTCCGCTAGTTAACCTACATAGTCCAAGGGCCCGCTAGTTAACCTAAACAGTCCAAGAACCCGCTAGTTAACCTAGAGAGTCCAATTGCCCGCGAGGTTACCTACATAGTCCTAGTGCCCGCTAGGTAACCTAGATAGTCCAAGTTCCTGTTACCTAACCTAGATAGTCCAAGTGCCCGCTAGGTAACCTAGATAGTCCAAGTGCCCGCTATGTAACCTACATAGTCCAAGTTCCCGCTAGGTAACCTAGATAGTCCAAGTGCCCGCTAGTTAACCTACATAGTCCAAGTGCCCGCTAGGTAACTTAGATAGTCAAAGTGCCCGTTTGGTAACCTAGATAGTCCAAGTGCCCGCTAGGTAATCTACATTGTCCATTTTCCCGCAAGGTATTCTAGATAGTCCAAGTGCCCGTTACCAAACTAGATAGTCCAAGTGCTCGCTAGGGAACCTATATAGTCCAAGTGCTATCTAGGTAACCTAGATAGTCCAAGGGCCCGCTAGTTAACCTACATAGTCCAAGGGCTCGCTTGTTAATTTTGATACTCCAAGTGTCCGCTGGTTAACCTAGATCGTCCAAGTGTCCTCTAGTAAACCTACATAGTCCAAGTGCCTGCTAGGTAAGCTACATAGTGCAAGTGTCTGCTAGGTAACCTACATAGTCCAAGTGCCCGCTAGTTAACATAGATAGTCCAAGTGCCCGCTAGGTAAGGTACTTAGTCAAAGTGCCCGATAGGTAACCTACATAGTCCAAGTGCCCGCTAGTTAACCTATATAGTCCAAGTGCCCGCTAGGTAACCTACATAGTGCAAGTATCCGCTAGTTAACCTACATAGTCCAAGTGCCCGCTAGTTAACCTAGATAGTCCAAGTACCCGCTAGTTAACCTAGATTGTCCAATTGTCCGCTAGTTAACCTACATAGTCCAAGTGCCCTTTAGGAAACCTAGATAGTCCAAGTGCCCGCTAGGGAACCTACATAGTCCAATTGCCCGCTCTGGAACATACATAGTCCAAGTGCCTGTTAGTTAACCTAGATAATCCAAGTGCCCGCTAGTTAACCTACATAGTCCAAGTTCCCGATAGGTAACCTACATAGTCCAAGTGCCCGCTAGGTAACCTATATAGTCCAAATGCCCGCTAGAGAACCTACATAGTCCAAGTTCCCGCTAGGTAACCTAGATAGTCCAAGTGCACGCTAGTTAACCTAGATAGTCCAAGTGCCCACTAGTTAACCAGGATCGTCCAAGTGCCCTCTAGTTAACTTACATAGTCCAAGGGCCTGCTAGTTAACCTACATAGTCCAAGTGGCCGCTAGGTAACCTAGACAGTCCAAGTGACCACTAGGTTACCTACATAGTCCAAGTGCCCGCTAGGGAACCTACATAGTCCAAGTGCCCCCTAGGTAACCTAGAGAGTCCAAGTGAACGCTAGTTAACCTACATAATCCAAGTGCCTGCTAGGTAAACTACATAGTCCATGTGCCCACTAGGTAACCTAGACAGTGCAATTGCCCGCTAGTTAACCTAGACAGTCCAAGTACCCGCTAGGGAACCTACATAGTCCAAGTGCCCGCTAGGGAACCTACATAGTCCAAGTGCTCGCTAAGCAACCTACATAGTGCAAGTGCCCGTTAGTTAACCTAGATAGTCAAAGTGCCTGCTAGGTAACCTAGATAGTCCAAGTGCCCGCTAGGTAACCTACATAGTCCAAGTGCGAGCTAGGTAACTTAGATAGTCCATGTCGCGCTAGGTTACCTACATTGTCCAAGGGCCCGCTAGGTAACCTATATAGTCCAAGTGCTCGCTAGTTAACCTATAGTCCAAGTGCCCCCTAGGTAACCTACATATTCCAAGTTCCCGCTAGGTAACCTAGATAGTGCAAATGCCCGTTACCTAACCTAGATAGTCCAAGTGCCTGTTAGGTTACCTACATAGTCCACGTGCCCGTTCGTTAACCTAGATAGTCCAAGTGCCCGCTAGGTAACCTACATAGTCCAAGCGCCAGCTAGGTAACCTAGACAGTCCAAGTGCCCGCTAGGTAACCTACATAGTCCAAGTGCCCGTTTGCTAACCTAGATCGTCAAAGGGCCCGCTAGTTAACCTACATAGTCCAAAGGCCCGCTAGTTAACCTAGATAGTCCAAGTGCCCGCTAGTTAACCTAGATAGTCCAAGTGCCCGCTAGGTAACCTACAAAGTCCAAGTGCGCGCTTGGTAATCTATATAGTCCAAATGCCCGCTAGGGCACCTACGTAGTCCTAGCGCCCGCTAGTTAACCTACATTGTCCAAGTGCCCGATAGGGAACCTACATTGTCCAAGTGCCCGCTAGAAACCTACATAGTCCAAGTGCAAGAAGGGAACCTACATAATCCAAGTGCCCGCTAGGGAACCTACATAGTCCAAATGCCCTTTAGGTAACCTATATAGTCCAAATGCCCGCTAGGTTACCCACATAGTCCAAGTGTTCGCTAGGGAACCTGTATCGTCCAAGTGCCCGCTAGTTAACCTAGACAGTCCAAGTTCCTGTTAGCTAACCTATATAGTCCAAGTGCCCGCTAGTTAACCTAGATAGTCCAAGTTCCTGTTAGCTAACCTACATAGTCCAAGTGCCCGTTAGGTATCCTAGACAGTCCAATTGCCCGCTAGGTAACCTCCATAGTCCAAGTGCCCGCTAATTTACCTATATAGTCCAAGTGCCTGCTAGGGAACCTGCATTGTCCAAATGCCCGCTAGTTAACCTAGATCGTCCAAGTGTCCGCTAGTAAACCTACATAGTCCATGTTCCAGTTAGGTAACCTAGATAGGCCACGTGCCCGCAAGGTAACCTACATAGTCCAAGTGCCCGCTAGGTAACCTAGATATTCCAAGTTCCGGTTTACTAACCTAGATTATCCAAGTGCCCGCTAGGTAACCTACATAGTCCAAGTGCGAGCTAGGTAACTTAGATAGTCCAATTGCCCGTTAGCTAACCTAGATAGTCGAAGTGTCCTCTAGTTAACCTACATAGTCCAAGTGCCCGTTCGTTAACCTAGATAGTCCAAGTGCCCGCTAGGTAACCTAGACAGTCCAAGTGCCCGCTAGGTTACCTACATAGTCTAAGTGCACGTTCGTTAACCTAGATAGTCCGAGTGTCCGCTGGTAACCTACATATTCCAAGAGCCCGCTAGGTATCCTTGATAGTCCAAGTGCCTTCTAGTTAACCTACATAGTCCAAGTGCCCGCTAGGTAACCTAAATAATCCAAATGCCCGCTAGGGAAACTACATAGTCCAAGTGCCCGCTAGTTAACCTAGATAGTCCAAGTGCCCGCTAGTAAACCTAGATAGTCCAAGGGCCCGCTAGTTAACCTAGATAGTCCAAGTGCCCGCTAGTTAACCTAGATCGTCCAAGTGTCCGATAAGTAACCTACATACTCCAAGTGCCTGTTAGCTAACCTACATAGTCCAAGTGCCCGTTCGTTAACCTAGATAGGCAAGTGCCCTCTATGTAACCTAGACAGTCCAAGTGCCCGCTAGGTTACCTACATAGTCCAAGTGTCCGTTCCTTAACCTAGATTGTCCAAGTGCCCGTTTGGTAACCTACATAGTCCAAGTGCCCGCTTCGTAACCTGGATAGTCTATGTGCCCGCTAGATAACCAACATAGTCAAAGTGCGCGATAGGTAACCTACATAGTTCAAGGGCCCGCTCGTTAACCTTGTTCGTCCAAGTGTCCGCTAATTAACCTACATAGTCCAAGGGCCCTCTAGTTAACCTAGATAGTTCAAGTGCCCGCTAGGGGACGTACATAGTCCAAGTGCCAGCTAGTTAACCAAGATAGTCCAAGTGCCCGCTAGTTAACCTTGATCATCCAAGTGCCCGCTTGTTAACATACATAGTCCAATTGCCCGATAGGGAACCTACATAGTCCAAGTGCCAGCTGAGGAACCTACATAGTCCAAGTGCCCGATAGAGAACCTACATAGTCCAGGTGCCCGTTAGGGAATCTAGATAGTCCAAGTGCCCATAGGGAACCTATATAGTCAAAGTGCCCGCTAGGAAACCTGCATTGTCCAAGTGCCCGCTAGTTAACCTAGATAGTCCAAGTGTCCGCTAGTTAACCTACATAGTCCAAGTTCCCGTTAGGTAACCTAGATAGTCCAAGTGCCCGTAAAGTAACCTATATAGTCCAAGTGCCCGTTAGGTAACCTAGATATTCCAAGTTCCTGTTAACTAACCTAGATAGTCCATGTGCCCGCTAGGTAACCTACATAGTCCAAGTGCCCATTCGTTAACCTAGATAGTCCAAGTGACCGCTAAGTAACCTAGACTGTCCAAGTGCCCGCTAGGTTACCTAAATAGTCCAAGTGCACGTTCGTTAACCTAGATAGTCCAAGTGCCCGCTAGGTAACCTACATAGTCCAAGGGCCCGCTAGGTAACCTATATAGTCCAAGTGCCCGCTAGTTAGCCTAGATAATCCAAGTTCCTGTTAGCTAACCTACATAGTCCAAGTGCCCGTTAGGTAACCTAGACAGTCCAAGTGCCCGCTAGGTAACCTACATAGTCATAGTGCCCGCTAGGTAACCTAGATAGTCCAAGTTCCTGTTAGTTAACCTAGATAGTCCCAGTGCCCGCTAGGTAACCTACATAGTCCAAGGGCCCACTCGTTAACCTAGTTCGTCCAAGTGTCCGCTAGGTAACCAAGATAGTCAAAGTGTCCGCTACGTAACCTACATAGTCCAAGTTTCCACTAGGTCACCTAGATTGTCCATGTGCCCGTTACCTAACCTAGATAGTCCAAGTGCCCGCTAGGTAACCTACATAGTCCTAGTGCCCGCTAGTTAACCAACATTGTCCAAGTGCCCGATATGGACCTACATAGTCCAAGTGCCTGTTAGGTAACCTACATAGTCCAAATGCCCGCTAGTAACCTACATAATCCAAGTGCCCGATAGGGAACTCACATACTCCAAGTGCCCGCTAGGGAACCTACATAGTCCAAGTACCCGTTAGGTAACCTAGATAGTCCAAATGCCCGCTAGAGAACCCACATAGTCCAAGTGTCTGCTAGGGAACTTACATAGTCCAAGTGCCCGTTAGTTAACCTAGATAGTCCAAGTGCCCGCTAATTAACCTAGATAGTCAAAGTGCCCGTTTGTTAACCTAGACAGTCAAAGTGCCCGCTAGGGAAACCACATAGTCCAGTGCCCGCTAGGGAACTTACATATTCCAAGTGCCCGCTAGTTAACCTAGATAGTCCAAGTGCCCTTTCGTTAAACCTAGACAGTCCAAGTGCCCGCTAGGGAACCCACATAGTCCACGTGCCCGCTAGGGAACTTACATAGTCCAAGTGCCCGTTAGTAACTTATATAGTCCAAGTACCCGCTAGGTAACGTAGATAGTCCAAGTGCCCACTAGGGGACGTACATACTCCAAGTATCCGCTAGGTAACCTAGATAGTCCAAGTGCCCGCTAGGGTATGTACATAGACCAAGTGCCCGCTAGGTAACCTACATAGACCAAGTGCCCGTTAAGGAGCCTAGATAGTCCAAGTGCCCGCTAGGGAACCTGCATCGTGCAAGTGCCTGCTAGGTAACCTAGATAATCCATGTGCCCGCTTGTTACCTAGATAGTCCAAGTGCCCGCTAGTTAACCTAGAACCTCCAAGTGTCCGCTAGTTAACCTACATAGTCCAAGGGCCCGCTAGTTAACCTAAACAGTCCAAAAACCCGCTAGTTAACCTAGAGAGTCCAATTGCCCGCGAGGTTACCTACATAGTCCTAGTGCCCGCTAGGTAACCTAGATAGTCCAAGTTCCTGTTACCTAACCTAGATAGTCCACGTGCCCGCTAGGTAACCTAGATAGTCCAAGTGCCCGCTATGTAACCTACATAGTCCAAGTTCCCGCTAGGTAACCTAGATAGTCCAAGTGCCCGCTAGTTAACCTACATAGTCCAAATGCCCGCTAGGTAACCTAGATAGTCAAAGTGCCCGTTTGGTAAGCTAGATAGTCCAAGTGCCCGCTAGGTAATCTACATTGTCCATGTTCCCGCAAGGTAATCTAGATAGTCCAAGTGCCCGTTACCAAAATAGATAGTCCAAGTGCTCGCTAGGGAACCTATATAGTCCAAGTGCTATCTAGGTAACCTAGATAGTCCAAGGGCCCGCTAGTTAACCTACATAGTCCAAGGGCTCGCTTGTTAATTTTGATAGTCCAAGTGTCCGCTGGTTAACCTAGATCGTCCAAGTGTCCTCTAGTTAACCTACATAGTCCAAGTGTCTGCTAGGTAAGCTACATAGTGCAAGTGTCCGCTAGGTAACCTACATAGTCCAAGTGCCCGCTAGTTAACATAGATAGTCCAAGTGCCCGCTAGGTAACCTACACAGTGCAAGTATCCGCTAGTTAACCTACATAGTCCAAGTGCCCGCTAGTTAACCTAGATAGTCCAAGTACCCGCTAGTTAACCTAGATTGTCCAATTGTCCGCTAGTTAACCTACATAGTCCAAGTGCCCTTTAGGGAACCTTGATAGTCCAAGTGCCCGCTAGGGAACCTACATAGTCCAATTGCCCGCTCTGGAACATACATAGTCCAAGTGCCTGTTAGTTAACCTAGATAATCCAAGTGCCCGCTAGTTAACCTACATAGTCCAAGTTCCCGATAGGTAACCTACATAGTCCAAGTGCCCGCTAGGTGACCTATATAGTCCAAATGCCCGCTAGAGAACCTACATAGTCCAAGTTCCCGCTAGGTAACCTAGATAGTCCAAGTGCACGCTAGTTAACCTAGATAGTCCAAGTGCCCACTAGTTAACCAGGATCGTCCAAGTGCCCTCTAGTTAACTTACATAGTTCAAGGGCCTGCTAGTTAACCTACATAGTCCAAGTGGCCGCTAGGTAACCTAGACAGTCCAAGTGACTACTAGGTTACCTACATAGTCCAAGTGCCCGCTAGGGAACCTACATAGTCCAAGTGCCCGCTAGGTAACCTAGATAGTCCAAGTGCACGCTAGTTAACCTACATAATCCAAGTGCCTGCTAGGTAAACTACATAGTCCATGTGCCCACTAGGTAACCTAGACAGTGCAATTGCCCGCTAGTTAACCTAGACAGTCCAAGTACCCGCTAGGGAACCTACATAGTCCAAGTGCCCCCTAGGGAACCTACATAGTCCAAGTGCTCGCTAAGCAACCTACATAGTGCAAGTGCCCGTTAGTTAACCTAGATAGTCAAAGTGCCTGCTAGGTAACCTAGATAGTCCAAGTGCCCGCTAGGTAACCTACATAGTCCAAGTGCGAGCTAGGTAACTTAGATAGTCCATGTCGCGCTAGGTTACCTACATTGTCCAAGGGCCCGCTAGGTAACCTATATAGTCCAAGTGCTCGCTAGTTAACCTATAGTCCAAGTGCCCCCTAGGTAACCTACATATTCCAAGTTCCCGCTAGGTAATCTAGATAGTGCAAATGCCCGTTACCTAACCTAGATAGTCCAAGTGCCTGTTAGGTTACCTACATAGTCCACGTGCCCGTTCGTTAACCTAGATAGTCCAAGTGCCCGCTAGGTAACCTACATAGTCCAAGCACCAGCTAGGTAACCTAGACAGTCCAAGTGCCCGCTAGGTACCTACATAGTCCAAGTGCCCGTTTGCTAACCTAGATCGTCAAATGGCCCGCAAGTTAACCTACATAGTCCTAGCGCCCGCTAGTTAACCTACATTGTCCAAGTGCCCGATAGGGAACCTACATCGTCCAAGTGCCCGCTAGAAACCTACATAGTCCAAGTGCAAGAAGGGAACCTACATAATCCAAGTGCCGGCTAGGGAACCTACATAGTCCAAATGCCCTTTAGGTAACCTATATAGTCCAAATGCCCGCTAGGGTACCCACATAGTCCAAGTGTTCGCTAGGAAACCTGCATCGTCCAAGTGCCCGCTAGTTAACCTAGACAGTCCAAGTTCCTGTTAGCTAACCTATATAGTCCGAGTGCCCGCTAGTTAACCTAGATAGTCCAAGTTCCTGTTAGCTAACCTACATAGTCCAAGTGCCCGTTAGGTATCCTAGACAGTCCAATTGCCCGCTAGGTAACCTCCATAGTCCAAGTGCCCGCTAATTTACCTATATAGTCCAAGTGCCTGCTAGGGAACCTGCATTGTCCAAATGCCCGCTAGTTAACCTAGATCGTCCAAGTGTCCGCTAGTAAACCTACATAGTCCATGTTCCAGTTAGGTAACCTAGATAGGCCACGTGCCCGCAAGGTAACCTACATAGTCCAAGTGCCCGCTAGGTAACCTAGATATTCCAAGTTCCAGTTTACTAACCTAGAGTGTCCAAGTGCCCGCTAGGTAACCTACATAGTCCAAGTGCGAGCTAGGTAACCTAGATTGTCCAATTGCCCGTTAGCTAACCTAGATAGTCGAAGTGTCCGCTAGTTAACCTACATAGTCCAAGTGCCCGTTCGTTAACCTAGACAGTCCAAGTGCCCGCTAGGTAACCTAGACAGTCCAAGTGCCCGCTAGGTTACCTACATAGTCTAAGTGCACGTTCGTTAACCTAGATAGTCCAAGTGCCCGCTGGTAACCTACATATTCCAAGAGCCCGCTAGGTATCCTTGATAGTCCAAGTGCCTTCTAGTTAACCTACATAGTCCAAGTGCCCGCTAGGTAACCTACATAGTCCAAGTGCCCGCTAGGTAACCTAAATAATCCAAATGCCCGCTAGGGAAACTACATAGTCCAAGTGCCCGCTAGTTAACCTAGATAGTCCAAGTGCCCCCTAGTAAACCTAGATAGTCCAAGGGCCCGCTAGTTAACCTAGATAGTCCAAGTGCCCGCTAGTTAACCTAGATCGTCCAAGTGTCCGATAAGTAACCTACATAGTCCAAGTGCCTGCTAGGTAACCTAGAGAGTTCAAGTGCCTGTTAGCTAACCTACATAGTCCAAGTGCCCGTTCGTTAACCTAGATAGGCCAAGTGCCCTCTATGTAACCTAGACAGTCCATGTGCCCACTAGGTTACCTACATAGTCCAAGTGTCCGTTCCTTAACCTAGATAGTCCAAGTGCCCGTTTGGTAACCTACATAGTCCAAGTGCCCGCTTCGTAACCTGGATAGTCTATGTGCCCGCTAGATAACCAACATAGTCAAAGAGCGCGATAGGTAACCTACATAGTTCAAGGGCCCGCTCGTTAACCTAGTTCGTCCAAGTGTCCGCTAATTAACCTACATAGTCCAAGGGACCTCTAGTTAACCTAGATAGTTCAAGTGCCCGCTAGGGGACGTACATAGTCCAAGTGCCAGCTAGTTAACCAAGATAGTCCAAGTGCCCGCTAGTTAACCTTGATCATCCAAGTGCCCGCTTGTTAACATACATAGTCCAAGTGCCCGATAGGGAACCTACATAGTCCAAGTGCCAGCTGAGGAACCTACATAGTCCAAGTGCCCGATAGAGAACCTACATAGTCCAAGTGCCCGTTAGGGAATCTAGATAGTCCAAGTGCCCATAGGGAACCTATATAGTCAAAGTGCCCGCTAGGGAACCTGCATTGTCCAAGTGCCCGCTAGTTAACCTAGATAGTCCAAGTGTCCGCTAGTTAACCTACATAGTCCAAGTTCCCGTTAGGTAACCTAGATAGTCCAAGTGCCCGTAAAGTAACCTATATAGTCCAAGTGCCCGTTAGGTAACCTAGATATTCCAAGTTCCTGTTAACTAACCTAGATAGTCCAAGTGCCCGCTAGGTAACCTACATAGTCCAAGTGCCCATTCGTTAACCTAGATCGTCCAAGTGACCGCTAAGTAACCTAGACTGTCCAAGTGCCCGCTAGGTTACCTAAATAGTCCAAGTGCACGTTCGTTAACCTAGATAGTCCAAGTGCCCGCTAGGTAACCTACATAGTCCAAGGGCCCGCTAGGTAACCTATATAGTCCAAGTGCCCGCTAGTTAGCCTAGATAGTCCAAGTTCCTGTTAGCTAACCTACATAGTCCAAGTGCCCGTTAGGTAACCTAGACAGTCCAAGTGCCCGCTAATTTACCTATATAGTCCAAGTGCCTGCTAGGGAACCTGCATTGTCCAAATGCCCACTAGTTAACCTAGATCGTCCAAGTGTCCGCTAGTAAACCTACATAGTCCAAGTTCCAGTTAGGTAACCTAGATAGGCCACGTGCTCGCAAGTTAACCTACATAGTCCAAGTGCCCGCTAGGTAACCTAGATATTCCAAGTTCCGGTTTACTAACCTAGATAGTCCAAGTGCCCGCCAGGTAACCTACATAGTCCAAGTGCCCATTCATTAACCTAGATAGTCCAAGTGCCCGCTAGGTAACCTATACTGTCCAAGTGCCCGCTAGGTTACCTACATAGTCCAAGTGAACGTTCGTTAACTTAGATAGTCCAATTCGCGCTAGGTAACCTACATTTTCCAAGGGCCCGCTAGGTAACCTATATAGTGCAAGTGCTCGCTAGTTAACCTATAGTCCAAGTGCCCGCTAGGTAACCTACATATTCCAAGTTCCCGCTAGGTAACCTAGATAGTGCAAATGCCCGTTACCTAACCTAGATAGTCCAAGTGCCTGTTAGGTTACCTACATAGTCCACGTGCCCGTTCGTTAACCTAGATAGTCCAAGTGCCCGCTAGGTAACCTACATAGTCCAAGCGCCAGCTAGGTAACCTAGACAGTCCAAGTGCCCGCTAGGTTACCTGCATAGTCCTAGTGCCCGTTAGCTAACCTAGATAGTCCAAGTGCCCGCTAGGTAACCTACATAGTCCAAGTGCCCGCTAGGTAACCTCCATAGTCCAAGTGCCCGTTCGTTAACCTAGATAGTCCAAGTTCCTGTTAGCTAACATACATAGTACAAGTGCCCGTTCGTTAACCTAGATAGTTCAAGTGCCCGCTAGGTAACCTAGACAGTCCAAGTGCCTGCTAGGTACCTACATAGTCCAAGTGCCCGTTTGCTAACCTAGATCGTCAAAGGGCCCGCTAGTTAACCTACATAGTCCAAGGGCCCGCTAGTTAACCTAGATAGTCCAAGTGCCCGCTAGTTAACCTAGATAGTCCAAGTGCCCGCTAGGTAACCTATAAAGTCCAAGTGCGCGCTTGGTAATCTATATAGTCCAAATGCCCGCTAGGGCACCTACGTAGTCCTAGCGCCCGCTAGTTAACCTACATTGTCCAAGTGCCCGATAGGGAACCTACATTGTCCAAGTGCCCGCTAGAAACCTACATAGTCCAAGTGCAAGAAGGGAACCTACATAATCCAAGTGCCCGCTAGGGAACCTACATAGTCCAAATGCCCTTTAGGTAACCTATATAGTCCAAATGCCCGCTAGGATACCCACATAGTCCAAGTGTTCTCTAGGGAACCTGCATCGTCCAAGTGCCCGCTAGTTAACCTAGATAGTCCAAGTTCCTGTTAGCTAACCTATATAGTCCAAGTGCCCGCTAGGTAACCTACATAGTCCAAATGCCCGCTAGGTAACCTAGGTAGTCCAAGTACCCGTTAGCTAACCTAGATAGTCCAAATGCCCGCTAGGTAACCTCCATAGTCCAAGTGCCCGCTAGGTAACCTCCATAGTCCAAGTGCCCGTTCGTTAACCTAGATAGTCCAAGTTCCTGTTAGCTAACATACATAGTACAAGTGCCCGTTCGTTAACCTAGATAGTTCAAGTGCCCGCTAGGTAACCTAGACAGTCCAAGTGCCTGCTAGGTTCCTACATAGTCCAAGTGCCCGTTTGCTAACCTAGATCGTCAAAGGGCCCGCTAGTTAACCTACATAGTCCAAGGGCCCGCTAGTTAACCTAGATAGTCCAAGTGCCCGCTACTTAACCTACATAGTCCAAGGGCCCGCTAGGTAACCTACATAGTCCTAGTGCCCGCTAGTTAACCTACATTGTCCAAGTCCCTGATAGGGAACCTACATAGTCCAAGTATCCGCTAGGTAACCTACATAGTCCAAATGCCCGCTAGTAACGTACATAGTCCAAGTGACCGATAGGGAACTTACATAATCCAAGTGCTCGCTAGGGAACCTACATAGTCCAAGTGCCCGTTAGCTAACCTAGATAGTCCAAGGGCCAACTAGTTAACCTACATGGTTCAAGTGCCCACTGGTAACCTAGCTAATCCAAGTATCCGCTAGTTAACCTATATAGGCCAAGTGCCCGCTACTTAATCTAGATAGTCCAAGTGCCCGCTAGTTAACCTACATAGTCCAAGGGCCCGCTAGTTTACCTACATAGTGCAAGGGCCTGCAAGTTAACCTAGATCGTCCAAGTGTCCGCTAGTTAACCTACATAGTCCCAGTGCCCTCTAGTTAACCTACATAGTCCAAGTGCCCGTAAGCTAACCTAGATAGTCCAAGGGCCCGCTACTTGACCTACATAGTCCAAGTGCCTGCTTGGTAACCTAGATAGTCCATGTGCCCCCTAGTTATCCTAGATAGTCCTATTGCCCGGTAGTTAACCTAGATAGTCCAAGTGCCCACTACGGGACGTACATAGTCCAAGTGCCCGCTAGGTAACGTAGATAGTCCAAGTGCCCTCTAGGGTATGTACATAGTCCAAGTGCCCGCTAGGTAACCTAGATAGTCTAAGTGCCCGCTAGTTAACCTACATAGTCGAAGGGCCCGCTAGTTAACCTACATAGTACAAGTGCCCGATAGGGAACCAACATAGTTAAGTGCCCACTAGGGGACGTACATAGTCCAAGTGCCCGCTAGGTAACCTAGATCGTCCAAGTGCGCACTAGGGTATGTACATAGTCCGAGTGCCTGCTAGGAAACCTAGATAGTCCAAGGGCCCGTTAGGTAACCTAGATAGTCCAAGTGCCCGCTAGGTTACCTACATAGTCCAAGTTCCTGCTAGGTAACCTAGATAGTCCAAGTGCCCGTTACATAACCTAGATCGTCCAAGTGCCCCCTAGGCAACCTACATAGTCCAAGTGCCCGTTCGTTAACCTAGAAGTCCATGTGCCCGCTAGGTAACCTAGACAGTCCAAGTGCCCGCTAGGTTACCTGCATAGTCCAAGTGCCCGTTAGGTAACCTAGATAGTCCAAGTGGCCGCTAGGTGACCTACATAGTCAAAGTGCCCGCTAGGTAACCTAGATAGGCCAAGTGCCCGTTAGCTAACCTAGATAGTCCAAGTGCCCACTAGGTGACCTACATAGTCAAAGTGCCCGCTAGGTAACCTAGATAGCCCATGTTCCTGTTAGCTTCCCTAGATAGTCCAATTGCCCGCTAGGTAACCTACATAGTCCAAGGGCCCGCTTGTTAACCTAGTTCGTCCAAGTGTCCGCTAGTTAACCTATATTGTCCAAGTGCCCGCTAGGTAACCAAGATAGTCAAAGTGGCCGCTAGGTAACCTACATAGTCCAAGTTCCCACTAGGTAAACTAGATAGTTCAAGTGCCCGTTACCTAACCTAGATAGTCCAAGTCCCGCTAGGTAACCTACATAGTCCTAGTGCCTGCTAGTTAACCAACATTGTTCAAGTGGCCGATACGGAACCCTCATAGTCCAAGTGCCCGTTAGGTAACCTACATAGTCCAAATGCCCGCTAGTAACCTACATAGTCCAAGTGCCTGATAGGGAACCTACATAATCCAAGTGCACGCTAGGGAATTTACGTAGTCCAAGTGCCCGTTAGTTAACCTAGATAGTCCAAGTGCCCGCTAGTTAAGCTAGATAGTCCAAGCACCCGCTTGGTAACGTAGATAGTTCAAGTGCACGCTAGGTAACCTAGATAGTCCAAGTGCCCGCTAGTTAACCTACAAAGTACAAGTGCCCGGTAGGTAATCTATATAGTCCAAATGCCCGCTAGGGCACATACATAATGCAAATACCTGCTAATTAACCTACATAGTCCAAGTGCCCGTTAGCGAACCTAGATCGTCTAAGGGCCCACTAGTTAACCTACATAGTTCAAGTGCCCGCTAGCTAACCTAGATAATCCAAGTGCCCGCTAGTTAAGTGATATCATCCAAGTGCCCGCTAGTTAATTTAGTACGTCCAAGTGCCCGCTAGTTAACCAACATAGTCTAAGTGCCCGCTAGGTAACCTAGATAGCCCAAGTTCCTGTTAGCTAACCTAGATAGTCCAAGTGCCCGCTAGGTAACCTACATAGTCCAAGGGCCCGCTCGTTAACCTAGTTCGTCCAAGTGCCTGCTAGTTAACCTACATAGTCCAAGTGCCCGCTAGGTAACCTACATAGTCCTAGCGCCCACTAATTAACCTACGTTGTCCAAGTGCCCAATAGGGAACCTACATATTCCAAGTGCCCACTAGGTAACCTACATAGACCAAATGCCCGCTAGTAACCTACATAGTCCAAGTGCAAGAAGGGAACCTACATAATCCAAGTTCCCGCTAGGGAACCTACGTAGTCCAAATGCCTGTTAGGTATCCTACATAGTCCAAATGCCCGCTAGGTTACCTACATAGTCCAAGTTCCTGCTAGGTAACCTAGATAGTCCAAGTGCCCGTTACCTAACCTAGATCGTCCAAGTGCCCCCTAGGCAACCTACATAGTCCAAGTGCCCGTTCGTTAACTTAGAAGTCCATGTGCCCGCTAGGTAACCTAGACAGTCCAAGTGCCCGCTAGGTTACCTGCATAGTCCAAGTGCCCGTTAGGTAACCTAGATAGTCCAAGTGCCCGCTAGGTTACCTGCATAGTCCAAGTGCCAGCTAGTTAACCTAGATAGTCCAAGTTCCTGTTAGCTAACCTACATAGTCCAAGTGCCCGTTCATTAACCTAGATAGTTCCAAGTGCCCGCTAGGTAACCTACATAGTCCATGTGCCCGCTAGGTAACTTAGATAGTCCAAGTGCCCGTTAGCTAATATAGATAGTCCAAGTGCCCGCTAGGTAACCTACATAGTCTAAGTGCCGGTTCGTTAACCTAGATAGTCCCAGTGCCCGCTAGGTTACCTAGACAGACCAAGTGCCTGCTAGGTAACCTACATAGTCCAAGTGCCCGTTTGCTAACCTAGATCGTCAAAGTGCCCGCTAGTTAACCTACATAGTCCAAGTTCCCGTTAGGTAACCTAGATAGTCCATGTGCCCGCAAGGTAACCTACATAGTCCAAGTGCCCGCAAGGTAACCTACATAGTCCAAGTGCCCGCTAGGTAACCTAGATATTCCAAGTTCCTGTTAACTAACCTAGATAGTCCAAGTGCCTGCTAGGTAACCTACATAGTCCAAGTGCCCATTCGTTAACCTAGATAGTCCAAATGCCCGCTAGGTAACCTACATAGTCCTAGTGCCCGCTAGTTAACCTAGATAGTACAAGGGCCCGTTAGGTAACCTAGATAGTCCAATTGCCTGTTAGGTAACCTAGATAGTCCATTTGCCCGCTAGGTAACCTAGACAGTCCAAGTTCCCGCTAGGTTACCTACATAGTCCAAGTGACCTCTAGTTAACCTGATAGTTCAAGTGCCTGCTAGTTAACCTACATAGTCCAAGTGCCTGCTAGTTAACCTACATAGTCCAAGGGCCAGCTAGGTAACCTAGATTGTCCAAGTGCCCGCTAGTAAACCTAGATCTTCCAAGTGTCCGCTAGTTAATCTAAATGGTCCAAGTGCCCTCTAGGTAACTTAGATAGTCCAAGTACCCGTTAGGTAACCTATATAATCCAAGGGCCCCCTAGTTAACCTACATAGTCCATGTGCCCGCTAGTTAACATAGATAGTCCAAGTGCCCGCTAGGAAACGTACATAGTCCAAGTGCCTGCTAGGTAACCTAGATTGTCCAATTGCCTGCTAGTTAACCTACATAGTCCAAGTGCCCGCTAGGTAACCTATATAGTCCTAGTGCCCGCTAGTTAACCTACATTTTCCAAGTGCCCGCTAAGGTACCCACATAGTCCAAGTGCCCGTTAGATAACCTAGATAGTCCAAATGCCCGCTAGGGTACCCACATAGTCCAAGTGCCCGCTAAGTAACCTACATAGTCCAAGTGCCCGTTTGCTAACCTAGATCGTCAAAGGCCCCTAGTTAACCTAGATAGTCAATGGGCCCGCTAGTTAACCTAGATAGTCAAAGTGCCCGCTTGTTAACCTACATAGTCCAAGGGCCCCCTAGGTAACCTACATAGTCCTAGTGCCCGCTAGGGAACCCACATAGTCGAAGTGCCCGCTAGGGAACTTACATGGTCAAAGGGCCTGTAGGGAACATACATAGTCCAAGTGCCCGCTAGGGAACCTTCATAGTCCTAGTGCCTGCTAGGGAAGCTACATAGTCCAGGTGCCCTTTAAGGAACCTATATAGTCCAAGTGCCCGCAAGGGAACTTAGATAGTCCAAGTGCCCGCTAGGTAACCTAGATAGTCTAAGTACCCGCTAGGTAACCTACAAGTCCAAGTGCCCGCTAGGTAATCTATATAGTCAAAATGCCCACTAGGGCACCTACATAATCCAAGTGCACGCTAATTAACCTACATAATCCAAGTGCCCGTTAGCTAACCTAGATACTCCAAGGGAAACTAGTTAACCTACATGGTTCAAGTGCACGCTAGGTAACCTCGCTAATCCAAGTGCCCGCTAGTTAACCTATATAGTCCAAGTGCCCACTAGTTAACCTAGATGGTCCAAGTGCCCGCTAGTTAACCTACATAGTCCAGTGCCCTCTAGTTAACCTTCATAGTCCAAGTGCCCTCTAGATAACCTACATAGTCCAAGTGCCCGTAAGCTAACCTAGATAGTCCAAGGGCCCGCTAGTTGACCTACATAGTCCAAGTTCCCGCTAGGTAACCTAGATAGTCCAAGTGCCGCTAGATAACCTAGATAGTCCTATTGCCCGTTAGGTAACCTAGATAGTACAAGTGCCCAATAGGGGACGTACATAGTCCAAGTGCCCTCTTGGTAACCTAGATAGTCCAAGTGCCCGGTAGGATGTATACATAGTCCAAGTGCCCGCTAGGTAACCTAGATAGTCTAAGTGCCCGCTAGTTAACCTACATAGTCCAAGGGCCTGCTAGTTAACCTACATAGTCCAAGTGCCCGCTAGGGAACCTACATAGTCCAAGTGCCCATTAGGGAACCTAGAAAGTCCAAGTGCCCGCTAGGGAACCTGCATCGTCCAAGTGCTCGCTAGTTAACCTAGATAGTCCAAGTGCCCGCTAGTTAACCTAGATTTTCCAAGTTCCCGTTAGGGAACCTAGATAGTCCAAGTGCCCGCTAGGTAACCTACATAGTCCAAGAGCCCGCTAGGTAACCTAGATAATCCAATTGCCCGTTAGCTAACCTAGATAGTCCAAGTGCCCGCTAGGCAACCTACATAGTCCAAGTGCCCATTCGTTAACATAGAAGTCCAAGTGCCCGCTAGGTAACCTAGACTGTCCAAGTGCCCGCAAGGTTACCTGCATAGTCCAAGTGCCCGTTAGCTAACCTAGATAGTCCAAGTGCCCGCTAGGTAACCTTGATAGTCCAAGTTCCTGTTAGCTAACCTAGATAGTCCAAGTGCCCGCTAGGTAACCTACATAATCCATGGCCCGCTCGTTAACCTAGTTCGTCCAAGTGTCCGCTAGTTAATCTACATAGTCCAAGTGCCCGCTAGGTAACCAAGATAGTCAAAGTGCCCGCTGGGTAACCTACATTGTCCAAGTTCCCACTAGGTAACCTAGATAGTCCAAGTGCCCGTTACCTAACCTAGATAGTCCAAGTGCCCGTTGGTAACCTACATAGTCCCTGTGCCCGCTAGTTAACCTACATAGTCCACGTGCCCGCTAGGTAACCTAGATAGTCCAAGTGCCGCTAGGTAACCTAGATATTCCTATTGCCCGTTAGGTAACCTAGATAGTACAAGTGCCCACTAGGGGATGTACATAGTCCAAGTGCCCTCTTGGTAACCTAGATAGTCCAAGTGCCCGCTAGGATGTGTACATAGTCCAAGTGCCCGCTAGTTTACCTAGATAGTCCTAGTGCCCGTTAGTTAACCTAGATAGTCCAGGTGCCCACTAGGGGACGTACATTGTCCATGTGCCCGCTAGGTAACCTATATAGTACAAGTGCCCGCTAGGGTATGTACATAGACCAAGTGCCCGCTAGGGAACCTTGATAGTCCAAGTGCCCGCTTGTTGACCTACATAGTCAAAGTGCCCGATAGGGAGCCAAGATAGTCCAAGTGCCCGCTAGGTAACCTACAAATCCAAGTGCCCGTTAGCTAACCTAGATAGTCCAAGGGCCAACTAGTTAACCTACATGGTTTAAGTGCCCGCTGGGTAACCTAGCTAATCCAAGTGCCCGCTAGTTAACCTATATAGTCCAAGTGCCCACAAGTTAACCTAGATGGTGCATGTGCCCGCTAGTTAACCTACATAGTCCAAGTGCCCTCTACTTAACCTACGTAGTCCAAGTGCCCGTAAGCTAACCTAGATAGTCCAAATGCCCGCTAGGGAACCCACATAGTCAAAGTTCCCGTTAGAGCACTTACATAGTCAAAGGGCCTGCTAGGGAACCTACATAGTCCAAGTGCCCGCTAGGGAACATTCATAGTCTGAGTGCCTGCTAGGGAACCTACATAGTCCAAGTGCCCTTTAAGGAACTTATATAGGCCAAGTGCCCGCTAGGGAACCTAGATAGTCCAAGTGCCCGCTAGGTAACCTAGATAGTCCAAGTGCCCGCTAGGTAACCTACAAAGTCCAAGTGCGCGCTTGGTAATCTATATAGTCCAAATGCCCGCTTGGGCACCTACATAGTCCTAGCGCCCGCTAGTTAACCTACATTGTCCAAGTGCCCGATAGGGAACCTACATAGTCCAAGTGCCCGCTAGGTAACCTACATAGTCCAAGGGCCCGCTCGTTAACCTTGTTCGTCCAAGTGTCCGCTAGTTAACCTAGATAGTCAAAGTGCCCGCTATTTAACCTACATAGTCCAAGTGCCCGCTAGTAACCTACATAGTCCAAGTACAAGAAGGGAACCTACATAATCCAAGTGCCCGCTAGGGAACCTACATAGTCCAAGTGCCCGTTCGTTAACCTAGAAGTCCATGTGCCCGCTAGGTAACCTAGACAGTCCAAGTGCCCGCTAGGTTACCTGCATAGTCCAAGTGCCCGTTAGGTAACCTAGATAGTCCAAGTGGCCGCTAGGTAACCTACATAGTCTAAGTGCCCGCTAGGCAACCTAGATAGGCCAAGTGCCCGTTAGCTAACCTAGATAGTCCAAGTGCCCGCTAGGTGAGCTACATAGTCAAAGTGCCCGCTAGGTAACCTAGATAGTCCATGTTCCTGTTAGCTTCCCTAGATAGTCCAAGTGCCCGCTAGGTAACCTACATAGTCCAAGGGCCCGCTTGTTAACCTAGTTTGTCCAAGTGTCCGCTAGTTAACCTACATAGTCGAAGTGCCCGCTAGGTAACCAAGATAGTCAAAGTGGCCGCTAGGTAACCTACATAGTCCAAGTTCCCACTAGGTAACCGAGATAGTCCAAGTGCCCGTTAACTAACCTAGATAGTCCAAGTCCCGCTAGGTAACCTACATATTCCTAGTGCCCGCTAGTTAACCAACATTGTTCAAGTGCCCGATACGGAACCCTCATAGTCCAAGTGCCCGTTAGGTAACCTACATAGTCCAAATGCCCGCTAGTAACCTACATAGTCCAAGTGCGTGATAGGGAACCTACATAATCCAAGTGCCCTTTAAAGAACCTACATAGTCCAAATGCCCGCTAGGGAACTTAGATAGTCCAAGTGCCCGCTAGGTAACCTAGATAGTCCAAGTACCCGCTAGGTAACCTACAAGTCCAAGTGCCCGCTAGGTAATCTATATAGTCAAAATGCCCACTAGGGCACCTACATAATCCAAGTGCACGCTAATTAACCTACATAGTCCAAGTGCCCGTTAGCTAACCTAGATAGTCCAAGGGAAACTAGTTAACCTACATGGTTCAAGTGCACACTAGGTAACCTCGCTAATCCAAGTGCCCGCTAGTTAACCTATATAGTCCAAGTGCCGCTAGTTAACCTACAATGTACAAGTGCCCGGTAGGTAATCTATATAGTCCAAATGCCCGCTAGGGCACCTACATAATCCAAATACCTGCTAATTAACCTACATAGTCCAAGTGCCCGTTAGCTAACCTAGATCGTCTAAGGGTCCTCTTGTTAACCTACATAGTTCAAGTGCCCGCTAGCTAACCTAGATAATCCACGTGCCCGCTAGTTAAGCAATATCATCCAAGTGCCCGCTAGTTAACTTAGTACGTCCAAGTGCCCGCCAGTTAACCTACATAGTCTAAGGGCCCGCTAGGTAACCTAGATAGTCCAAGTGCCCGCTACTTAACCTACATATTCCAAGTGCCCGCTAGGTAACCTACATAGTCGAAGTTCCCGCTAGGGAACCTGCATCGTCCAAGTGCCCGCTAGTTAACCTAGATAGTCCAAGTGCCCGCTAGGTAACCTACATAGTCCAAGGACCCACTCGTTAACCTAGTTCGTCCAAGTGCCCGCTAATTAACCTACATAGTCCAAGTGCCCGCTAAGTAACCTACATAGTCCTAGCGCCCACTAATTAACCTACGTTGTCCAAGTGCCCGATAGGGAACCTACATATTCCAAGTGCCCACTAGGTAACCTACATAGTCCAAATGCCCGCTAGTAACCTACATAGTCCAAGTGCAAGAAGGGAACCGACATAATCCAAGTTCCCGCTAGGGAACCTACGTAGTCCAAATGCCCGTTAGGTATCCTACATAGTCCAAATGCCCGCTAGGGTACCCACATAGTCCAAGTGCCCGCTAGGGAACCTACATAGTCAAAGTGCCCGCTAGGGAACCTGCATCGTCCAAGTGCCCGCTAGTTAACCTAGATAGTCCAAGTTCCTGTTAGGTAACCTACATAGTCCAAGTGCCCGTTCGTTAACCTAGATAGTCCAAGTGCCCGCTAGGTAACCTACATAGTCCATGTGCCCGCTAAGTAACTTAGATAGTCCAAGTGCCCATTAGCTAATATAGATAGTCCAAGTGCCCGCTAGGTAACCTACATAGTCTAAGTGCCCGTTCGTTAACCTAGATAGTCCAAGTGCCCGCTAGGTTACCTAGACAGTCCAAGTGCCTGCTAGGTAACCTACATAGTCCAAGTGCCCGTTTGCTAACCTAGATCGTCAAAGTGCCCGCTAGTTAACCTACATAGTCCAAGTGCCCGCTAGTTAACCTAGATCGTCCAAGTGTCCTCTAGTTAACCTACTGAGTCCAAGTTCCCGTTAGGTAACCTAGATAGTCCAAGTGCCCGCAAGGTAACCTACATAGTCCAAGTGCCCGCAAGGTAACCTACATAGTCCAAGTGCCCGCTAGGTAACCTAGATATTCCAAGTTCCTGTTAACTAACCTAGATAGTCCAAGTGCCCGCTAGGTAACCTACATAGTCCGAGTGCCCATTCGTTAACCTAGATAGTCCAAATGCCCGCTAGGTAACCTACATAGTCCAAGGGTCTGCTAGGTAACCTAGATAGTACAAGGGCCCGTCAGGTAACCTAGATAGTCCAATTGCCTGTTAGGTAACCTAGATAGTCCATTTGCCCGCTAGGTAACCTAGACAGTCCAAGTTCCCGCTAGGTTACCTACATAATCCAAGTGACCTCTAGTTAACCTGATAGTTCAAGTGCCTGCTAGTTAACCTACATAGTCCAAGGGCCAGCTAGGTAACCTAGATTGTCCAAGTGCCCGCTAGTAAACCTAGATCTTCCAAGTGTCCGCTAGTTAATCTAAATAGTCCAAGTGCCCTCTAGGTAACTTAGATAGTCCAAGTACCCGTTAGGTAACCTATATAATCCAAGGGCCCCCTAGTTAACCTACATAGTCCATGTGCCCGCTAGGGAACCTACATAGTCCATATGCCCGCTAGTTAACATAGATAGTCCAAGTGCCCGCTAGGAAACGTACATAGTTCAAGTGCCTGCTAGGTAACCTAGATTGTCCAAGTGCCTGCTAGTTAACCTACATAGTCCATGTGCCCGCTAGGTAACCTACATAGTCCTAGCGCCCGCTAGTTAACCTACATTGTCCAAGTGTCCGTTTGCTAACCTAGATCGTCAAAGGCCCCTAGTTAACCTAGATAGTCAATGGGCCCACTAGTTAACCTAGATAGTCAAAGTGCCCGCTTGTTAACCTACATAGTCCAAGGGCCCGCTAGGTAGCCTACATAGTCCTAGTGCCCGCTAGGGAACCCACATAGTCCAAGTGCCCGCTAGGGAACCTTCATAGTCCTAGTGCCTGCTAGGGAACCTACATAGTCCAAGTGCCCTTTAAGGAACTTATATAGTCCAAGTGCCCATTAGGGAACTTAGATAGTCCAAGTGCCCGCTAGGTAACCTATATAGTCCAAGTACCCGCTAGGTAACCTACTAGTCCAAGTGCCCGCTAGGTAATCTATATAGTCAAAATGCCCACTAGGGCACATACATAATCCAAGTGCACGCTAATTAACGTACATAGTCCAAGTGCCCGTTAGCTAACCTAGATAGTCCAAGGGAAACTAGTTAACCTACATGGTTCAAGTGCACGCTAGGTAACCTCGCTAATCCAAGTGCCCGCTAGTTAACCTATATAGTCCAAGTGCCCGCTAGTTAACCTAGATGGTCCAAGTGCCCGCTAGTTAATCTACATAGTCCAAGTGCCCTCTATTAACATTCATAGTCCAAGTGCCCTCTAGATAACCTACACAGTCCAAGTGCCCGTAAGCTAACCTAGATAGTCCAAGGGCCCGCTAGTTGACTTACATAGTCCACGTGCCCGCTAGGTAACCTAGATAGTCCAAGTGCCGCTAGGTAACCTAGATAGTCCTATTGCCCGTTAGGTAACCTAGATAGTACAAGTGCCCACTAGGGGACGTACATAGTCCAAGTGCCCTCTTGGTAACCTAGATAGTCCAAGTGCCCGCTAGGATGTGTACATAGTCCAAGTGCCCGCTAGGTAACCTATATAGTCTAAGTGCCCGTTAGTTAACCTACATAGTCCAAGGGCCTGCTAGTTAACCTACATAGCCCAAGTGCCCGCTAGGGATCCTACATAGTCCAAGTGCCCGTAAGGGAACCTAGAAAGTCCAAGTGCGCGCTAGGGAACCTGCATCGTCCAAGTGCTCGCTAGTTAACCTAGATAGTCCAAGTGCCCGCTAGTTAACCTAGATATTCCAAGTTCCCGTTAGGTAACCTAGATAGTCCAAGTGCCCGCTAGGTAACCTACATAGTCCAAGTGCCCGCTAGGTAACCTAGATAATCCAATTGCCCATTAGCTAACCTAGATAGTCCAAGTGCCCGCTAGGCAACCTACATAGTCCATGTGCCCGTTCGTTAACATAGAAGTCCAAGTGCCCGCTAGGTAACCTAGACTGTCCAAGTGCCCGCAAGGTTACCTGCATAGTCCAAGTGCCCGTTACTAACCTAGATAGTCCAAGTGCCCGCTAGGTAACCTAGATAGTCCAAGTTCCTGTTAGCTAACCTAGATAGTCCATGTGCCCGCTAGGTAACCTACATAGTCCAAGGGCCCGCTCGTTAACCTAGTTTGTCCAAGTGTCCGCTAGTTAACCTAGATAGTCCAAGTGCCCACTAGGTAACCTAGTTAGTCCAAGTTCCGTGAAAACGTTTTTCGTCCAAATTCTGGAGGAGCACCATTGTGCCTCTGGGAGCTACACCAGTGCCTGGTGAACAGAGGCTCCAGCGGTTTCATTTTCGGACTGAAATTCAACACGGAATTGCATGGATCTATGGAAACCGTGAACTGTGGCCGTACCAGATTCTCACATCTTCATTGTCTAATGGAAGCTTGTTTCCCTGGCTGATCAGGCTGGTGCTTCATTTCTGGGCAATGAACATTTAATTGTGGACGTTCAGCCTTCTTCGGAATTCTCTGATACCGGCAAGTTCCCGCGCCTCACTCGGTGGAGGTTTAGGTGACTCAGGACAACTGTCTTTATTTCAGGCGTCTAGAACAAAGAGAATCCACAAAGGTTGATGATCACGGAGAAAGTAAAGTCCCGTTTCTTTATACTTCCCACTCAGGGCACTTCTAGCATCTGAATCCAAAGAGCTCGTGCAGCATGATATTCTCAGTTCAGGCACGCCGCCTGCAGTTTCTTCCTTGCAGAAAAATCTTTCCCAGTGTACTTCTTTAAACTGCTGCAAAATGGTGGCACAGAAGATTTCGGTTTAGGTTTAACTTTAGACGGGCATAGGTACAGGCATTTGGGCATGTTTAGGGACAGAGTTAGAGTTCACGTTAGAGTTACGGCTGTGTGAGGATTCGGGTTATGTTAAGTCTGAGGATCAAATGTAGGGTGAGTGTGAGGTTGAAGGTAATAGTAGGGTTTAGTGCTTAAGGATGAGCGAACCTATTGTCTCAATTAGGCTCAGGGTTAACTTGACTGTTTAGATATGGGTTGGGGTTAATATTTGTGTGAGGGTTAGACAGTGTGCGAAGTTAAGAGGGGGTCAGGCTTACGGTTTGTGTGTTACATCCGTTTTCATTAAGGTTAAGTTTAGCTCTCTCTCTAGTTTAAGGGATTGGTTTACATTAACGGTGAAATTGAGGTATCGATTGAAGGTGAGGGATAGAGTTAAGTTAGGTTCAGGCGAAGGATGACGGTTAGGAGTAAGGTTAGTTGTAGGGGGAACTGCATGTTCACGTCAGATTTGGGGTTAGGATTAGGTTTAGCCTTAGGGTAGACATACGGTTAGCGTTAGGGCTTGGTTTAGGGTGAGCCTTAGGTTAGGGTTAAGTTTAAGTTTAGGAGTATACAGAGTTATACCTAGGCTTAGGGTTACATCTCTGTTTAGGTTTACACCTAGGGTTAGCTTTTCACCTACTTTAGGGTTAGGATTAGGGTTGGTTTTAGGATAGGTTTTAGGTTTGAGGTTTAATTTAAGTGTTGGATTATTGGAAGTACATCTGCTCTCACTGGTTTTCCTTCACTGTCACAATGTTTCTGAGATTCATGGTTTAAGGGAAATCTTGGTTCTTGCCGGTTTCAAGGTCAAAAGGCGCCACCGGCAGTTTGTTTTTCCGTCAAACTTACGCTCGCTCTTTGAGAATCTTGGGTCTTTGGGAAAGCCGTGAGTCCAGCAAGCTTTCAGATTAAGTGTGCCCCAAGCAGTAGGTTCTATCTCTGAGCAATACAGCCCGTGGAATTCCTGGGAATCTGGAACCCTGCCATGAAGTTCAGCCTGGTTGTTATTTTCACACGGAAGAAACTCCTTTGAGGTTCCCATGCCTCTGTACACTGATGCTTCCAGCAACGTCATGTCTCACAGGTCAATAGTGGCTCTTTAAGTTTCACTGGTCTAGGAAAAAGGGTGAAACGCCTGGGTTCCCGTGCTTCACTACTTCATGGCCTGTAAAAGATGTTTATTGGCACATCGGCAAATCCACCGGTTGCAATTCTCTCATATTGTCATTGCGAAGGGAAGATTTCTTATTCGTTAGGAAATGTTTTACCAAGGAAGACGGGTCCCCACAGAGCTGTCTCTTTTGTGTTGAGACAAACTCTGCTGAATTTAGCTGCCAGCATCTGCGTGTCCTCCCTTTCCTTTAAGGTCGATGGAGACGCACGAGTGTAAGGAGAACGGTGAATGGTGGCCGTTCGTAACCCAGAGTCATCAGAAACCGCAGAGTAAATTTTAGGAACGTAGACGAAGGACACCGGAGAAAACTTCACTCAGGGACTTCAGTGAACTCTGCTCACAATGTTGAGGCCCGACACCCCTAGTGCCTGGGGGCGACCCGTCTCCGGCCCTACGTAGTTTTTTTGAGCGTGCCTCCCTCAGGTGGTGCCTTTTCTCTCCCCGCAATATTGCTCCATGAAACTCTGCCGATGAAAACTATTTGCCATGGGTATGTCGTTTCACAATATTGGCCTCCTCTTTGAAGAACAAATGCTTTTCTACACGGGTGCGGCCTCCCTGAACTTTCCTTTGTCTTGGCTCAATCGATGCAGATTCCTGTGCTGAATGCGCCATAGAGTGACACAGGTGTGTGCTTTTCAGTATTGCAGGCACACGCAGCAATTTCGTTTTTCCAAGACCCACCTGGCTTGATCAAAGTTGCTTATTCCCGTGAAAACGTTTTTCGTCCAAATTCTAGAGGAGCACCATTGTGCCTCTGGGAGCTACACCAGGGCCTGCTGAACAGAGGCTCCAGCGGTTTCATTTTCGGACTGAAATTCAACACGGAATTGCATGGATCTATGGAAACCGTGAACTGTGGCCATACCAGATTCTCACATCTTCATTGTCTAATGGAAGCTTGTTTCCCAGGCTGATCCGGCTGGCGCTTCATTTCTGGGCAATGAACATTTAATTGTGGACGTTCAGCCTTCTTCGGAATTCTCTGATACCGGCAAGTTCCCGCTCCTCACTAAGACCACTCGGTGGAGGTTTAGGTGACTCAGGACAACCGTCTTTATTTCAGGCGTCTAGAACAAAGAGAATCCACAAAGGTTGATGATCACGGAGAAAGTAAAGTCCCGTTTCTTTATACTTCCCACTCAGGGCACTTCTAGCATCTGAATCCAAAGAGCTCGTGCAGCATGATATTCTCAGTTCAGGCACGCCGCCTGCAGTTTCTTCCTTGCAGAAAAATCTTTCCCAGTGTACTTCTTTAAACTGCTGCAAAATGGTGGCACAGAAGATTTCGGTTGAGGTTTAACTTTAGACGGGCATAGGTACAGGCATTTGGGCATGTTTAGGGACACAGTTAGAGTTCACATTAGAGTTACGGCTGTTTGAGGATTCTGGTTATGGTAAGTCTGAGGATCAAATGTAGGGGCAGTGTGAGGTGGAAGGTAAGAGTAGGGTTTAGTGCTTAAGGATGAGCGAACCTATTGTCTCAATTAGGCTCAGGGTTAACTTGACTGTTTAGATATGGGTTGGGGTTAATATTTGTGTGAGGGTTAGACAGTTTGCGAGGTTAAGAGTTGGGTTCAGGCTTACGGTTTGTGTGTTACGTCCGTTTTGGTTATGGTTAAGTTTAGCTCTCTGTCTAGTTTAAGGGATTGGATTACATTAACGGTGCTATGGAGGCTTCGATTGAAGGTGAGGGATAGAGTTAAGTTAGGTTCAGGCGAAGGATGACGGTTAGGAGTAAGGTTAGTTGTAGGGGGAGCTGCATGTTCACATCAGATTTGGGGTTAGGATTAGGGTTAGCCTTAGGGTAGACATACGGTTATGGTTAGGGCTTGCTTTAGGGTGAGCCTTAGGTTAGGGTTAAGTTTAAGGTTAGGAGAATACAGTTAGACCTAGGCTTAGGGTTACATCTCTGTTTAGGTTTACACCTAGGGTTAGCTTTTCACCTACTTTAGGGTTAGGATTAGGGTTGTTTTTCGGATAGGATTTACGTATGAGGTCTAATTTAAGTGTTGGATTATTGGAAGTACATCTGCTCTCACTGGTTTTCCTTCACTGTCACAATGTTTCTGAGATTCATGGTTTAAGGGAAATCTTGCTTCTTGCCGGTTTCAAGGTCAAAAGGTGCCACCGGCAGTTTGTTTTTCCGTCAAACTTACGCTCGCTCTTTGAGAATCTTGGGTCTTTGGGAAAGCCGTGAGTCCAGCAAGCTTTCAGATTAAGTGTGCCCCAAGCAGTAGGTTCTATCTCTGAGCAATACAGCCTGTGGAATTCCTGGGAATCTGGAACCCTGCCATGAAGTTCAGCCTGGTTGTTATTTTCACACGGAAGAAACTCCTTTGAGGTTCCCATGCCTCTGTACACTGATGCTTCCAGCAACGTCATGTCTCACAGGTCAATAGTGGCTCTTTAAGTTTCACTGGTCTAGGAAAAAGGGTGAAACGCCTGGGTTCCCGTGCTTCACTACTTCATGGCCTGTAAAAGATGTTTATAGGCACATCGGCAAATCCACCGGTGGCAATTCTCTCATATTGTCATTGCGAAGGGAAGATTTCTTATTCGTTAGGAAATGTTTTACCAAGGAAGACGGGTCCCCACAGAGCTGTCTCTTTTGTGTTGAGACAAACTCTGCTGAATTTAGCTGCCAGCATCTGCGTGTCCTCCCTTTCCTTTAAGGTCGATGGAGACGCACGAGTGTAAGGAGAACGGTGAATGGTGGCCGTTCGTAACCCAGAGTCATCAGAAACCACAGAGTAAATTTTAGGAACGTAGACGTAGGACACCGGAGAAAACTTCACTCAGGGACTTCAGTGAACTCTCCTTACATTGCTGAGGCCTGATATCCCTAGTGCCTGGGGCCAACCCTGCTCCAGTTCATCGAGAACTCTTCCCACAACGTGATGTTTTTCACTAAGTTTTAAAACTTAACCTGGAAATTGAAGAGGTGATCTGAATGTTAGAAACCCCAGAAGAAAGAAGAAAAAAAGTAGAGAAACTTCCAATCTTTTCTCAGAAACTGAAAAGAAAAAGTCTAATGTCCTCCTCTTTCTTTTTTTTTATATTTCTTTTTTAAAAAACATTTTATTAGGGGCTCATACAACTCTTATCACAATCCATACATATACATACATCAATTGTATAAAGCACATCTGTACATTCTTTGCCCTAATCATTTTCTTTTTTTACATTTTATTAGGGGCTCATACAACTCTTATCACAAACATACATATACATACATCAATTGTATAAAGCACATCCGCACGTTCCCTGCCCCAATCATTCTCAAAGCATTTGCTCTCCACTTAAGCCCTTTACATCAGGTCCTCTTTTTTTCCCCCTCCCTCCCCGCTCCCCTCTCCCTCATGTGCCCTTGGTAATTTATACATTGTTATTTTGTCATATCTTGCCCTATCCAGAGTATCCCTTTCCCCCCTTCTCTGCTGTCCCTCTCCCAGGGAGGAGGTCACATGTGGGTCCTTGTAATCAGTTCCCCCTTTCCAACCCATTCACCCTCCACTTTCCCAGCATTGCCCCTCACACCCTTGGTCCTGAAGGTATCATCCACCCTGGATTCCCTGTGCCTCCAGCCCCCATATGCACCATTGTACAACCTCTGCCCTAGCCAGTCCTGCAAGGTAGAATTCGGATCATGGTAGTTGGGGGGAGGAAGCATCCAGGATCTGGGGGAAAGCTGTGTTCTTCATCGGTACTACCTCGCACCCTGACTGAATCGTCTCCTCTCCTAAAGCCCTCTATGAGGGGATCTCCAGTGGCCGACACTTGGGCCCTGGGTCTCCACTCTGCACTTCCCCCTTCATTCAATATGGTATGTATATATATTCATATACATACATACATACACACACACACATATGTCTTTTTTTTGCATGATACTTATACCTGGTCCCTTTGGCACCCCGTGATCGCACTGGTTGGTGTGCTTCTTCCATTTGGGCTTTTTTGCGTCTGAGCTAGATGGCCGCTTGTTCACCTTCAAGCTTTTAAGACCCCAGACACTATCTCTTTTGATAGCTGGGCACCATCAGCTTTCTTCGCCACATTTGCTTATGCACGCATTTGTCTTCAGCGATCCTATCATGGAGGTGTGCAGTCAATGGTATGATTTTTTTGTTCTTTGATGCCTGATAATGATCCCTTTTGGACCACTCGATCACACAGGCTTGTGTGTTCTTCCATGTGGGATTTGTTGCTTCTGAGCTAGATGGTCGCTTGTTTATCTTCAAGCCTTTAAGACCCCAGTCACTATCTCTTTTGTTAGCCGGGCACCATCAGCTTTCTTCACCACATTTACTTGTTCACCCGCTTTGGCTTCAGCAGTTGTGTCGGGAGAGTGAGCATCATAGAGTGCCAATTTAATAAAAGAAAGTATTCATGCACTGTTCCTCCTCTTTCTTAAGATTTGCTTCCATCTATTGAGGAATCAATCTCCTTAGGCTGAAAATCAGAGAAACTGTTGGGACACAGAAAGCACAGAGAATGTTAAGAGATTCTGATATTTTAAAAACCTCAGTTAAGAGTGGACATTTATTTTACCATGTTTTCTCATTCCTCTGCATATTTGCTGGAGAGTTACCTTCTCTCTCTTTATCATGCCATCTCACTTACTGCCAGTAATGACAGTGGAACATGTAGGGTTTTGAGACTCAAAATAGGCAAAGGTTATGAAATGGAACTTGACTGAAGGAGACATTTAAGTTGCAAAAATACAAATATATTAACTCACATTAATCATTGCTGCTATTATTGTTTGTTTGATTGGCATTGGGGTTTTTTTGTAGATATTTTCTTGGAATGGGTGGTTATAGAATAGCCATATTATCTGGAAAGCATTTTAAGCACTTTGATGAAGTCATTTTTCATATCTAAGCTCAATGTGGTGTGATTTTTGGTTTGTTGCTTCCATGGGTGTTCATTGTGCATCACAGAAATACAGAATCATAGAACATGTCAGCAGTTTCTCTGCATAACATGCTAAATGGGACAAATAACACGAGAAGCTGTACTAAATGGAAAACACATCAAGGTTGTAGGAAACTCCGCTAATAATCTGTGATATGCAGGTGACATAAAGCTACATGTTCTAAGATAGCAGGATTTGAAAACATGTTCTAAGATGATAGCAGGATTTGAAAACTTACTGATGAAGTCCAGGAATTTCTGCCTTCTCTGTACACCACAATTCCATGTAAACAAAATGAATCTATGGGACAATGGAAAATATGGGAAATAGAGACAAGATTAAAGTTGGGATGGAGTTCATTTTGCATGGATCTACAATTAATATTCATGAAAACCCCAGTCAATGATGCATTTCATTGAGCAAACCTGTTGCACAGAACTCTTCAAAGATTGAAGAGCAAGGATGTCCCTTTGAGGACTGAGATACACCTGGCCCAAGCTATGAAGTTTTCAATTGTCTCATATGCACGTGAAAGATGGAGAATGAATGAGAAAGATCTAAAATTAAACAATGTATTTGAATTATGGTACTGGTGAATAATTTCATGGTGTGATGGACTGCCAGAAGAACAAACAATCATATATTGGATGATGTACACTTGTAATCATTAGTAGAAAGAAGTGAGCATGTTATTACTTCATCTCAAGTACTTTGAACATGTGTCAAGGAAATCAGAACTTGGAAGAGGACATCCTGCTTGATAAAGCATAAGGTCATTTTTAAAAGGATGACCTTTAAGAATATACATTGCCACAGTAACCACAACAAAGGCCTCATACATGAAAATTGTGAGGATGAGGCAAGACCTGTGTTTAATTGTTTTCTCTAGTGTTTCTGTGAGTTCAAACTGATTTGATAGGTCTTAAAACAGCAAAATGCAATGCCAATGGCAAACATTGCACTCCATGGAGAGGAAGTGAACTCATTCAACTTTCTAATTGGAACCAGATTAAGGATACCATTAAATACGAATCTTATTTCATATCATGCTGCAAATCTTAACTATAGCTATCAATCAACAAATGAAAAACAGAGGCATCCAAATGGTAATAAAGAAGTAAAACTCTCTAAACATAGAAAACGCAAAAGCTTGAGAAGAAAATTATTGCAACTAGTTGGAAGGGTAAGCCATTTCACAAGTTATAAGGTAAACATAGAAAATCAGTTTGGTTCCCACATACCAATAGAGAAAGCTCTTAAAAGAAAATCAGAAAATAATACAATTTGCAATAGCCACCTCAAGCATAAAACAAATTGGAATAAGCCTAAGCAGAGAAACAAAAGTCTCATAGAAAGAAAACACTATTCCAAGAAACCAAAAGACATACACATCATTCAAATAATGGGTCATAATCATGAGTAAGTAGTAAGCCTTAACTTTGTGAAAATAAGACACTCTAAGCGATCTATCACTTTAATGCAATTCTGAACAAGATACCAGTGTCTACATTTAAGGACATGGAGATTACTAACCAAATTTTAAAAGAAATTACTCAAATTAAAAAAAGAGAAAAAACCTGGCATACAATGTCAAAATGACCCCCACCCCCATACTCTCCCGAACAGTTTCTACTGGAGTTTCCTCTCAATCTGCTCCTAAGCAGTGGGAACAAAATGAACCCAAGACACAGCAGAAGATTTCATCTGTGCTCACACACCCACCTGCTTCTGGTTCCTGGGCCTGAGCTACCCCTGCTGGTATAAGAGCTCTCTTAGTTCAGCCTCCAGCTGTCCTGCATGGTAGGTTGTGTGGGGACTCACATCGACTTTCCCTCTCCTTATCTCCTTGCACAGTGCTTGTCAGTGGTCACAGAGCTCAGCTGCAGGGAGAGCTGGATCTTGGATGTGTGTTGGTCAATGACTATGGTCTCTCAGGGATGGTGTGTATTCGCTAAACCACTCTGACCAATAGAAGTTCCTTCCCATCCACTTAAGGCTTCTCCCAGGGCTCTGTCTGATCCAGTCCCAAGTAACATTGTTGCTGGAGATGGAGTCCCTAGCGATGGTACAGGTGAGAGGGAGAGTCTGTAAAGGCTTCACCACTTGATTGCTTGACTCCTGTAGCTGCATGTGGTGCAGGACCCCTGGAGTCTTATGAAATAAGCATTAAAGGCCCCATATGTCTTTGAATGTGCTGTCATTCACTGCATCTCCCTGCCACTGACCCGATGGGAGACCCAGCACCATCAGGAGGAGGAAGAGATAGGAGGCAGACATTTCTGTATCAAAGGCTCCCTGACTCAGAAGGGTTTGGAATCCCCTGATTGCAGGGCGGTGATGGGGGGTGGTCTCATTAAGTAAGAAACCACAACAGGCATTTGTCTAGGAGTGTTCCTGGCTGTTATAGGAGTTTGGGGCTATGAATAGCATACTAAGGTGCAGGCACCTCAGTTCCACAAGAAAGTGTCTCCAGGGATGATTCTTGAATAAAGTTGGATGACAGAGATGGGAGTGATGTGACCAACAGGCATACCTTGAATTAGTAGGCTCTCCAAATTCCAATATTTGAAATTACAAAATCAGAGTTCCAAGGTAGCAGTGTTGTTTGATTTGAACATATGCATCCACTAACTCATGAATTAATTTTTCTTTGTGAGGTCTGAGAGTTATGAACACGCCAGATATTCTTCTGACTGAGGGAAAATCAGAAAACCAAGCAACTGAGCTAGAAATGAACAATCTCTTCTTTCAAAACCAAATCTATTCTGACTCATAGGAACCCTATAAGACTGATTAGAACTCATTGAGCTTCTTCTGACTATAATTATTTACAGGAATAGGCAATGTCATCTTACATATTTACATAGATAGATAGATAACATACGAAATAAACAGTTAATTAAATTATAAAGCAGTACATATGGCTCATCGCCATTCACTCCTATGAGAGAGTTGTGAGACACTGGCAGTCCTTCAAGTCTTGAGGGCTGCTGGGTAGTCCTCTGTAGAGCAATTCAGGCTATCTGGCTACAGGCAGCACACAGCAAGTCAGGTCAACAGTCAGCCAGATGACAGGGTCCGACAGTCCCCAGCTCAAAAGATGTAGATTACAATGGTGTGGAGGATCAGGTCTTGAAGGAACCTCAAATTACAGCGACACAGTCCATGGATTAGGTGTCCCACAGGTAGTGTAGCTTGCAAATTGAGGCAAAGAAAAAGTAAGGTAGCTGCACACTGGTCCGATGATCAATGATCAAAGAGCAAGAGACAAGAGAGGCGAGGCTCTCCGAGCTATTTATCTCTCCGCACTTCAATTAATGTTTTTATTAGCCAGGTTGGCACAATAAACTAACAACCTCAGCTCCCGAGTGATCCCTGCACTCTGAAGAAGAAACATTGAGGTCTTTTAGATTCAGATTTCTGGATTTGTTTGTAGTCCCCATCTCCTCGGGTTGGGCTTGACCGGTCGCTTAATCAAGGTGTACTGCATCTTTCAAAATACTGAAATATGGAAATGATAGAAAATATGGCCTCAAGGAAAATGCAATAGATTTTTTCTCCAGTTGTCTATTGTTGTACACTAAACAGACATGAAACCTTGTAGCTTAAAATCACAAGATCTTTTTTTTTTTCATTTGTTGCTTGACTTTCCTATTTACTCTTATAATGCACATATATGATTTCAGAGGACACTCTCATCTCTGTTGTCTTCTTTGTGTGTATGTCCTTTGCTATGTTCGATAGTATATGGATGCCCTGCAGTGGGGCACTTGCGTGTGTGCCTGCCTCCTTATAGATGGTCTCTATAGCTCTGCGATTTACATTAGGTCCTTGACCCATCTTGTATTCATTTTTGTACATGGCTGAGGTTTGGGTTGTCTTTCATTCTTCTGAGGGTGATGAGTCAATTGTGCCAACCCCATTGTTGAAGATAACGTCGCTCTCCCTTATACAGTTCCTATGGCCTTTGTTGAAGAGTTGCCTGTATGTGGATGGATTATTTATTAGTTTTCTATTCTATTTCATTGGTCAACATATCTATCATTGTATGAGTACCAGGCTGTTTTTACTGCTGTGGCGGTGTAATACTTTTGAGGTCAGTTTGTGTGAGTCCCACTAACTTGATCCAAATATTTTTGGGTCCCTTGATTATCCTAGGATTCTCCATATAAAGTGAGTAATTATTTTCCAGTTCTTTAAAGGGTTAAATTGGCATTTGGATCACGATTACATTGTACTTAGTGACAGTACTGGGTAGTTTTAACATTTCCTTGGTATTGGGCCTCTTTATCCATGAACATGGCATATTGAGAATGTGAACAGACTTACATTGGGAAGCATAAACATTCCTGAATCATGGCATCTTGCTGAAAAAGAGAGACAGAAAATAGAGAAGACACAAAGAGGCTTTGGACCAGTGCTGAGTTCGACCTGCACACTTCCTACTAAAGATGAGAGTCATATGGGAGCCACATTCTGTTTTCATATGGTTTGTTCCCTAACTTGCTGCCTACATAACTATAGCCGGGAAATCAATGTCACAATCGGGAAATTCTATGGAAGCCTCTGCTCTCAGTCTGTCCCTTCAGAAGTAACATCACCAAGTCTTTCTCTTCAGGCATCACTTGGTAAGTTTGAATAGCCAGTCTTTCTGATTTAATTCAAATAGCTCACCTCTGGCAGTAGTACCCTGTCGCTCCATCTTCCCTCAATTTCATTAGATCCAAATCACCAAGTTTCCATGAGTTTCATCTGGACCTCGATCCTGAGGACTGCCTGGCAAAATCATTTTACTCCACACGAAAAAAGGCTGATATTTCTGAAGAATATTTTCTTTGTTATGATACAGCTCTTTAAGTGTATGAAATATCAGGGATAGGCAAAGCTGGTAGTATAAACAGGATAGGCAAAGCTGGTAGTATAATCATTAAGAGATTCTCTGAGGGAAACTGCAAGATGGAGAAGAACACCAATATCACAACAGAAAAACAGTCCTGAATGTCCCCATCTGCACCTGCTCCTGGACCTGAGGCTTGACTCTGTGGGTCTTGCGCGCCCCCTGGGGGCCTGTTTCCTCCCTGAAGGGGAGGTTTGTGTCCTGGTTCAGTCTGAATTCTCCTCACTGTGATGGTAGCACAGAAATAAAAAGGCATGTCCTCGAATTCCAGGCTGTTCATATGCAGATGCAGCAGTTCTTGGAGATACAAAAACATCTTGGAGAAGTCTTTGTAGTATGCACCATCACCACTTGACACCCACTGCAGGTCCTTCCCTGGAGCCTGGTGGACACAGATCATGCATAGCTATTGAAGGGTAACCTTGAGGTTGCACTGGAGAATCTCAGAGACCCCCAAGGAACCCCATACTCCACTAGCTGCACCTCACTCTGGACTTCTGCAAACACAAAGATCCATGGCAGGAAAACCATCAGACATGTTCACCGTGTCTCCCACTCACACCCAAGCACACAAACTGGTTCATGACAAAATCACCTGTTAAAATAGCAACAAGGACAAGCCCCTTTCAACTAAGAGGCCAGGCTTTCTGTGTTGTGCTCAGTCCTGATCACTGAGTTGGGACTCCTGAGAATCCAGGAGCACTTCCAGAGCTGCAGGGTTGGGGCTGTGTTGGCTTTCATCAGCAGAGGGAGGGGTGGATTTGCATTCCCTCCTACTACAGAGCAATAAATGAAGTTGCATGACTTCTGAGATCCGAGGGTTCTGTTCCTAGAACAGATATGAGTGTTTTAAGTGTGTTGGAAAGGGCATGCTGATAATATCCTTGGTAACATGTATTATATTACTGTTCTATGCTAAATTGTTATCATATATAATTCATTTTATTCTTCTACTAACACAATACATAAGATTATATTTATAGATTTCTGGTTTTTAGGAATAATACTACATACAGAGATGTAAAAATGTTTTTTATATCTATGAAGGATTCACAGCATTTCCTTCTTAATGTCCCTTGAGATTTTGGAAGAGGCAAGGTTGAGGTTGTCCTCAGGACTAATAATAAGAGTTGTCATACAAGGAAGGCAAGGGGAAGGTGGGGGAGAAGGTGAAGTTGGGGGGAAGGGGGAAACTGATCACAATGATCTACATGTAACCCACTCCCTGGTTATAAAACAGAAAAGTGGGTGAAGGTAGATATCAGACAATGTAAGAGATGACAAAATAATAATTTATAAATTATCAAGGGTTCAGGAGGGAGGGGTGAGTTGGGAGGGAAGAGCAAAATGAGCTGATACCAAAGGCTCAAGTAGAAAGACAATGTTTTGAGAATGATGATGACAACAAATGTACAAATGTGCTTGACATAATGGATGGATGTATCTATTATGATTGATAAGAGTTGTACAAGCTCCCAATAAAGTGATTTTTTAAAAAAAGGTCAGTGTTGTAAGATGGATGAGCAAAAATTTCCAAATTAATTCTTAAGACTGCTCTTGCTACCCTTGAAGAATAAGTAGGTACAAAGCCCTAAAGAGTTTAAAAGGGAAAAAGGAAATGTGGCACAAATTCTTTGCCCTTTTTCTCATCATTGCAGTTTTCCATTTTCTTAAAACATTTTCATATGAGCCCTGGTCATTATGCTGAAGCCTTTTAAAATTGCTACAGGACAGGGGTCCTACAGGCAATAGACCAATTATTGGGCAGTTAGCATGTCTTCTTCCCACTAAAGCATCGTGTTCTGAATGAAGGCAGGATTAGAGTTCTGGGTCATGTGGTTGTTGTGGATGGATGGTATTGAGTCAGTTTTGACCCACAGGGACCCTGTGCACAGCAGAACAGAACACTGTCTGGTCCTGCACCGTCCGTTCTCAAGATCCTATGCTTGAGCTGTCTGGGGGACAGATAATTAAGGACAAATGAGGGAGAAATTTATTCATAAGTTTTGAGGGGGAAACCTGGCAGTTTAAAATTTATTATCTAGGAGAAATGGCAGAAAAAGTACAAACAATATAATGAAGCATTTCAAATATGTTTCTTTGTTCTTTGTCCGTTGGCTTGCTTTTTAATTGTGAGGAGCTCAGGCTTTGCTTCTGAGCTTTTGCAAAGGAACACTTGAATGGTGTAGATACTTTCTATGGACGTCATTCCTTCATGTCACCGAAGGCTGAGCTGGGACAAGCAATTGCACAGTGTATCTGCATGGAAAACATGGCTCTAGAGAAAAGGCACATTATGGTGTGGCAGAAGGCAGGGACAAGGCTATGTCAGATGGTTGCTGGTGAATTAGAGGAGACGGAGGCTGTCAGGACAGTGCAGTAATGAGCAGTTTGTTATTTTCTGCATCATTCATCTTAGGACCTACCATCAGGGAAGATGTTACTGTGATGGAAACTTCCAGTTCCTTTCATGTGCAAAGACATCGTGGTGAGAATGAGTAGGAATAAACTTAGGGAAGGGGGAACATGGATATCCAGGATGAGGGGGATTCCCTTGTTCTTGGAGTAGAACAGAGAGATAGCAGGGTTGTGAATGGGGAGGCAGGGACAGGAGTGGAGTGCTGGAAACTGTGATACTGGTAGGAAGTCAACTGCAGCCTGCCCCATGACTCCTGGAGATAAAGTGGTCCTGTGACCAAAAAGATGTGCTTTAACCATGCCAAACATTTTCTATGGCCTCATATGCATGTTAAAAAGGCAAAACAGAAAATCAAAAAAGAAAGAAAAAAGTACTAGGCCACCATGGTTTGGAAAAATAACCAAACCAAACCAAATACAAAACCCTGCATATTCTGAAGAATTAAATTTAAAACATAGGATAACTGCTTAAATTTCAACTAAATCATTAACTAAATGATTGTCAGAATACTTCTCAAAGTGTGGTGGAAGGATATACTATTAAATTTCCAGCCAATACAAAAACACTTAATGGTTATCTTTACCCAGACCTCCATCCCTCCATTTCCCCTGAGTCTAGTTGAAAAGTATTTATCTGAGCGTCATGAGAATTCTGACACAGGGACCCCTGAGAGTGTCATTTCTTGTCCTTCAGGGACAGACTGTTGCTGTAAGACAGAATATATTCTCGTGTTACAACATAACTTTTGAAATCAAAGATATAAGGAGTAGGCATATAATTAATATTTTTAAATTAGAGATAGATTCCCTAGGGAACTGTGAGATTTAGACGAATCCACATGTGACCACAAGCCTTGAAACTCCAGATGCTCCTGCTCTGGGGCTGAGTCCTATGCTCTGTGGGTCCTGAGCACCTCCCTGGAGACCAGTCTCCTCCCTACAGGGGAAGTTTGTGTCTGGGCTCTCACTGAGTTCCCCTCACTGTGTCTCTTGTACAGTAATACATGGACATGTCCTCAACTTTCAGATTATTCATTTGAAGATAAGAGTGTGTTCTTGGAGTTATCTCTGGAGATAGTAAATGGACCCTTCGCGGAGTTGGTGTAGAATATGTACCATCACCACTAATGGCTGCGATCCACTGCAGGCCCTTTCCTGGAGCCTGGCGGATTCAGTGCATGTAAGAGTCACTGAAAGTGAATCCAGAGTCTGCACAGGAGAGTCTCAGAGAGCCACCAGGCTTTGTTAGTTCACCTCCAGACTCCGCTAGCTGCACCTCACCCTGGACACCTGCAAACACAGAGGCACTCTGATTATACAACCCACATACAAACAATTGCCCTCACAATTTTAAACACACAGAGCAAAGTCTATCACAATTGCCATGTAAAATAGCCAAAAATGAATGCCAAAGTCTGGCCAAAATTCATGGTGTGTCCTATGGACTAGCTCCTGGGCACAAATGGAAATATCAGAGACCCCAGAGACTGGGGCTGTCCTCTGAGATCTCCCACATCAGGGACTGTGGCCGGCTTATCAGCAGGCAGAGAGCTACATTTGCATGTCCCCTGAAATTTGAAGCAGATGAGTAGAGATCATGGGCCAGAGTTCTCCCTCAGACTCAAAGAAACACAAGCACTCTCAAGGGAAAACAGAACTCTTAGTTAGGATTTTTATCAAGCATTGCTTTAATCATTGTATATTATCAATATTTTTGAAAAGTACTTTCTAATTTATAAACCTTATATTACAAACACAACAACCTTTGTGACATAAGAGCTCCTACTGCATCCTCTCCCATCCCTTTTAAGAGATGGGTACACATGATTATGATGGGTAACTCTATAATCTGTTTCTTGTATTACAAGGGAACCTTATTAGATGTTTTTTGTTTTGTTTTGTCTTGTTTTTTGCTTTCCATGGAATTTCCACATTTCAGTGATACTCTTTAACTTTGGGCCTGAAGTTGATCATAGAATGTGTACAGAAAACATGAAGAATGAAATCTCCTCCCTGGACCTACTTCTTTTGTCATGATCAGGAAAACTCGATATTGATTATTTAACTTTATCTCCTAAAAGTCACTT